>NW_026590701.1:7437513-7480914 GCF_907164565.1 Psammomys obesus | reverse complement strand
GAAGGAAGGAAGGAAGGAAGGAAGGAAGGAAGGAAGGAAGGAAGGAAAGAAGGAAGGAAGGAAGGAAAGAAAGAAAGAAGGAAGAAACAAAGGAACGAAGGAATGAAGGAAGAAAGGAAGGAACAGAGGGAGAGAGGGAGAGGAGGATGGAGAGAGGAAATGTGAAAGGAGAGACAGAGAGAGAGAAAGAGAGAGAGAAAAAGACTATTTTTGGGGTGGCCGGGTGACTTTGGTGTTATACAAATGGCTACTCCCTTCCCTGAACATCAGGGAGGCTCAGGAGCAATGATCTTACTAAGTTCTTCTCTGCTCCATATTTTACTTTTTCATTTGTGTGCTTTGCTTGAATAGAATATTCACTCATATAATCTCTTCCAGCTCTGATGTTCAGAGCCTTAGCTAGAAAAGAGAAAGAAATATGTTGTATGTACAAAATGCTACTTCTATAGTTAGGACCTTGCCTGCTAAATATATGCTTATATTGCCTACTAAGTGCGATTTCTATATTCCCTACCCCCAACCCCACTATTTATCTACAGGTAAAATGTCTTCCAAGTAGGAAGCACAAAAGATATGGGAATGAGATACCATTCCAGACATGAAGAAATGATTGGGACCTTTAAGAATGTCTAGTCATCTTGTCGCAGCTCCATTCTGAGTGACATACACAGCTACACTTTCCTGAGTGACTGTTTAACTTTTGGAAGGTATCAGATGTGCTATGGTGTAAATAATATTTGAACAAGAGGGAGATTATTAAGTTGCCAACTAAAAAGGCATTTGAAAGGTAGCCCATTACTGTGTTTAAACACCCCAAGCATTAGTTCTCTTGGAAACCTCTTCACATAGAGCAGTCACTTAAAACAACACTCTATTCTACAGGAGGTGCCCAGTTCTCACCTGACAACCAGCACTTACGGGAGTATGGAAACTCCAGACAGCCTGATCAATTGGCAGACTGGGCACTAAGAGATGCATTGACTCTGCCTGGAAACCACAGGCTTCCACCCACAATGGACACTGGCTCATTTGAGTGCTTGAGGTGTTAGAAGATTCTGAGAACAAAGTGGGCACCATTATATATATCAAAGCTGGCCAAGGCAGTGCTAGCTTTGGATACTTATGACCTGGACTCTGTCTAGTTTTTCTAGTTTTTCTGTTCTCTTTGCTTTGCTTCATTTTTTTGTTTTTGTTTAAAGAGAGGAAGGGTGCCATACTTGTGAAAGAAGAGTGAGTGCTGTCCAATAAACATTTCCAAGCATCTAATTTCTTCCCTGAACCCAGTTAGACAGAAGGGGATAAGAGAAGGGGACACCAGTTACCATGCTAAGAATGTCTGGTGAATGCACAATAGGTAACACAAAAGAGCTAGGAAAAGTCAGCAGCTGAGTATATGGTCTTTTGCAGATTCAAGAAAGGCAACCACTGATCACCTGCAGGAACTGGGCATGGAAACTTAGCTATTCTTTTTTTCAGTTAACTTAAGAAGAAAAAGTCGTCTTCCATTAGGTGAGGCATCTTTTCAAAGCATCATCTCCTGTTTTGTTCGGGGGCACATGCCTCTACACTCTAGCCTGTGCTTCTGAGACAGGATGTCATTTTATAGTTAAGGCTAGCATTGAAATCAAGATCCTTTTGGGAGGAGCCAAGATGGAGGCGCTGGGAGAGCACTGTGTCTGAGAAGCTGGACAGCACTCTCTGTGCAGCGACCAGGACTCTGGGCCCTAAAACTATAGTGATCGTGTTTCCCAGGTGAGGGGAGGCTCCCACAGCGTTGGAATCGGTCGGGTTCACTCTGGGCTACCCAGCCAGAACCCGGAAGAAATCCCCGGTAACGCGGGCTTTGGGTATCCAGGCTGGAGCCGCAGCCTGTGTATCCCGATCACTTTCCCAGGCTGATCGGTGGGCACAAGGGTGCCTGAGCCTGAGAGTCCCAGTCACAAGAAAAGCCCACGGGGAAGCAAAGTTGAGAGTCTGATCACGGGTCACCCAGTCTTTCCCTGGAAGGTCTCATGGACCACGGGTACCCGCTGCCATCACAACTGAGCTCCCGCCGCACTGAGAGCTGCGTGCCCAGCTCACCGGTACAGACGAGCTGCAAGCCCCAGTGCAAAAGAAACTGGGAATCCCTGTCCAGAGAGGGCCCCACAGGGAAGGAAGAAACCGGGCTGCTTGGGTCATCTGAGCAACTGCGCGCCCAGCTCACCAGTACAGATGAGCTGCACGCCCCAGTGCAACAGAGATTGGGAACCCCTGTCCGGAGAAGGCCCCACAGGGAAGGAAGAAACCGGGCTGCTGGGGGTCACCTAGGCTTTGCCTGGGGAAAGCCTAGCAGACTGCAGATTGCAAACGGGTGAGTACGCCCAGCCATCACAGATCCGGGCCCAAGCAGGGAGCACAGAGTTATTGGGAAACCAGCTCCCACAGACTAGCAGGCGGGTGCACGCACCGCCAGCCCAGAGGCCTGCTTTGTACCAACTACTCCTTACAGACAGAACTGTGTGCCCCAAGACACCAGAGTCTTAGAGTCACTGTCTGGAGAAACCCTCACAAGGAACAAGGAACAAAGCAAAGGGGACAGACATAGGCAAAGGTCCCACAGACTGACCCAACCCAGGGAACTGCTGTGCCCCAGATAGCCTGCTGTTACCAGGAGAGCAGTACTCACCGCCACAGATTACCTCTTGGATTCTGGGGCACAAAGCCCCAACCTCAGACCTACAAAAGACCAGGAACCCTGAGATCAACCCCCAGATACTGCTCCAAGGGGCAACCAGTTATCCCTAACAAAACCGACAAAACCACAGAACACACAGGTTACAGCAGCTGATCACTAAATTTACAGCAAGAAACCCAGAAGGAGGGCAGCTGTCTCCAGGACTTCTCCCGGTGAGAGGAGAGCCCTCTTGACTAATGAGGACCACAGTTCCCACCCAGGTCTCTATGCCTGAGGTGAGCTGTAGCAACTCCTGAAAAACACCGGCCATCCAGTGACTATACCCAAAAAGCTGAGAAGGCTTCCTTCAGGAAAAACCATCTTCCTGCCAAAGGGATTCTCTCCACTACAAGAGTCCAGGAACAACCAGAAACTAACTTCAAACAACTAAGATAGCCCAATGGGTAGAGGACAGCGTGAAAGTTCAACCAACAAAAGCCAGAGCAATATGCCATCTCCAGAACCCAAATATCAAGGGGCAAATAGCCATAGACACCCCAGCATAATTGAAATTCAAGGAGATGACTTAACATCTATGCTCATGAAGAAGATTACAGAGGAAACAAATAAAATACGAAAAGAAATAGAGGAAGCTGCAACCAAACAGTTTGTGGCCTTTAGAGAGGAAATGCTTATATCACTGAATAAAATAAAAGAAACAGAGTATTGTTCAAACAAATAGCTGAAGGAATTGACGGAAAAACATGAAAATACAGTCAGACAGATGAAGGAAACCAACAAAACAGCTCAAGACCTGACGATAGAATTGGAAAAATTAAAAAAAAAAACACAAATGGAAGAAATTGTGGAGAGAAAGAACTTAAGGAAGAAAGCAGGAACTACAGAGGTTAGCATAACCAATAGGCTACAAGAAATGGAAGAAAGAATCTCAGGTGTGGAAGATAAAATGGAAGAAATCGATGTAACTGCCAAAGAAAATGTTAAATCTAAAAAATTCTTGACACAGACCGTCCAAGAAATTCAAGACAACATTAAAAGACAAAACCTAAGAATAATAGGAATACAGGAAAAAGAAGATTCCCTTCACGAAGGCCCAGAAAAATATTTTCAACAAAATCATTGAAGAAAATTTCCCCAACTAAAGGAGAGGCCAATAAGAATACAAGAGGCCTATAGAACACCCAATAAATTAGACCAGAAAAAAAAAATCCTCCCGCCACATAATAATCAAAACCATAAGTATACAGAACAAAGAAAAAATACTAAAAGCAGCAAGAGAAAAAGGCCAAGTAACATATAATGGCAAACCCATTAGAATCACACATGACTTTTCAACAGAGACTATGAAAGCCAGAAGTGCCTGGACGGATATCATGCACACCCTAAGAGAACACAGATGTTGGCCCAGGCTACTATACCCAGCAAAACTCTCAGTCCTCATAGATGGAGAAAACAAGATATTCAATGACAAAAAAAAAAATTTCAACAATACCTACAAACAAATCCAGCATTACAGAAGACAATAGAAGGGAAACTACAACCCAAGAAAACTAGGTACATTCAAGAAAACACAGGAAATAAATAACCCCACTACAGTAAAACAAAAAGCAACCAAGCACACAACCATATGACCACAGCCAACATCAAATTCAAAGGATCTAACAGCCACTGGTCATTAATCTCTCTCAATATTAATGGACTTAATTCTCCAATAAAAAAGACACAGACTAACAGAATGGATGCGTAAACAAAACCCAGCAATCTGTTGCATACAAGAAACACACCTAAGGCACAAAGATAGACATTACCTGAGGGTAAAGGGATGGAAGACGGCTTTCCAAGCAAATGGATCCAAGAAGCAAGCAGGAGTAGCCATTCTAATATCTGATAAAATAGACTTTCAACCAAAATTAATCAAAAGAGATGGGGAAGGACACTTCATACTCATCAAGGGAAAATTCCACCAAGAAGACATCACAATCCTGAACATCTATGCCCCAAATAAAAGAGCACCCACATTTGTGAAAGAAACATTGATAAAATTTAAACCACATATAGATCCCCATACATTAATAGTGGAAGACTTCAACACCCCACTCTCAACAAAGGGCAGGTCAACAAAACAGAAATTAAACAAAGAAACAATATCTCTAACAGAGGTCATGAATCAAATGGACCTAACAGACATTTACAGAACTTTACACCCAAACACAAAAGAATTTACCCTCTTCTCAGCACCTCATGGAACCTTCTCCAAAATAAACCACATAGTTGGTCACAAAGCAAGCCTCAACAGATAAAAGAAGATTGAAATAATCCCTTGTATTTGTCTGATCAACATGGAATGAAGCTGGACCTCAATAACAACAGAAATAGCAAAAAGCCTACACATACATGGAAACTGAACAACTTGTTACTAAAAGACAGCTGGGTCAGGGAAGAAATAAAGAAATTAAAGTCTTCCTAGAACTCAATGAAAATGAAGACACAACATACCCAAACTTGTGGGACACAATGAAGGCAGTGCTAAGAGGAAAGTTCATAGCACTAAGTGCCTTCAAGAAGAAATTCGAGACAACTCATTCAAGCAACTTAATGGCCCACTTAAAAACCCTAGAAAAAGAAGAAGCAGACACACCAAAAAGGAGTAGATGGCTGGAAATAATCAAACTCAGGGCTGAAATCAATCAATTAGAAACAAATAAAACAATTCAAAGAATCAATGAAACCAAGAGCTGGTTCTTTGAGAAAATCAACAATATCAACAAACCCTTAGCCAAGCTAACTAAAAGGCAGAGAGACACCACCCAAATCAACAGAATCAGAGAAGAAAAGGGGAACATAACTACAGACACTGAGGAAATCCAAACAATCATTAGGAATTACTTCAAAAGTCTATATGCCATAAAATTTGAAAATCTAAATGAAATGGACAATTTTCTTGATCGATTTGACTTACCAAAGCTGAATCAGGACCAGATAAATCAATTAAATAGTCCTATATCCCCCAAAGAAATAGAAGTGGTCATCAAAAGTCTTCCATCCAAAAAAAGCCCAGGACCAGATGGCTTCAGCGCAGAATGCTACCAGACCTTCAAAGAAGAGCTAACTCCAATTCTCTTCAAACTATTCCACGAAATAGAAACAGAAGGAACATTACCAAACTCATTCTATGAAGCCACAGTCACCTTGGTACCTAAACCTCACAAAGACTCAACAAAGAAAGAGAATTTCAGGCCAATCTCTCTTATGAACATTGATGCAAAAATACTCAACAAAATACTTGTAAACCGAATCCAAGAACACATCAAAGATATCATCCACTATGACCAAGTTGGCTTCATCCCAGGTATGCAGGGGTGGTTCCATATGCGGAAATTCATCAATGTGATAAACCATATTAACAAACTGAAAGAAAAAAAACCACATGATAATCTCCCTAGATGCTGAAAAAGCATTTGACAAAATCCAACATCCATTCATGTTTAAAGTATTGGAGAGATCAGGGATACAAGGCACATATCTAAACATAGTAAAGGCGATATATAGCAAGCCTATAGCCAACATCAAACTGAACGGAGAGAAACTTAAAGCAATCCCACTGAAATCAGGCACAAGACAAGGCTGCCCACTCTCCCCATATCTCTTCAACATAGTGCTGGAAGTCCTTGCTAGAGCAATAAGACAGTTGAAGGAGATCAAGGGGATACAAATTGGAAAGGAAGAAGTCAAATTATCACTATTTGCAGATGATATGATAGTATACCTGAGTGACCACAAAAACTCTACCAGGGAACTCCTATAGCTGATAAACACCTTCAGTAAAGTGGCCGGATACAAAATTAACTCCAAAAAATCAGTAGCACTCCTGTATACAAAAGACAAAAGGGCTGAGAAAGAAATTAGGGAAACAACACCCTTCACAATAGCCACAAATGACATAAGGTACCTAGAGTAACCCTAACCAAGGAAGTCAAAGACTTGTATGAAAAAAATTTCAAGTCTCTGAAGAAAGAATTAGAAGAAGATATCAGAAGATGGAAAGACCTCCCATGCTCATGGCTTGGCAGGATTAACATAGTAAAAATGGCCATCTTACCAAAAGCAGTCTACAGATTCAATGCAATTCCCATCAATTACTAACATAATTCTTTACAGACCTGGAAAGAAAAATTCTCAACTTCATATGGAATAATAAGAAACCCAGAATTGATATAACAATTTTATTTACAATAAAAGATCTTCTGGAGGTATCTCCATCCCTGATCTTAAGTTGTACTATAGAGCAACAGTTTTAAAAACTGCATGGTACTGGCATAGAAACAAAATGGTTTATCAATGGAACCGAAAAGAGGACCCAGAAATAAACCCACACACTTATGGACACTTGATCTTTGACAAAGACACCAAAACCATACAATGGAAAAAAGATAGCATCTTCAAGAAATGGTGCTGGTCCAACTGGATGTCTACATGTAGAAAAATAAAAATAGATCCATACTTATCACCCTGCACAAAACTGAAGTCCAAGTGGATCAAAGACCTCAACATAGACACATTAAATTGGCTAGAAAAAAAGTGGGGAATACCCTAGAACTCATTGGTACAGGAGAAAACTTCCTGAACAGAACACGAACAGCACAGGCTCTAAGAGCAACAATCAATAAATGGGACCTCATGAAACTGAAAAGGTTCTGCAAAGCAAAGGACACCGTCATCAAAACAAAGCAACTGCCTACATATTGGGAAAGAATCTTCACCAACCCTTTATCTGACAGAGGACTCACATCCAGTATATATAAAGAACTAAAGAAGCTGAAAAGCAGCAAACCAAGTGACCCACTTAAAAAATGGGGAACAGAGCTGAAGAGAGAATTCTCTGTAGAGGAATATCGAATGGCAGAGAAGCACTTAAAGAAATGCTCAACCTTATTAGCCATTAGGGAAATGCAAATCAAAACAACCCTGAGATTTCACCTTATACCCATCAGAATGGCCAAGATCAAAAACTCAAGGGACAACACATGCTGGAGAGGTTGTGGAGAAAGGGGAACCCTTCTCCACTGCTGGTGGGAATGTAAACTTGTACAACCACTCTGGAAATCAATCTGGCATTTTCTCAGACAACTAGGAATAGCGCTTCCTCCAGATCCAGCCATACCACTCCTAGGCATATATCCAAAAGAGGCACAAGTACACGAAAAGGACATTTGCTCAATCATGTTTGTAGCAGCTTTATTTGTAATAGCCAGAAGCTGGAAACAACCCAGATGCCCCTCAACTGAAGAATGGATGCAGAAACTGTGGTACATCTATACAATGGAGTATTACTCAGCAATGAAAAATAAGGAAATCATGAAATTTGCAGGTAAATGGTGGGGCCTGGAAAGGATCATCCTGAGTGAGTTGTCCCAGAAGCAAAAAGACACACACGGTATATACTCACTCATATAAACATACAACATAGACTAATCCCACTAAAATCTGTACATCTAAACAAACTAAACAAAAGAGAGGACCCTCACTGAAAATGCTCAATCCCCATCTTGAAAGGCAAAGAGGATGGACATCAGAAGAAAAAGAAAACAGGAAACAACCTCGGAACCTGCCACAAAGGGCCCCTGAAAGCCTCTGCCGTGCAGACTGTCAAAGCAGATGCTGAGCCTGATGGCCAACTGTTGGCCAGAAGGATGGAATTTTATGTAAGAAGTGGGAAATAATAAGAGCTGGAGAGGACAGGAACTCCACAAGGAGAGCAACAGAACAAGAAAATTTGAACACAGGAAACTTCCCAGAGACTCATACTCCAACCAAGGACTATCCGTGGAGATAACCTAGAACCCTGACAATGCAGCCACTTCTGATGAGAACTGATAGACTAAGATCAGAAAGAAGGAGAGGAGAACCTCCCCTATCAGTGGACTTGGGGAAGGGCATGCATGCAGAAAGGGGGGGAGGGTGGGACCGGGAGGGGAGAAGGGAGGGGGTTATGGGGGGATACAAAATGAATAAAGTGTAATTAATAAAAGTTAAAAAAAAACAACAGTAACAACAAAAAAATAAAGGAGTTTAAAATGACATTAATAATTATTACATTCTATAATGTAATAACAATAACAATAATAATAATAATAATTCTCATTAAGGAGTTTTAAAATGTTCTCAGGAGGCAGACTGAGAATAATTTTATTAGGGTTAAAGAGAAAAACAATAGGGTGCGCAAGCTGTAGATATTGGCCTGGCAGAGGGGCTTGTAGATGAGGAAAAGAGAAGAGCAGACTTTTTGCAGTGGTGGCCAGCCTACAGGAAATGGAGGACTGAGCCTACAGAGAATGGGAAGCCCCACACTGTCAAGAGCATAGGCTTAGGAGTCAAATATCTGAGCCTGGTTCAGCAGGACTGCACCAGAGGCAGTCGTTTAGAGAAAGAGACAGCTTATCAAGAAAGGAAAAGTAGTCCCAAGAGTAGGAGTTGGCTGGTGAGCAGAGGAGAGCCCAATAGGCCTTGGGCATTGTAGCCCCTGACTCTTTTTATAGGACATTTATATAACATCCTCTTCTCCAAGTTTGTATATAGTAGGCTTTTTCTATGAGTGCTCTGTCAGTTAGAAGTCCACATGGGGAAGGCTTTTCACTGTTTTACTGTGTCCTGACCTGAGTGTGTTCTGTTTGTTGTAAGAAGTCTACTTGGCCAAGGACTTAGTTTTCCCTTGCAAACTAGTTTCTTTCACGTTAGTCTTTATGTTTGGGTCATCATTCCTACTCTCCTGCTATACCAACATATAACCTTGTACAGATATAAAGGCTAAGGTTCTGCCATAGCTTTGAGAAATAAGCTCAGGGGACTTCAAGACACAGGACCCTCAAGTGGAAGCACAGGATTACCTCAGGATTTTTAATACTAGGAGGGATGACTCAGTGTTGTATGTCCTTTAGCCAGCAAACCATGCCCCAATTATCAAGCTATGAGTATGCTGTCTGACAAAAGCAGCCAAAAAATCTGTCTGCCCTCTATGGCGACACAAGTCCTGATTCAGCTTGTAATGGCTTTCATTGTTCTGTAGAGATGATGATGGTATTCTTCGTTTTGAATGTCAGCTTTGATTCCAGCCTCAGATAGGACCATTAGACAAAGCATTAAACCTGACTTCATGTGTGTTGCAAGAAGGATTGGTATTCTGTGGCCTGTGATCTGCAGATCAAATCAAATGCCCAGGTCATTGATGACAGCACATTGAGGAGCTGGCCTGAGAGAGTTCATAATCCTTATTTGGAAGGTCCTAATTGCATAAAACAACATATGCTGATCATTTTGCATGCATACTTCTGCCAAGATACCCTTTACAGTCCACAGAGTTTAGGAGCAGAGGACAGGCACATTCAATGGAAACCAGCATTCCAGAACATTTTTTATTTGTGAGAGAAGTATGAAAAATAAATAGTACTGGGATAATATTGCTACAAAATTAGATGTATCTTTTTCTCTTGTTCAATATTGAAATACAGAAGGTAAGTGTCTTCTTTCTCCTTTGTAAAAGTAAATAATGTTAATATGCACCAACATATCCGGTTCTTCAGACATGAATTTGCTTGGCTCTTTGAAAGCATACATACAAAGCAATGATATTTCATATATGGGTGTGGCCTCTATTATGTCAGGGTGTGTGCATAATTACCCTAAAGGTAACAATTTCCATGAAGTAAATGCCCTAATAGCAATAAAAGAAGACACCTCAGTAATATAATTTTTACTGTCTCTTTCCTGCTTGTGTTGCCTTGATAAAAATCTATCTGCTGAAGCTCAGAGCACAGCCCCTAGAAAGACTTTTACTGAGAGGGTTTAGGCCTAGGGTCTTATCTATGAGCTCAGGACACTCCCTCCCCCATCACAAGCTGTTCTAGTAAAACAGGGTTCAGCATGAGGATTTCTGACTTCTAGAACTTTATCTTCCTTGTCAGAGAAATGGGCAGCTGAGAAATTCTGACTTCTATGATTTACCCTTTCAGGAGAGATCCTTGATAGATCATTTCTAAGCAGGAAAGTGCTCTATAGTGAAATAGGGCCTTCAGTGGCCCCTAAGCCCTGCCTGGAGTGACAGCATGGAAGGGTGCAAAGGAAAAGGGTTGATTGATTAGGAGGTAAACAATGGATGCTTGCTGTGGTGCGTGCATGGCCACAGCACTGAGACGATTTATGTTTTCCAGAAATGGCTTTGTGAAAAGATATGTGTGTCAGTTCTGGGCCTCTGAGGAGCCATTGTGAGACTTAGGAGCAGCAGCCTGTGGGTATTTAAAATTCCTGTGTGTGTAAAGTTGGATGTGGTGCTGCACGCCTGTAATCCCAGCACTTGGGAAGCTGAGGCAGGTGGTTGGCAAGTTCGAGACGAGGATGGGCTATATAGCAAGAACCTGTTTACATTCTTTTGGTTTCTTGTTTTAAGAGGCAGAGTTGAGATTTTGTTTTAAGAAGTGGGATTGAGAAAGTTATAAAAAAAATGTAGCAAAAATCCTTTTAGAATTTCAGAGAGCAGATGGCAGGGAATATATAAGGCTTACTCTGGGCCGAAGAGGATGATATGGCAAATGACTACGAGATCTCAACTTGAGTGTCCCCCTTTTCAGCCTTGCCTTTAGTGCACAATGAATATTAATTAAATGCTTGTGTTAACCACCTTGCTCCACTCCATTTTTCTTCATAGTAGATCAGAGACTATAATTATTCTGTTTGTCATTTCACTGCTTTCTGATGTGCACAAACTACATTTACAAAGGAAGTACAGACACGGCGTTGCTCATGACTCTCCCCAGTGCCAAGCAGAGTACCTGCTACATGCCTGAGGAGATGGTCAGCTAATATTTGTTAAATGAATTACATGGAAATGGCCCTTGGGGGCAGAAATCAAAAGAATGCCCCTACAATACTGTGTGTAACTCTTGAAAGAACAGAAAAGGAACTGATCAGATGGGCTCACCAACAAAGGTATAAAATTTAAGTATCACACATTTATTTCAATTGGACTATTTATGACATGGGAGCAGAGGCAAGGCAGAAAGTCTCATATTGTATCTTTGGTGGGTTATATAACATCATGGAGAAATGAGAGGACTATGCATACTTCCTCTGGTGTTGGTGTGTAATCCATGCCAAATAGGGCCAGTGGAAATGTTTGTAGTGTGGCACCGTCTCTCCGCCCAAAGATCCCATCCAAACAAGAAGCCAGATGCTGTCAGTGGTGGGATGTAAGTTCTAAGCTCTGATGTCAAAAAAGGAGGAAGGTCATAGTAAGCTAGGCATTTGAAAAGATTTTGAAAGTTATAGGGAGATAAGACATAATGCATTCACTCCACTGAAGGCTGTAGGCCAGATACTTACAGGTACCACGTGTACACACAGGCTCAGGTGCACATAACCTGCCTGGGAGTAGGCGTTCAGATCTACAGGCAGACACACACAGGCAAGCTGGTAAAAACGAAGCTATAGGCTCCCAGCTGTCGCTTCAAAGTCATGCTTATACACAAATTGCCATTCTGACGGAGATTATTATACTACATTATATCACTGCTTACCTGGGGGCTCCTTAGACACCCTGTGTCAGTCATTTGTTTGGACTCAGGTGTCCAAGTGTTAGCCATCTTGGCCCATGTCAAATATCAATACTGCTAAAGCATAAATCAGCTCTTACAATCCTGTGTTCCTCACCCAGTGCTAGGCCAAGGGAACTGATATATATCTCTAGGATTCCTTCCATCATAGGGTAGGAGTGAGCTAAGGCCAAGAAGACTCAATTGGGGACATTGCCAAGGTGGCCTGAGGAAAGGTCATTCTCTGGAGGTCATAGCATGAGCTGGGCAGAAAAGCTTGCTCACACATTTGAGTAGAAGCTCAGTCTCCATTTCCCAAGGGAGGCAGTGAAGCTTGGTGACATTGCTTAAGGCTCTCATAATATCTTATGGAGGCTCTTTGATTCCAGAACATGATTTTGAGGATTAGGATACAAGAATGGCTTTTCCTGGGGCTTCGATTAAAATACCCTGACAAAACACCTTAAAAGAGAAAAGGTTTATTTTGGCTCATAGTTTGTCTTAGTTAGGGTTTTATTGATGTGAAGAGACACCATGACCATGACAACTCTTTTTAAAAAATTTATTTATATCCCAAACTCACCCTCTCCCTCTCCTTCTCCCAGCCACACCCTCTTACCCTCTTTCCCCTTTCCTTTCTCTCCTTCTCCTCAGGAAAGAGGAGCCCCTGCTCCATTACCAACTCACCCCAGCATATCTAGTCACATCATAGCTAAGTTCATCCTCTTTCACTGATGCCAAACAAGGCTAGGGACAAGTGATCTAAAAGCCGGCAACATTGACCATGTCAGAGACATCCCCCACTCCACTTGCTAGGGAACTCATATGAAGAACAAGTTGCCCATCAGTTAGTGTTGGGGGCCTACATTCGGTCCATGCTGCTTTGGTTGGTGCTACAGTCTCTGTAAGCCACCATAGGCCTAGGTTATTTGACTGTTGGTCTTCTTGTGGAGTTCACGTTCCTTCTGAGTCTTTCTATCCTTCCCCTGACCCTTCCACAAGACTCTGAATTCTGCTTAATGTTTGGCTGTAGGCCTTGGCATCTGTTTTTGTACACTGCTGGGTGGAGCCTCTCAGAGTACAATTATGCTAGATTCCTATTTGCAAGCATAGCACAGTATCATAATAGTGTCAGAGGTTACCTTGTTCCTATGGGGTGGGTCTCAGATTGGGCCAGTCATTGGTTGGTCATTCCCTCAATCTCTGCTCCATATTATCTCTGCATTTATTGTAGGTAGGGTAAATTTTGGGTTGAAGATTTTGTGGGTAGGTTAGTGTCCCCCTCCCTCTATTGGAAATCCTGCCTGGCTATGAGGTGGCCAATTCAGTTTCCATGCCCTCCACTAGGAGTCTCAACTAGATCCACCCCAATATCCTCCCAGAGGCCTATTCTGTTACAAGACTCCAGCTTGACCCAGAGATGACCTCCTCAGTTTTTCTTTTCTCTCCCAGCTCTTGCTCTACCCACATCTGATTCCCACCCTTGTTCCCCTCCCCATACTCTCTTCTACCCAGGTCTCATACTTCATCCACTTCTAATGTCTATTGTATTTCTTCTTCTGAGTGGGATTCAAGCATCCTCCCTTGGGCCTCCTTGTTTTTTTTTAACTTCTTTAGATCTGTGCTTATAGTATGATTATATGGCTAATAACTAGTTATAAGTAAGTACACACCAAGTGTGTCTGTCTGGGTCTTGGTTACCTCACACAGGTTAATATTTTCAAGTTCCATCCATTTGCTAGAAAATTTCATGATTTCCTTGTTTGTAGTAGATGAGTTAATATTCTATTGTGCAAATGTGCCATAGGTTCTTTATCCATTCTTCAGTTGAGAGATGACCATGGCAACTCTTATAAAGGAAAACATTTAATTGGGGCTTGATAGTTCAGAGGGTTAGTCCATTATCATCTTGGTGGGAAGCATGGTTGCATGCAGGCAGACATGGTGCTGGAGAAGGAACTGAAAGTTCTACAACCAGATCAGCAGGCAGCAGGAAAAGAGAGAAAAAACTACTCTTCCCAGCTTGAGTTTCTGAAATCTCAAAGTCTATCCCCACTGGTGCATTTCCTCCAACAAGGCCATACTTCCTGACAGTACCACCCTTTATGGGTTTATGGAGGCCATTTTTATTCAAACCACTGCATAGTTCAAGGGCACAATCCATCATGATGTAGAAGTCTGGTTGACAGGAATAGAGGACAATTAATTCTAGTGCTCAGCTAGCTCGATTCTTTTATACAGTCTCAAACGTAAGGTGCGGACTGCTATCAGATAGTCCTTTCTAACCTGATCAGAACAAACCCTCAAGCTTGTAGAGAGATAGACCTAATTACAACAGGCTGGTGTTCCTGAAGGCTTCTCCCTTAGTTAATCCCATATTCCACATGGGTGAGAAGCAACACTGAGTATTACAAGATGCATGTTTGCAGGATGGCATAATATTGGAGAATCAAGGCAAACTCTATCTCTGGGGTGGTCCCTTTGATTTAAGGTGCTTTAATTTTTGCACTTCTACTAGCCTGAATTCTAACTCCCATTCTTCCTGAAGCTCCACCAGATCAGAAGCAAGTTTGAACTTGCACATTAGAGATTGGGGGAGCTTAGGGCAGTGAACTCCTTGAATTCCTCTATTTCTGTAAAGGGGACACATCCATTTGTAATCCTTGGTATTCTCCTGAAGCTCACATTATATTAGTAAGGACAGATAAGTGTGGTGGTATACTCTTGTAATCCCAGATCCAGAAACTGAGGCAAGAGGATCTTTTTTTTTCCTTTTTTAAAAAAATTTTTTATTAATTATACTTTATTCATTTTGTATCCCTCCATAAGACCCTCCTTCCTCCCCTCCTGATCCCACCCTCCCTCCCCTTTATGCATGCATGCCACTCCCCAAGTCCACTGATAGGGGAGGTTCTCCTCTCCTTTCTGATCTTAGTCTATCAGTTCTCATCAAAAGTGGCTGCATTGTCCTCTACTGTGGCCTGGTAAGGCTGCTCCCACCTCAGGGGGAGGTGATCAACGAGCAGGCCAATCAGATTATGTCAGAGGCAGTCCCTCTTCCCATTACTATGTAACCCACTTGAACCCTGACCTGCCATGGGCTACATCTGTGCAGGGGTTCTAGGTTATCTCCACGAATAGTCCTTGGTTGGAGTATGAGTCTCTGGGAAGTTCCCTGTGTTCAAATTATCTTGTTCTGTTGCTCTCCTTGTGGAGTTCCCGTCCCCTCCAGCTCTTACTATTTCCCACTTCTTACATAAAATTCTATTCACTCTGCCCATCAGTTGGCCATCAGGCTTAGCATCTGCTTTGACAGTCTATACTGCAGAGGCTTTCAGAGGCCCTCTGTGGCAGGTTCCTAGTTTGTTTCCTGTTTTCTTCTTCTGGCTTTCAGAAGCCCTCTGTAGAAGGTTCCTAGGTTGTTTCCTGTTTTCTTCTTTTTCTGATGTCCATCCTCTTTGCCTTTCAGGATGGGGATTGACCATTTTAGTTAGGGTCCTCTCTCTTGCTTAGTTTCTTTAGATGTACAGATTTTAGTGGGTTTGTCCTATGTTGTAAGTCTATATGAGTGAGTATATACCGTGTGTGTCTTTTTGCTTCTGGGACAACTCACTCAGGATGATCCTTTCCAGGTCCTACCATTTACCTGCAAATTTCATGATTTCCTTATTTTTCATTGCTGAATAATACTCCATTGTATAGATGTACCACAGTTTCTGCATCCATTCTTAGGTTGAGGAGCATCTGGGTTGTTTCCAGCTTCTGGCTATTACAAATAAAGCTGCTACAAACATGATTGAGCAAATGTCCTTTTCGTGTACTTGTGCCTCTTTTGGATATATGCCTAGGAGTGGTATGGCTGGATCTGGAGGAAGCGCTATTCCTAGTTGTCTGAGAAAATGCCAGATTGATTTCCAGAGTGGTTGTACAAGTTTACATTCCCACCAGCAGTGGAGGAGGGTTCCCCTTTCTCCACAACCTCTCCAGCATGTGTTGTCCCTTGAGTTTTTGATCTTGGCCATTCTGATGGGTATAAGGTGAAATCTCAGGGTTGTTTTGATTTGCATTTCCCTAATGGCTAATGAGGTTGAGCATTTCTTTAAGTGCTTCTCTGCCATTTGATATTCCTCTACAGAGAGTTCTATGTTTAGCTCTGTTCCCCATTTTTTAATTGGATTACTTGGTTTGCTGCTTTTCAGCTTCTTTAGTTCTTTATATATACTGGATGTGAGTCCTCTGTCAGATAAAGGGTTGGTGAAGATTCTTTCCCAATATGTAGGCAGTCGCTTTGTTTTGATGACGGTGTCCTTTGCTTTGCAGAACCTTTTCAGTTTCATGAGGTCCCATTTATTGATTATTGCTCTTAGAGTCTGTGCTGTTGGTGTTCTGTTCAGGAAGTTTTCTCCTGTACCAATGAGTTCTAGGGTATTCCCCACTTTTTTTTCTTGTTGGAGACAAGCCCTGAGAAACTCCTGACCTTTTCTCATTCCCCCCCACCCTGCTGTACCTGATTGACCAACATCCTGCTTGACAGTTGCAGAAATGTGCTAACTGTACCATGACTTCCCGAGATAACTGCAAAGTGTTCCAGGCCCCGGGCCAAGAAGATTTTGTAACTTCCACCCTGCCCCTCCCTGAGTTCAGAAACTCCAGAGTAAGATTTTCCAACCTACCCCTCCCTGAGTGTTCGCCCCGCCCCTATCTAAGGTTGGCCTTAAAAGCCTGCTCCAGTTCAATAAAATTTGACTCTTGACAAGTGAACATTTGCTTGAGTCCGTTCTTCTCTCTCGCCCGTTTTTCTTTCAGGCCTGGTCCTCTTTGGAGACCCCACGAATTACTAGACCCACAGGTTGGTACATTTTCTAGCCGATGTAATGTGTCTAGTTTTATGTTGAGGTCTTTGATCCACTTGGACTTCAGTTTTGTGAAGGGTGAAAGGTATGGATCTATTTTCATTTTTCTACATGTAGACATCCAGTTGGACCAGCACCATTTGTTGAAGATGCTATCTTTTTTCCATTGTATGGTTTTGGCATCTTTGTCAAAAATCAGGTGTCCATAAGTGTGTGGGTTTATTTCTGGAACTTCTGTTCGTTTCCACTGATCCACCATTCTGTTTCTATGCCAATACCATGCAGTTTTTAAAACTGTTGCTCTATAGTACAGCTTGAAATCAGGGATGGAGATACCTCCAGAAGATCTTTTATTGTAGAGGATTGTTTTAGCAATTCAGGGTTTCTTGTTATTCCATATGAAGTTGAGAATTTTTCTCTCCAGGTCTGTAAAGAATTATGTTGGTAATTTGATGGGAATTGCATTGAATCTGTAGATTGCTTTTGGTAAGATGGCCATTTTTACTATGTTAATCCTGCCAAGCCATGAGCATGGGAGGTCTTTCCATCTTCTGATATCTTCTTCTAATTCTTTCTTCAGAGACTTGAAATTTTTTTCATACAAGTCTTTGACTTGCTTGGTTAGGGTTACACCAAGGTACTTTATGTCATCTGTGGCTATTGTGAAGGGTGTTGTTTCCCTAATTTCTTTCTCAGCCCTTTTGTCTTTTGTATACAGGAGTGCTACTGATTTTTTGGAGTTAATTTTGTATCCGGCCACTTTGCTGAAGGTGTTTACCAGCTGTAGGAGTTCCCTGGTGGAGTTTTTGGGGTCACTCAGGTATACTATCATATCATCTGCAAATAGTGATAATTTGACTTCTTTCTTTCCAATTTGTATCCCCTTGATCTCCTTCAACTGTCTTATTGCTCTAGCAAGGACTTCCAACACTATGTTGAAGAGATATGGAGAGAGTGGGCAGCCTTGTCTTGTGCCTGATTTCAGTGGGATTGCTTTAAGTTTCTCTCCGTTCAGTTTGATGTTGGCTATAGGCTTGCTATATATCGCCTTTACTATGTTTAGATATGTGCCTTGTATCCCTGATCTCTCCAATACTTTAAACATGAATGGATGTTGGATTTTGTCAAATGCTTTTTCAGCATCTAGGGAGATTATCATGTGGTTTTTTTCTTTCAGTTTGTTAATATGGTGGATCACATTGATGGATTTCTGTATATTGAACCACCCCTGCATACCTGGGATGATGCCAACTTGGTCATAGTGGATGATATCTTTGATGTGTTCTTGGATTCGGTTTACAAGTATTTTGTTGAGTGTTTTTGCATCGATGTTCATGAGGGAGATTGGCCTGAAATTCTCTTTCTTTGTTGAGTCTTTGTGAGGTTTAGGTACCAAGTTGACTGTGGCTTCATAGAATGAGTTTGGTAATATTCCTTCTCTTTCTATTTTGTGGAACAGTGTGAAGAGAATTGGAGTTAGCTCTTCTTTGAAGGTCTGGTAGAATTCTGTGCTGAAGCCATCTGGTCCTGGGCTTTTTTTGGATGGGAGACTTTTGATGACCGCTTCTATTTCTTTGGGGGATATAGGACTATTTAATTGATTTATCTGGTCCTGATTCAGCTTTGGTAAGTCAAATCGATCAAGAAAATTGTCCATTTCATTTAGATTTTCAAATTTTATGGCATATAGACTTTTGAAGTAATTCCTAATGATTGTTTGGATTTCCTCAGTGTCTGTTCCCCTTTTCATTTCTGATTCTGTTGATTTGGGTGGTGTTTCTCTGCCTTTTAGTTAGCGTGGCTATGGGTGTGTCGATCTTGTTGATTTTCTCAAAGAACCAGCTCTTGGTTTCATTGATTCTTTGAATTGTTTTATTTGTTTCTAATTGATTGATTTCAGCCCTGAGTTTGATTATTTCCAGCCATCTTCTCCTTTTTGGTGTGTCTCCTTCTTCTTTTTCTAGGGTTTTTAAGTGGGCCATTAAGTTGCTTGAATGAGCTGTCTTGAATTTCTTCTTGAAGGCACTTAGTGCTATGAACTTTCCTCTTAGCACTGCCTTCATTGTGACCCACAAGTTTGGGTATGTTGTGTCTTCATTTTCATTGAGTTCTAGGAAGACTTTAATTTCTTTCTTTATTTCTTCCCTGACACAGCTGTCTTTTAGTAACAAGTTGTTCAGTTTCCATGTATGTGTAGGCTTTTTGCTATTTCTGTTGTTGTTGAGGTCCAGCTTTATTCCATGGTGATCAGACAAGATACAAGGGATTATTTCAATCTTCTTTTATCTGTTGAGGCTTGCTTTGTGACCGACTATGTGGTCTATTTTGGAGAAGGTTCCATGAGGTGCTGAGAAGAAGGTAAATTCTTTTGTGTTTGGGTGTAAAGTTCTGTAAATGTCTGTGAGGTTCATTTGATTCATGACTTCTGTCAGAGATATTGTTTCTTTGTTTAATTTCTGTTTTGTTGACCTGTCCTTTGTTGAGAGTGGGGTGTTGAAGTCTCCCACTATTAATGTGTGGGGATCTATATGTGGTTTAAATTTTATCAATGTTTCTTTCACAAATGTGGGTGCTCTTTTATTTGGGGCATAGATGTTCAGGATTGTGATGTCTTCCTGGTGGAATTTTCCTTTGATGAGTATGAAGTCTCCTTCCCATCTCTTTTTATTAATTTTGGTTGAAAGTCTATTTAATAAGATATTAGAATGACTACTCCTGCTTGTTTCTTGGGTCCATTTGCTTGCAAAATCGTCTTCCAACCTTTTACCCTCAGGTAATATCTATCTTTGTGGCTTAGGTGTGTTTCTTGTATGCAACAGATTGCTGGGTTTTGTTTATGTATCCATTCTGTTAATCTGTGTCTTTTTACTGCAGAGTTGAGTCCATTGATGTTGAGAGAGATTAATGACCAGAGGCTGTTAGATCCCTTGATTTTGATGTTGGCTGTGGTCATATGGTTGTGTGCTTGGTTGCTTTTTGTTTTACTGTAGTAAGGTTAATTATTTCCTGTGTTTTCTTGAAGGAAGTTAATTTTCTTGGGTTGTATTTTCCCTTCCAGTGTCTTCTGTAATGCTGGATTTGTGTGTAGGTATTGTTGAAATTTGTTTTTGTCATTGAATATCTTGTTTTCTCCATCTATGAGGACTGAGAGTTTTGCAGGGTATAGTAGCCTGGGCTGACATGTGTGTTCTCTAAGGTGTGCATGATATCTGTCCAGGCCCTTCTGGCTTTCATAGTCTGTTTTGAAAAGTCAGGTGTGATTCTAATGGGTTTGCCCTTGTATGTTACTTGGCCTTTTTCCCTTGCAGCTTTTAGTATTTTTTGTTGTTGTTGTTCTGTATACTTACTGTTTTGATTATTATGTGGCAGGAGGATTTTCTTTTCTGGTCAAATTTGTTGGGTGTTCTGTAGGCCTCGTGTATTCTTATTGGCTTCTTCTTTAACTTGGGGAAATTTTTTTAAATGATTTTGTTGAAAATGTTTTCTGGGCCTTGTAGAAGGGAGTTTCCTTTTTCCTCTATACCTATTATTCTTAGGTCTTGTCTTTTCATATTGTCTTGGATTTCTGGAACGATCTCTGTCAGGAATTTTTTGGATTTAACATTTTCTTTGACAGATACATCGATTTCTTCCATTGTATCTTCTACACCTGAGATTCTTTCTTCCATCTCTTGTAGTCTGTTGGTTATGCTTACCTCTGTAGTTCCTGTTTTCTTCCCTAAATTCTTTCTCTCCACAATTTCCTCCATTTGTGTTTTCTTTAATTTTTCCAGTTCTATCTTCAGGTCTTGAGTTGTTTTGTTTACTTCCTTCACCTGTCTAATTGTATTTTCCTGTTTTTCTTTTAGTTCCTTCAACTCTGTTTCTTTTATTTCTTTCAGTGATTTAATTATTTCTTCTCTGAAGGCCGCAAACTCTTTTGCTGCATCTTCCGGTGTTTCTTCATGGATGGCCATAATCTGCTTGTCTTTAATTTCCTCCATTTCTTTATGGATAGCCATGATCTGTTTGGTTTTATCTTCCTCTAATTCTTTACGTATTTTATTTGTTTCTTCTATTAACCTTTTCATCAGCATAGATGTAAGGTCATCTTCTTGATTTTCTATTATGCTGTGTTGTCCAGGGCTGTTCGCTCCTGGATGGCTGGGTTCTGGAGATGCCATATTGCTCTGTCTTTTGTTGGTTGAGCTTTTACGCTGACCTCTACCCATTGGGCTGTTTTATGTGTTGGCTGTTAGTTTCTGTGCTTCCTGGAGTCCTGAGGTAGGGAGAATCCCCTTGGCTGGAAGATGATTTTTCCTGAAGGAGTCCTCCTCTGCTTTTTGGTTATGGACACTGTATGGCCAGTATTTCTCAGGAATTGCCACTGCTCACCTCAGGTGTATAGCCCTGAGTAGTAGCTGTGGTCTTTGTTAGGCAGGGGGGGATCTCCTCTTACTCATAGAAGTTCTCAAGACAGCTGCCGCACTGCTGGGTTTCTCGTTATAAATTCAGTGAGCTGCCCCTGTTGTTACAGTTTCCCAGGTACAGTCCTCTTGAAAAACCTGCTGATTCCCTAGCTGTGGGGTTTTCTCCCAATAGGGAAACTCAGTCTGTTATTCTGGGGCACACAGTTCTGACCGGGAAAGTGAGAGGAGCGCCCATCAAGTCTCTGGCCAGAGGCTGAGTGCTCTGCTCTAGGCTTGGAGAATGTGCACCTAGGTTGAGTTGGCGCCTGGGGGCGCCGCTCTGGTCTGGAGGCTGGGTGCCTCACTCTGGACCAGAAGCTGTGTGTCACTTTCTGGGATGGCGGCTGCAGGCACTGCTCTGGTCCAGACGCTGTGGGTGCAGCCCTCTTGAAGGACCAGAGATTCCTACAGTTTTGTCAGTCTAGCTAGGGATAACTGGTTGATCCTTGGCACAGTATCTGAGGGCTGCTGTAATGGCTCTCTGGCTTTTGTAGGTCTGAGGATGCAGCTGTGTGTCCCAGTGCCCTAGGGGTACTCAATAATGGTGGCTGAGCACAGCGCTCCTGCCTGCATTAGAAAGCTAGAGCCTAGAGTCTGCGTGAGTCCAGAACATCTTTTGGTGCTGGGTGTCCTGAGCATTAGACCTGATGATCCCCCCCGCTGGGGGTTTCTTCCTGACAGGAACACCCAGTTTTTGCTTTGGGGACTGCTGTTCTGTCTGGGGTGGCGAGTAGAACCCACAGGCACTGACGCCCGCCCGTGGCTCCATCTTTCTGGACTTTGGGAGCCTGGGCATCTGCCTAACCTGGGTAATTTTCCTGAGACCTTTTCAGGGTGGGGGTGTCTGGTGAGTGCTTTGAGATCAGACCAGCTGTTTCCCTCCCTGTGGGTTTGCACCTGACAGTGAAACTCAGTCTGTGGTGCCCTGGTGCCCTGGTGCCCTGGTGCCCTGGTGCCCTGGTGCCCTGGTGCCCACAGTTCTATCTGAAGCGGCGAATCAGGTGCGCAGGCAGGGGTCTGTGCAGGCGCCTGGGTCCCCGGCTCTTGCTTCGCGCTGGCTCCTGGGGCACCCGCGGAACCCGAGTCTTTTCCAGGGTATGTCTAGGTGACCTAAGGTCGGTCCCAATCATTTCCTGCTCCGTGGGGTTATCTCTCGACTGGAAAATCCAGTCTGTGATGTTCTGGGCCCACAGTTCCGTCTGGGACAGTGACCAGATCACGCTGGCGTGTAGCTCTGGGCTGGCAACCAAGCACCTGGCAGAACCAGGATCTCTTCCGAGGTTTAGCCAGGTGAGTTAAAGCTGATTGAATCCCCCACAGTGGGGTATCCTCTCACCTGTGAAACACAATCACTTGTGTTTTATGGCCGCGAGTTCTGATTGCTGGTCACTGCCAATCCTGCTGTGCTGCTGCTCAGAATGAGAGTTCTCCTGGCCTCGCCATCTTGCCCCGCCCCCTGTTGCTGTTGTTTTAAGCCTTTTTACGTGATATGCTTGTTTGGGTTCTGAGTAGTTTTTTTTCGTAAAAAGTCCTTTACCCGCAGCTCTTCCCTCCATCAACATAAGAGGATCCACATCAGAAAGAAACCACCAATGGCTGAAGTCTCTGCGTAAGCTTCCAACGATGTTCAACCCTCATCAAGCATCAAAAGCTTCATAATCAGGTTAAATCTTTTTGTGAAATATTAGGTCTGGTTCATGCTCCACATCTCTAAGCTCTCTCCTCCAGCTCTGCTCTCCTCGTGCTCTCTCCTCATGTTCCTCCTCCTTCTTTCTAAACCTCTTTATTAATGCGACCCCATGGGACCTCAGTTTCCCCAGTAACAATGGGAATTTAACCAGAGCATTAGTGATATCCATGATGATATCTGAAAGCAGCGGAGTTTGGTTCTTAGTGCTCTGGACCTCCAATTGTTCTCCATACAAGCTCCAACTTTATACAAATACTGCACTACCTAAAAGCTACTTTCCTCATTCCTTCTCTCCTTCAGTCTCTCCTTCCCTCCCTCGTTTCTTCCCTTTATCTCTCTCTTTCTCCCTCCTTTTCTTCCTCTATCCCTCCCTCCCTTCTGTTTTCTCTTCTTTTTCCTTTCTCCAACTCTTTCCCTGCCTCCCTTCTGTTTTCATTTCTTTTTTTTTTCTTCCATTCTCCTTTAGGAAAGGAATGTTTGAAAAAGAATATTCTTTTGAATTTTTAAAAATTCATTTAATATAGATATGTGGTTTGCCCACACGTAAGTCTGTACACCACATGCATGCCTGTGCACATAGATGCCAGAAGAAGGCATAGAAACCCTACTTTCAAAACTCATGTCATAGGTGGTTATAAACTACTACATAGGTGCTGGGAATTGAACCCAGGTCATATGGAAGGGCAGCAGTGCTCTCAACTGCTGAGTCATTTCTCCAGCCCCATTGAATAAACCCCTAACAGCCCTCAATGTGTCTGATGGTTTGCTCACTTACAACCCCACCCCATGTCCCTACAGTCTGGGTTTCTAACTACTGGATGTACAGATGAGAAATTTTCCTGCAAATTCAAACACTTTCCAAAAGTCTTATTTGATCCTTGGCACATGTGAGATTTGAAGCCAAATTTGTCTCAGTTCCTTTCCAGGTTTCTATTCTTTCTATGGTCTAGCTCTGATGAGTAGAGGCAGATCTTATGTGCTAAAATCTGAAAGAGAAGTCAAGCCAGGGGATAGTTCAATAGATAGCAAACATCCATTCATTAGATAGATCATAGATGCTTATCAAAGTAAAGAGTGCTGCGGCCTGGTTTGGAAGGTTCTGATTTTGTACCTTATTTGAGGAAAGACAGGGAGTTCTGTATTTTGACTCAGGGCAATGTGTTTAAGAGACCTGGGGTCATAATTTGAGAAACACACAAATGGGGCATTATTTGTTAATATCTCCTATTGTCCTACCTCTAAGTGGCAAACATAGCATATACCCAGAACAACAGCTTGATTTATGGGTATGATGCTGGGGATAAGAACAGGCGGTGAAAGGTCAGGGCAGCTCAGTCCCAGACATCCATCATGTGGGGCTTCACCTCCCAGTCCCAGAGCATAGAACTGTGAGTAAAGACCAACAGCCAATGCTCAATGAGCAGTTCTGGATAAGACTCTCTTATTCTTTATAGAGGAATAAATCTTTTTCTTATCTTTTTCTTTTCTTTTTTTTTCTTTTTTTCTGGAAAGTAGAAGAGTGTCAATGTGCTTTGAAAGCGCTAATAAAAAACAACAGACACCTGATGTCAATTCTTGGCCTTCAGGGTCTGCTGAAAAAAAAAAAAAAAAAAAGGATGCTTCTTGGACAATCACTCTTGGTTTAGCTCCTCAGAATCCCCACTCCCTGGAGTCTTGCTCAGATACATACTGCTGGCCTAAACACCCCTAAATGCCAGCCTAGCAGGTCTACTGAGGGTCCCAGGATCTTGTGTTTATGACCATGCTGGGAAGATGCCAGCACTGCTGCCCTGAAAACAAGGAAGACAGGATCACCCATGTTGCTTCAGACTTTGGAGTGCCACAGCTGTGACAAAATATAAACCCTATGCCTTGGTTAACCATATATTGACCTGTACGAACTGTGACCCCTCTGAAGCCAAGTAGGTATTTCTCATAACAGTTCTACATATGCTCAGTGACATTTTTTTAAAGAATAAAAGTGAATAAATGGACAGGTCCACATTTTTTGAAGGACAATATTTATGCCCCATGTTGTCTGTAACTCTAGAGATCCTGAAGACACTTTGTGGTGGGACTTATCTTCCATTTGGTGGCCAAACTAACCATGAAAATGCTGTCTTTATTTACCCCAAACGCCAGATAATTTCAGTCATGCCACACAGTACACTTTGAGTCTTAGTACTTGAGGGTCTTCCTCTGTGTCTACTATTTGATATGTGATAATATGTAAAAAAAAATGCAGAAGTTTCACTTGGACAAATCTTTCCATTTGCCTAGTTGTAGGTAATTCAGAGACCTCCTTTCTTTCTTTCTTTCTTTCTTTCTTTCTTTCTCTTTGTTTCTTTCTTTTTTGATTAAAGAGTTCTCTGGCCATTTGGGGTCTAGAACCCCACTCACTCACATACCACTCAATTCCAAAACCCATCACTCACTCACACCTACCCTATCCTCCTCCTCCATCTTTTCAGGACTGAGGATATAATGCTCATGCATGCTAGACAAACCCTCCACCAAAAACTATATCCCCAGTCATGTGACAGTAACTTTTTCGGGGACTGGATAGGTGCCTTAGAGTTAAGAGTACTTGCTGTTCTAATAGAGGATCCAAGTTTGGTTCCTATTACCAGTCTATAACCTCAATCACATGGGATCCAGTGTCCCCTTCTGTGTCTCATGGGCACATGTATGCATGAGTGGTGCCCATATGTATATTCAGGCACTCATGCATTACATACTCATAGAGTAAAATAAAACCCTTAACTTCTTCAGTAAATCTAGTCAATATTTTAAATGGCATTGATTCAATAAGGTTTGAATATCTAAAACAAGTACTTTTAGAAAATGTCTGCCAACTGGTGTCCTGGAAGTCTAAGCTTACCTACCCGAGTCTGGTGATGGCAGTATGTGTAGCCCTGGACATAGACAGTATTTTATGCTAGTGTTGGCTTCTTACTTGAAGAAAGTGATGTTGAAAACAAGTTTAGGTTGTAACCAGACAATCTTCTGGAAAGATGACCATTTCAAAACTTGGGCCAGATCTTTGAAATACATGAAGTGATCATCTTTTTGAGCACACTTGAAAACTGAACAGCAAATCATACTGCCTTCACTTTGTAGGTACCTGAGGCCAGATTCCAAAGCCAGAAAGTGAGCAAGGGATGGGTTTCCATTCTGACTCACAATCCAGATTCTGCTTTCCTTTCAGACTCAGAGCACGAACGGTTGTGCTTTGGAAAATATTCTTTCTTTCTTTTTGTTTTTTGGTTTGGTTTGGTTTGGTTTGGTTTTTCATGACAGTGTTTCTCTGTGTAGCCTTGGCTGTGATGGACTTGCTTTGTAGACTAAGGCTGGCCTCAAACTCACAGAGATCCACCAGCTACTGCCTCCCTGAGTACTGGGATTACAGGCATATGCCACCCCACCCAGCGGTAATATTATTCTTAAGAGGAGTACATATATGTGTTGGTATGCCTGTTTGCCAGTTTGTTAGGGTTTGAAATCAACAAGTTCCTGGGCAGGTCTGTAGGAGTGTTTTCTGGAAAAATTATCTGAGAGACATTTCTCCAAACTCAGTGACTCCTTCCATTGGGACATATGTAAGGAGGTCCAAAGTAAAAGCTACTGGTTTTCCCTGTCTGTTTTTAATCTTATTGGTAAGTACATCTAACCTGCTATGTCTATAGCTGCCACCACTGCCACCTTCACTGATGTAAGAAGCCTTTTTAGCCTCAGACCTCATAGACTAAGCAGCTCCCAGGATCTCAGTCTCCCTGGTGCACAGAGAGCTGTTGTTGGACTACATAGCTCATATCGTGTGAACCTATCTAATAAGTCCTCTTTGTGATACATGTTTACTCTATGTATCACAGAGTCTTTGTGTATGTGTTTATTATAACTCTTTAACAGGTAGAAATTCCATTGTTTTCAAGAGACAGAAAACATCTTGCTTCAAACTAGATTAAGAGAAAGATGATGATGTTTCAATTTATAGTATTTTATAGCTCAGCAATTACAACTCCAATTCTGATTTCTAGTTTGGCTTGCTTGAGACTTCAATAGAATCATCAGCATGAGCTTCTGTCTATTTCTTGGCCCTTACCTTCATTGATGGAAATACTGAGAGGTCCTATGCCCACCATTAACAAAACTTTGTGGCCAGGAGAAATTGAGGCAAAAGCTCCCCAAGACTCCAGGGGGCTGAGAATAAGCAGAAAATAGAACCCAGAGCTACTGTGAAAGATGAGGAACATCTGCTTTGATACACTGCTAGGGAGAGTCTTTCAGAGGCCCTCTGCAGTAGGCTCCTGTCCTGTTTCTTGTTTTCTCATACTTCCCCTGTCCATCCCATTTGTCTTTCTAAGTGAGGATTGACCATCTTACCCCGGTCCTCTTTCTTGTTTATCTTCTTTAGGTATACAGATTTTAGTGTGTTGAGACTCATAACCAAACCTTTGACAGAGTGCAGGGAATCATATGAAAGAAGGGGGAGTTAGTATGACCTGGAGAGGACAGGAGTTCCACAAGGAAATATATCTGGGCACAGGGGTCTTTTATGAAACTGTTTCTCCAACCAAGGACCATGTATGGATATAACCTAGAACCCCTGCTCAGACATAGCCCATGTTAAATACTCAGTATCCAAGTGGGTACCCTAATAAGGGGAACAGGGACTATTTATGACATGAACTCCAAGGCTGGCTCTTTGACCACCTCCCTCCCCCGAGGGAGGAGCAGCATTGCTAGGCCACAGAGGAGGATATGGTAGCCAGTCCTGAAGATACCTGATAAGCTAGGGTCAGATGGAAGGGGAGGAGTACCTCCCCTATAAGTGAACTTGGAAAGGGGTAGGGAGGAGATGAGGGAGGGAGAGTGGGATTTGGAGGGAATGAGGGAGGGGGCTATGGCTGGGATAAAAAGTAAATAACCTGTGATTAATATAAAAAATTATTTTTAAAAGAGGAAAGATGAAGAACAATCAGAAAAAAATGCAAAGAATGGGTACGATAAGATAACAGCCCTGGGTGGGCCATCAGAGTGAATGAGGATATGGAAAAAACACAAAGGGGGCTGATTGGACTTGAGGAATCAAATATACCTTCAGATACCATGCTCAGAAAGCCTTACTTCTCTTAGATTTATTGTAGGTGGAAATGTGCACAAATTGTGAATTATCTGGTTTAAAGATGTCATTCTGAGGACAGGAAAATGGCTTACATACATGGCCACGTTCATGTCATTATCCCTGTAAAGTAAGGCTCAGCTAAGCCAATTCTTCCTTGCCTCTCCTGCATTAGACAACGAGCTTCTTACCATCATTTCAAATTCAAATCTATGTTGCAATTCCTAGATTACAACTCCAGTCTCAAGATGTTACTACTCACTTATCCTTGTGATAGCCTTCAGCATGAACACATTGAGAGGTCTGACCTCAGTTGCCCTTGCCATTCAACTATGATCAACCACACCAGAGAAACTAAGAGGACAAGCCTTAAAACACTCTAGTTCATAGCAGGGTTCATTTTCTGCACAGGGTAACAAGTTGGAAGCATATCAATTCAGTTGAGACCTGAGAAATTCTGAGTATTGAGAGCCTAAAGCCCTTGTCACCTAGCCAACAAATGCTAGCCAGCTTAGTCACTCAGTTAGAAAAGGCTCTGAGCAAGCCAAAAGAAAAGATGTAGAGAAACTGTACCTTCCTTCCCATGGTCCGGCCCACTGTGACAGGCCCCTCTTTCCTGTGGCCACACTGCAGCCCATCAGCTGGTTTTAATCTCCAAGGTTAAATGAAAGCAGAGAAACTTGCATCACCTAACATCTGATATTCATTTGCAAATGTTTATTTCCTTGCAGTACATTATAAACTCTAAGGAAGCATAGACTCTGATCCACCAATGTGTGTTTGGGTAATACTCAAATGCTCAATTAATTACTGACATTTGAGGTTCTCATACATACATAGGCAAGTAAGTGAGTGAGTGAGTGAGTGAGCGAGTGAGTAAGTTATAGTGAAAATATGAAAGAAATGAAGTGGCAGGAGCTGGATGGGGAAAATGAATGAAACTAATTTGAGTGTATGGGGTGGAGGATGCTTCCTGGAATGCTTGGAGGAGAGAGTATGTAACAAAGTAGATTAGACTAGAGAAGAGATTGATTTTGGCTCACAGCTCAGGGGTACAGCCTATCACAGCGGGATAATC
This sequence comes from Psammomys obesus, assembly GCF_907164565.1. Classification (NCBI taxonomy): domain Eukaryota; kingdom Metazoa; phylum Chordata; class Mammalia; order Rodentia; family Muridae; genus Psammomys; species Psammomys obesus. The sequence continues at coordinate 7,451,465 of NW_026590701.1, read as the reverse complement.
AAGATGGCAGAGCTGGTCATGTTGCATCTGCAGGCAAGAAGCAGGAGATGAATGCTGGTGCTCAACTCACTCTTTCTTTTTAAATACAGCCCAGGACCCAAGTCCAGGAAATGGTGCCACTTGGTTTTAGTGAGTCTTCCCATTTAACCTCATTAACAAAATTCCTCACAGATAAATGCACAGGCTAAATCATCCCTCACCAGAGTTCCTGAAAGCTTTTCTACTAGATTTTCCATATCTCTGTTGACAATTTCGATTAACTATCACACTAAGCTATCAAATGCTAGTGACATTTGGGCGACTTAAATGGCTTTGTTAATGCGTGTTCACTATGTGCCAAGCAAAACATGTTCTATGTATTTTCTTCTCTTCCCAAACACCATTTCTGGGAATGAATCCTGGGCCTTCCTGAATATTAGGTAAATGCTCTACCTTCCTCCACACACCAGTCTTATATGCCTTGTTCTAATTAAGCCTTAATGCAATCCTGCAAAGTATGCATCCTTCCCATTTTATAGATGAAGCAACTGGGGCTCAGACAAGTCAAGTAATTTTCTAAGCTAATCAGAAAAAAGCCTGGAATCTAAACTCTGTTACTTGACTCTCAAGCCTGTTTTGTCTCCTTTGTCTCACAACTGGTGTCCTTATTCTTAGCATGTAAGCATTCTCCACTTGCTAAACAGCCTCTGCAGACACAATTTCTGTTTAACACTGTCTTCTGGTTGTGAACACACTCATTTATTTAATGTTATACAGTTAATGATTCCATTTTTCCCCTTTAATGTTACAAATAACTCAACAGAGACAGCCCTGGCACATAAAAATGCTTCATGCTCCTCTAATTATTTCCTTAGGTCAAAATCCTGAAAGTGTTCTTACTTCAAAGCCTATAGACATATTGAAGGCTTTGATAGGTACTGTCAAAATGCTGGAGGGTAAGTTCAAACACATGTAAGTTCCTTGTCTTGTGTGGGATTGGCCCTTTTCATCCCACATGCCAGAACTACGAATCAGTAATCTTTGCCAGGTTTTGGCAGTAGGTCTAAAGCAAGGTGTCATGCTTTAATTTTCATTACATTGACAGATGGTGAGTTTGAGAGCCATAAAGACATGTTTATTGGTTGTTGTTTTTGATTGTTAGCACACCCTATAATGGTTTGAACATGAACTTTTCCCTGCAGGCTTAAGCATCAAATATTCGGCTTCCTACCCTCTAATAGTAATTTAGGATATTCTGGGAACTTTAGGAGAACCCATCTCTAGAAAACAGACAGCTAGAGTTGGGTGTTTGATGGTATCCTGTTCCTGGTCCTTTATTGCCCTGCCCAGGAAAAAATGTCCTTAACAGTTTTATCAGACTGTAAACTCTATGAGCTACAGTAATGACCAGCCTGGCAGATATGCTTCTTTGAAATATACTTCTACCATAGAGCTATGCCCAAGTGTGCAGATCAAGAGACCATAATCTGTGCCCTCTGAAAGCATGAAAATAGGTTGCTTAAGAACTGCCAAAATGCTCCAGGTGAAGTTCGCACACATCTAAGTTCCTTGTTCTGTGTAGGACTGTCTGTTTTCATCCCATTTGCCAGCACTACAAATCAGCAATTCTTGTCAGTTTTTGGCAGTGGGTCTAAAACACTCTATCATTCTTTAATTTACATTGCATTGATTGATGGTGAGTTTGGAAGCCTTAAAGACATAATAATAGCATGTGTTCCTTTCATCCAACTTGCCAAATCAGCAAACTTTGTTGGAGAGAACAACATCCTTAAGTTATTCTTTCAACTTTCAGGCAGCTTGTCAGAGTCTCCTATCTTCAGTATTACTGTTTAGGTAACTTCAGGGATGAGTCTGATGAATCTTACAAGTTTCAGGGATTCTCTGAGCCTTGTAAGTTGTTTCTTCCTTAGTCTGGTAAGGTGATCTTACTTCTTAAGTCTGAAGGAGCCTCTTTCTCTGCATGGAATGTTTCAATTCATTATCAATTGCTACACAATGTCCTGACACAACTTTTCCTCCCCTCCAAGATCTATTGTCTGCTATTTAGACATGAACATAATAGTAAGAAAAAGGCTACTTTGGTGGGCTGCAAGTAGTTGTAGGAAAGCTTATAAGTTTCCAATTTTAAAGAAAGGCTGATATATATGCAGTTTCTTTTAAAATGATCATTATAAAGAAACTTCCCCTGCAACCCATATAAACTATGCAGTCAGCTTAAGGAACAAGTATAGCCCTTGCACACACCTGGGTGAGTAGAGCTACTCACCTGGGATGGAATTAGATTCTCAGTCACAGCATTTGTTTGGAACAGCTCCCATCCCTGAACTGGATTTTGTTGTTGTTTTGCTTAAAATAAAAGTTTGTAAAGATTGTGTTAAAACTATCTCAAAAGAACTGAAACATTTGTAGAAAAAACTACTCATCTTGCTAAGCAATCAAAGGTAGCAGAGAGTTAGGGTGCCACTCTGATTAATTATTAACCTTTGGAAGAGAAGGAAGAAGACTTCTTATGTCAACATCCCAGTATTTCCTCCATCCAATATTTTCTCTATCCATGAGTCTAATTTGTGCTGCTACATTTCCATCCCTGATGAGTTCCCACTGAATGTTCCTCTAATTGAACATAATGTTAATTGCATAGGGTTTGTTTCTGTGATTACACTGTAGTCTTACAATGTAAACATTGTGAAGCAACATCCACTGTCTTGACTAGCAGTCTTTGTATTCAGAGCAAATGAATTCTGCCATTGTAAGCAAACAAACACACAAATACTGCTTTCTTTGGTTTTTAGTTTCTTTGCAGAAAAAAAAATCCCTCCCTGTTTTGTTTTGTTATTTTGGGGGAGAAGCAAATATAAATCACATTTTAAACTAGCCTTCTCTTCCTTAATGATATAAAAATTATTTCACTGGTTGCTTCCTGATACTTTCAGTTTTGTCCTGTTCAAGCTCCTGCCTGTGACTGCATGTCCAACTTTATAGGGCAGGCATCTTTGTCACCTAGTTTACAGAACCCCATCCACTGGTAATAAACCAACAAACTAATTTTATGAAATGCAAATCCTCTCTCAGAAGGAGGCTTTCTAATAGGGTTTCTGAGGAGGTTTTCTGTCTGCTCCATTCTCTCCAATCTAGACCTTTCTTATTCCATTTCACAGCACAATACAGACAGAGGTTAGTGTGCTGATGTGATGTAATCTTTCAGACTTTCACCAGACTCAGACACAGAGTGAATATTCTAGGAGACTTGGTCAGTGTGGAGTCAGACATCTCAGACAATTGATGAGATGAAGGAGAACAAATGTGGGTGGGTCAAGGACAGTGTCCACAGTGTTTTACTAAACATTCCAGAAGGGTTTGTAGCTGCATTGCCCAATGTTTTATGAACACATTCTCATAAAATTTAACCACATCTTCATAAAAAGTTTAAATTCAAACTACATAAAAACATGGAGGAGCTTTTAAAAAATACCTTTTTTCATTTCTGGGTCTCTCTCTCTCTCTCTCTCTCTCTCTCTCTCTCTCTGTGTGTGTGTGTGTGTGTGTGTGTGTTGCGTGCACACAGGGTGTGGGGGGGTGCATTAGCACTTGCACTATGTACATGTGCCCTGACTCAGGTGAGAGCTGGACTGACTGGTGTTGTATTTGATGTGGTAGTCAGGAAACACTATGAGCCATCTTGAGATGGAGTGCAATCCTAATCCAGAGATGCTGCGTTCTGGGGCATCCAGAGCAGGACAGAGTGTGGTGCAATTGTGGCTCATTGGGCAGCATTTTTCCTCATAACTTACTTTACCACTGAGCTCTGCTCCTGTATCCTTCTTGACATGCCTCATTTTGTATTCCTTGCAAATTTTGTAACAGAATTTCTGTGCCATTCACCCTATTCTCAGTAGTCAGATCTTCAGGGCATCTTGACATTTTCCTCAACCTCAAGTTGGCCAAAGTCAGTAACTCAAGATGCTCCCAAGACCCTTGATGCCAGTAGTTACATAGTCAGTGAGGCACAATGGATGCATGTTAATTATTTTTACTATCAGTGTAGCCAAATACCTCATAAAAATAACTTAAAAGGAGGATCATTTTTGCTTATGGTTTCAGGTCCCATGCTGTCATGGACCCTGCATTCAGGCAGACACCTGTGTGGCAGAAGTGTATGGCTGAGAACCTCTTACTCACTTCTGCTCTCCTCTTTTCCCAGCCCACAGGCAATGCCATTTACACAGATGGTTCTTCTCTCTGGAACACCCAGAGCTTAACCTTATAATCTCCTAGGTCATTGCAAACCCAGACAACTTGAGTATGAGGATTAAGCACATCAGATATGTATTGACGGGCACCTGGGAGCAGACTCAGGGCACGATCTGCCAGGCCTTGGGCCCTGGACAACTCAGCAAGGATACCAAAGAGTAAACAACCTGACCTTAACGTTGAGACTTCCAGACTAAGTTTTGTAAAAAGATTTTTTTTTCTTACAAAAAGATATTTTCCTTTGGTTTCCTGAAGGTTTCTCTGACCTTCAGCTGTAGGCTTTTTTCTATTTCTATGTTTAGTGTGGATGCTGTCAATGCAGAGACCCCTTACTAATCTCATTATATGTTTATTTCATGGGACAAAGGTATGCTCAAATATACCTGGCAACACAGAATTTTTGGTGATCTCATTATTAACAGAAAATAGGCATGTGCCTATTGCACTCAGATATTTATTTAATTCATTTCAAAGAGAAAACATTCTTCTGTTTTTTATTACAGGTAAATATTGAGTTCAAATGTTTAATTTACATTTTCTATTCAACAGTGGGGTGACTAGCACTCCATGACCCAGCCTGGTTCACCAAAATCATCCACCTTGCTTAAATGTCAGGGAGACATTTGTGACATCTGATGGAATCATTGTATATTTCAGAAATGAGACTGAAATTTATGAGCTATTTCAGAAATGAGATTTTTCCCCTATGGTCCAAAGGTATTCTTTCTCATTGAGTTTTCACCATCCCCTTTCTATGAATGACCCATGACTTTCAATAGCATTAAGCATTAGACTGAGCATTAGACTGAGCAAAATAAATGAAGTGGTTAATTTTATACATAAAAGGCAGCTGAGGTGTGTCTTCTGATTCAGCTTATGAAGTCTGTCCTTGCTAATCTTCATGCCACTGCCGACAGCCATCAAAGTCTGACATACAAAAACTCGGCTGAATAAAACAGGTCATTCTTATCATTAGTGAAGTTTTATAAGATGTTATCAACAAATGACTAGTCGGACTCATTTCATTATGTATTTATCAAAGCCAAAACCCCTGTGATGATCCTGACATTATGTCAGATCTCTCAACATAAAAGCTACATTTCTGCTTAATGTTTTCATATCAAAAAGTAATGTGGTAATTCTTTCTCATATTTGACTGGTTGACCACGTTGCATGTAAAGTGTAACAGCTCCCTCAGCTCAGCCTTGGAGTGAGTACATCGGTGCTATTACTGTTATAAGCTATTACTGGCTTATCGGTGCTGTTACTGTTCTCAGCCTCACTGAGATATGTACGCTGACAATGGCCCAAGCCATCTTTCCATTATAGACAGAGTAAAGTCTAATAATATTCTCAGATGGGAGGCTTTGCCTGCTTTGGAAGAATTTTGGTGCCCAGACTTGAAAGCAATGTGTGTGGTGCTCTGTGAGGCTCTGCTCTCTGGTATGGAATGGTCTCTGGGGTTGCACTTGCTGGGGCTCGTGGGTGCTTTTTCTCCAAAGTTCTGGCATTGGGAGGCAGAGTGTAGAGAGATGTTATGGAAACTCTGAGAAGTGGGACCTTAGGGAGACATCCTTTTTTATTTTGCATGCGTATGCATATTGTATAAGCGCATGTCTTTAGGCCCATCTGTGTGTGTGTGTGTGTGTGTGTGTGTGTGTGTGTGTGTGTGTCTAGGCCAAAGGTTGATATCTGGCATCTTTCTCAGCCACTCTCTGCTTTATTAACTGAAGTAGGATCTCTCACTGAACTCAGGGCTAATTTGGCTACTCTGACTCTGACTGTAGAACAGTGGGATTACAAGTAGGCTTCTGTGTCTACCTAGCCAATGTCACTTGACATGAGGTGACATAGACAAAAGAGGCCCTCCTCATAGCCACACTAAATTTTAGAATGTTCAACCTCTAAAATTGTTAGCTATATACACATATAGTTTTCTTTTCATAAGGTTTAAATTCAAATTAAAATAAAATCCTGGCTCAGTACACAAAATGTACAAATACAGCTCCTAGGGCTGCCTTGTTGACCACTGTGTATGAGAACCTAGGTTGTAGCCTGGCTCAATTTAAATAATCAGTATGTATTCGTTAAAACTCAAATCAGTAATGAACTAGGGTTGTGCATTAAACTCGCTGATCGCGCCACCACACTGCACCATGTTAAACTATTGTTCCTGTAAATTAACAGCTGGGTAGTGGCAATTTTGTGATACTCCATAATTAATGGAGGCCCAGAAAGTTCAAGGATATAATCTGGCAGTGCTAAAATTAGTAAATGTGCTGGTTCCACATATCTTATTTACCAAGAAAGACCAGGTACTTGTTGCTCAGGCAACGACAGTCCTGTTGATAACCTGTGTGCTATCTGCAGTGAACATGATAGCCTTCAATATGTGACTCTGCACCTCCATGGACAGGCCACCCCACTGTCAGAGAGCAACCAGACTCCAAACTCGATACCTTTGCTCAGCCTGACAGGACACTAGGTGTGTCTGGAGATAACATGGGCAAAGCCAGCACTGAGCTGGGAAATGTTGGCTGCAGCTTTGTTGATGGCCAGCCTAGGCTCCTGGAGGCTTTGGTGGATTATTTTTTTCTTATGCTTTTATCTTGAAGGTAAGATGTTGAGAGATGAAGAACTTTGCTGATGGTCACCAGGTAGGACCAAGGTTATCAACTAAAGACAATGGCACACTTTGCCCAGGAACTCTTATTTCTCCCACCCCAGGTTGCCCACTCTGAAGACCTAAGAGACAATGAACCTGGATCCTTTTGGTCAGTAGAACCAGCCATTTCAGAGAATCTTCAGGTGGAATCTTTTCTTGGTGTGGATGTTCTGAAAGATGACCCTCCCACTATTTGTCCTCTGTGTTGAAAAAGGAAGTTTCCCCTGGAGGCATGGCCTCATTAGTCACAGTGCCTCTGACTGGATGCTGGCTGTCCTCTTACCTGTTAGTCCTGGCCCTTAAGCTTCTGTGGTTCTCCCAGAATTCCTAGCTCCTGGCTTGGGTCTTTCCCAAAGACTGACATTTGGGTTCAGTTTCTGTCTAACTTCTGTCCACCTTCACTACCTAATTCATGGTTTTTGCCTGTGCTCCAATTCTGAGTCACCATCTTCCTTACTCCTTCATGTTGTCTGAACACTTCAGGCCTTGCCTATCTTTACTCCACAGTGACCTAAGTTCCTGTTAAACACCAGGCTCACCCTTAACTGGAATGTGTTTCTCTAATATTGGCTTTGGAGTTTCCTCATGCACAGTGAACTCAGACCCACATAGGCCTGAGGTTGATGTGCCATGTTTTCTCATTACTGGTTATTCAACTGGTCTTTCTGGAGGCTGGGAAGAACAAAGTTATGGTGCCTTTATTCACTCTGTGTCTGTAGCAGACTTCCTGTCACATTCTCCCATGGATGAGCAAGAGAGCCTGGCTAAAGCACCTGAGTTCTTTCTTTTAAATTTTTTAATTTTAAATGTATGTGGGGGGGGAAGAAGAAGGGGAGCAGAAAAAGAGAGAGCGAGAGACCAGAGGTGTTGGGCACTATGGAGCTGGAATTGCAGGCAGCTGTGAGCTGCCAGATGTGCAAGCTGTGAACCAAACGCTGGTCCTCTACAAGAGTAGTCCAAGCTCTTAGCCTCTGATCCATCTCTCCCGTCCCCTCATTTCTTTTATGATCCTGCTCTTAGGAGGTCATTATCATGTTGGGTCTTGGGTGACAACATATGGACATGATGGGCACATATATTTAAAGCATACCATTGAAAATGCCTTATCTTTACATTATTCTCTCTAGTTTATAGCTCCTGTAATCTCTATTCACAAACATCCCTGGTATCTTGAGAGTCCTGGCAATGGAAGGCTCTTCCAGCAGTAGTTTCAGCACTACTATGAATATCAGTGTTTAAAAAACTTTTCATTTGTTAATTTATTGCCAGAGCACCAGATTCATCATGTCTTCAGCACTGAGGAGCCTCTGTCATCCTGGCACTGCACGTGGTTTTGATGAGTGACCAGATAGTGAAACTGTCTAAATGCAACAGGAAGGGTAATGAGCTGGTACCCAGTTAAGCTTCTGCTGTGGCCCCTAATGTGCACCGATGGCATGTGTGGTGACTTTCTCTTATTCTAGCAAAAGCTTCTTACAAAACTTGTCTAGGCCTGAACCAAATTCAAGTGTTCTACTAAAAATTATCAATAGAATTCAAATAAATATAAAAATAAATACTAGAGCATTCTAGTTATTTCATCAGTAGCTTGGAAAATCTGAGCAATGTTAACTGTCTCTCTTGTGAAATGCTTGTCTGGGGAAAATTGATCAGGGATAATGAAATTATAATTTTACTGAGCACAATAGGTCTTGATAGTTCAAAATGGGGAATAGAGTGTTTGTTGCAACTCCTATTTCTGCTCTTGCTTTCCCCCTTTAGACTTGGGTCTCCAGAGGGTCAGTTGCTCCTTCTACAAATGGAATAATCTCTGTTTTTACCAGAACCAAAGGAGAATTGGCACCATTGAGAAAAATGCTGAGCTTCTCTTTAACCTTGGTGGGAGGTCTTCAGCCATGTCAGGGAGGGACAGAACCTGAGGATCACTTTGGGAAAGAGCTTCTCACAGACTTGCTCAATTATAAGAGATTAGAGTCCCCCTAGCAGGTGCAGAGACAAGGCGCTGTAGGAATTTAAAGTGTGTGTGTTTAAGATCATGTGCGTCTATGCATATACATACATGTGCTTTGGAGGCTTGGGCTTGACTGCTGGCATATTAATTACCCTTCACTTTTTGAGAGAGTCTCTCACTGAACTGTAGCTGATTACTTCAGCTACTCTGGATGGCTAATAAATTCTGGAGATCAGGCTGTCACTGGCCTCCCCCAATGCTGGGGTTATACACAAGTCACATTCAACTTTTATGTGGGTTCTGGGGACTTAAACTCATGCCTTTATGCTGTGTGGTAGGCACTCTACCCATTGAGCCATCTCCCAGATTTAGCATGCTTCTTTATTTATATGGACAAAGGAAAGAATGGAAAACACAGATCTGACAAAACTGCGGGCCTTTCCTTATTAGAGGAAGCTTGATAGATGCTACCATAATGTGATTGCTTGTTATGTGAGATTTTCCTTGTTGTGACAAATAACTGACAGAAACAGGTTAAAGGAGGAAGACAGGTTTAGTTTAGGGCCTCCTCTTCCCCTTTTATCCCTTCAAGGCTCCCAGACAGTGGGATGGTGTTATCCACAACCACAGTACAGTCTCCCCCTTTAGTCAGTACTTTCTGAAAACAATCCCATAGACCCAGAGGTTCTCTTCACTAACTCCTAGGCCTTTCTCAATCCAATCAAGCTGACAATCAACATCAACCATTATACTCATACACAGACTCTGGAAAGTCTTTAGCTGGACCCAAGTCATCCCAGCCTCCCCAGGGCAGGAAACACTGTGTCTCATGTTCAGGGACACTTGAGCTTGGGTGCATACATGAACAGTCTCTGGCTATTTGAGGCACAGTTGTCCTGTCTGTACTCCTAGACCTAGCATGGCCTACAGTATGGGTTTCTGGAGTGAGCATATAAAGGAAGGTGTTTTTTAACAACTACTTGATGACACAAACCACCACCCAAACTCAGTATGTCCAAGCTCTGTCAAAAAACAGAAACCACATTGAGAGTTTGTTTAAAACTTGGATATCCATGTCCACTCCCAAACAGCCCTGTCTGAACTGACAGATTTCAAGACTACACCATCACCTAAGCATGAGAAAGGCTGGAGCTCAAGCTCACCTTGTAGCTGCTGCACCAAACTGGACTCTGAACTATCTTGGGTGACAAGCTGTTGGAGTAACTACCTCCATCACCCTTCCTACATCCCATGCCTAGGCTATAGGCCTGTCTGCTGATAACAGAAATACCCAGGTCAGAGGCAGCACCTGAACACAGGCTTCTGTTATCTCACAGTTGCTAAATTATGCTAATCTGCTGCTGAACTGGGCAACCACTAATAAGAGGCAGGTGGATAAAAACAATCACCAGTGAGGCAGTCTATTGCATGTCTGTCTGGGACTCTGTACTTAGCTGCCACATCCAAACTCAACTAGTTCATCTCCTATCTGTTCACCCACAGATAACTCACCTGTTGTCCACACATTCTACGTAAGGCAGTCCCAGGCACTGGGACACAAGTTCATAGATGCACTAGGGAGAGATACAAATTAACCATGGAACCATGCCGTGCACACACACCTGGTGAGAGAGATGGTGATGAAGGCTAATGAATTCCATGCATACATGTATGCATACATATGCATACTTTAAAATACACAGAGCTATCACATTTAAGGGAAGTCATTAATAAATTCAAAGCTTGTGCAGGATCTGTATAAGGGCAATTGGGACAATGAGTGCCCATTTTACGGGCTACATATCGAAATGACAGTAAGCTAGTAGCTGTCAAGTGTCTTCAACTTCAAACTCCCATGAGCTTTTCTTTTATTGTACACAGAGATACATAGGGTGCGTCAAAGAATTTGAAGGATGATTAAAAATTTGAAGGTGATTAGAAATGCTGCAAGTATTCCCTTCATTTCTTTGTCCCTTATCCCCCCTCTTTTTTCCTTGTTTTGGGTGCATGTGTGCATGTCTGTGTGTTCATCTATGTATGTGTGTGTGTGTGTGTGTGTGTGTGTGTCTGTATGTGTCTGTGTGTGTCTGTATGTGTCTGTGTCTCTAGGTGTGCCTGTGCCTATGTATGTGTGTCTGGTCTGTGTGTGTGTATGACTGTGACTGTGTCTGTATCTTTATGTATGCTTGTGTATGTGTGTCTGCATAAGTTTGTCTGTGTCTGTGTATATGTGTGTGTATGTGTGTGTGTATGTGTGTGCCCATGCTTGTATCTATGTGTTACTTTGGGGAGAACTCGGTATCATGTGATCTTGGGAAGGCCTTTACTATCGACCAACATCTTTAGTGTCTCCTCCACTTCCTTCATAGTTTTAATCTAAAAAGGGAATCATGATGGGGATTGAACATTTTAGTTAGGGTCCTCTCTTTTGCTTAGTTTGTTTAGATGTACAGCTTTTAGTGGGTTTATTCTATATTGTATGTTTATATGAGTGAGTATATACCGTGAGTGTCTTTTTGCTTCTGGGTCAACTCACTCAGGATGATCCTTTCCAGGTCCCACCATTTACCTGCAAATTTCATGATTTCCTTATTTTTCATTGCTGAGTAATACTCCATTGTATAGATGATGTACATCAGAAGAAAACGAAAATAGGAAACAACCTCGGAACCCGCTACAGAGGGCCTCTGAAAGCCAGAAGAAAACAGGAAACAACCTTGAAACCTGCCACAGAGGGCCTCTGAAAGCTTCTGCAGTATAGACTGTCAAAGCAGATGCTGAGCCTGATGGCCAACTGATGGGCAGAGTGAATGGAATTTTATGTAAGAAGTGGGAAATAGTAAGAGCTGGAGGGAACGGGAACTCCACAAGCAGAGCAACAGAACAAGATAATTTGAACACAGGGAACTTCCCAGAGACTCATACTCCAACCAAGGACTATTTGTGGAGATGACCTGGAACCCCTGCACAGGTGTAGCCCATGGCAGTTCAGTGTCCAAGTGGGTTCCATAGTAATGGGAAGAGGGACTGCCTCTGACATAATCTGATTGGCCTGCTCGTTGATCACTTCCCCCTGAGGGGGGAGCAGCCTTACCAGGCCACAGTAGAGGACAATGCAACCACTTTTGATGAGAACTGATAGACTAAGATCAGAAAGAAGGAGAGGAGGACCTCCCCTATCAGTGGACTTGGGGAGTGGCATGCATGCAGAAAGGGGAGGGAGGGTGGGATGGGGAGGGGAGGAGGGAGGGGCTCATGGGGGGATACAAAATAAATAAAGTGTAATTAATAAAAAAAATAAAAGATTAAAAAAAAAATAAAAAAATAAAAAGGGAATCATTACATCTGCCTAAGCTATCATTAAATTTTCTGCAGGCCAGGCAAGCCTGAATTAGTCATCCTCCTGCCTTAGCCTCATGCATGTGCTGTCATGTTCCACTGATGGGGCAAATTTCTTCTCTTCTTTCTGAATCTGCTTCTCTTATCATAGCCTGTCAAACTTCTCCCATTATTACCTCAGCACAGGGGCCAACTGTTACCTGGTACTTATATTCTACAGCAGGCCAACCTGTTTCTAGGCAATGACTTCCTGGGGGAGTGGCTCTGTAGAAAGAGCCTGCTCTCTTAAGCTACCATGCTTTCTGGGCTACCGTTCATTTGTCAACAAATGGAATCCATGGCCATCTCTCCATCTTGTTTCTGGAGACCGTGCTCCCTGCCTTTCTTTACAACACTCTCTGTACACTGACTTGAGGTGAAGTGGGTAGTAAGGTGGGTTTCATGGAAAGGTAATTGGAAGAGTTCCAGAAAGTTCCTGCCTTGTTTTCAACCTGAAAGGTCAGCCACAGGCTTGTGTGTTGAACACATGGTTTTGAAGGCTGTGGGTGTTGGGGAGGTGGGGCTTAGCTGGCAGCAGGAGACAACTATCAGGGCCTGGCCTCTGATAGTTGTCACCTGCCTGCAGTTCCCAGGGCTCTCTGCTTCCTGGCACACAGTCAAGTGCTCTGCTACAGAATTGTACCAGAGAATTGTACCTTCCCTGCCTTGAGCAAAATCCACAAGCCAAAAAGAATCTTTATCTCCCTTAGTGTGTTACTGTCAGAATTTTGGTCCCAGGGACCTGAACATAACTAGTAAAACTTAAAAATAGACACAGGTCCCTACCTCCTTAGAGTTTTCACCTCTTCTTAGGTCCCTTCATCTCCAGAGTCTCCTTGGCCTTCAACTTTCAGGTTTATGTTCCGTCTAGCTCTGCAGCCTTTACTGAAGGCTTCCAACAATCCTGAGAAGTCTGAGGGAAGCTAGCTTAGGTAGCTTTGAACACACAGTCCCACAGAGCGAAGTTAGAGGTAGAGTATGAAATTCCAACTGGAAAACCATAGAATCTAACCTTCCATTACCATTCATGAAGGAGTGGGTCTTCACACTACATAATAACATGCTTTTTTTGAATATATTAGTTTGGAACAACAGAAGGGATGATAATCATAGATCTACAAGTAAATGTAGCCAAAATAAAGAGAGTATGATTCTAGGTTGCTGTGCATTATAGTTAGAGTCATCAATGTTCCCATAGGCTCCTGTAACCTGAACACTTTGTTCCATATTAGTGGCACTGTTTGGGAAGGTTATGGAACCCTGGGGAGGCATAGCCTTTCTGGATAAAGTACATAATAGGGAACAGGCTTTGAGATTTTATAGCTTTGCCTGCTTCCTGTTCTATTCCTGCTTCCAGTGAAGATGAAAATGTGATAGGCCAGGTTCCTGCTCCTACTGTCATGCCTTCCTCAACATGATGGACTCTATCCCTTTGGAACCATAAGCCAAAATAAACTCTTTTCTCCTCTAAGTTGATTTGGTCATGGTATTTTAACATTGATACACTATGATTTAGATCTTAAGTGTGAGTCTATAGGGCACAGGCCAAGCCTCTGCTACACACTGTTATGAGGTGGTAGATCCTCCAAGAGAAAGAGTCTAAGAGGATATCCTCAGGACATAGCCCTCAAAGGAGACTGTGCAGACCCCACTCTCTTTCTTTCTTTCTTTCTTTCTTTCTTTCTTTCTTTCTTTCTTTCTTTCTTT
>NW_026590701.1:7390856-7437503 GCF_907164565.1 Psammomys obesus | reverse complement strand
TTTCTTTCTTTCTTTCTTTCTTTCTTTCTTTCTTTCTTTCTTTCTTTTTACTGGCTATGAACAGCCTAGCCCTGCTGTTCTATTTACTGGCTATGAACACCTAGCCCTGGTGTCCTCTGGGATGTGTTGTCTCACTTAGCCAAGAAAAATAGTTGTTCACAAATGGAAGCCTCTGGAGCTGTGAGCTGAACTATACCTTTCTTCTTTTAAAGTCAATTCAAATTTTTAAGGCAATTTGTTACAGTACAGGAACTCTTATTGAAATTGTCTTCAGGATTTGGACATACAGTACCTATTTGTTCTTATGTTAGAAAAAGGCAAAGTTCAAAATCTTTTGCAAATGTATGGGTAAAAATGACCTCTGCAAACTTGTAATGAAGTTCAGTGGGAAAGCATTTACCTAGGATCTATGTTTCTTTGGGTTCAATGGTTCTATATCCAGCATTAAAATGCAATTGTACATGTTATTGACAAGAGGGTGGCACCAGGAGGACACTGCATCTGAGGAGCAGGACAACATTTTCAGTACAGAGATCAAGGGACTGAACTCTGGGCCCTAACAACAGAGATCATGTTTCCCAGGTGAGAAGAAACTCCACGGTGTGGGAATCATTTGGGTCCATGCTCAGGTCACCCAGCCAGAACCCGGAAGAGATCCCAGGTCCCAGGTTGCGCAGGCACACAGTTTCCAGACCAGAGCCACATGTCTGCTTGTCCTAATCACCTTCCCAGGCTGAACAGTGGGCACAAAAACACCAGAGACTGGGAGCCCCAGTCGAGACAAAAACCCACAGGGAAGGAAGGAAATGTGTCAGAACTCAGGTCACCCAGTCTTTCCCTGGAAAAGGTTCTGCAGAATGGGGGGCACATGCCACCACCTCTGAACTGGGCTCCAGCTGTGAGCACAGAGACTTGCTGCATGCCCAACTCTCCATCACAGACAGAACTGAGTGCCCCAGGGCATCAGAGACTGGGTTTCCCTGTCAGGAAAAAACCCCACAGGGAAGGAAGCAAATGGGGACTGACTCAAGGTCACCCAATATATCCTTGTAAAGGTCCTGCAGACCGGGAGGTGAACACTGCCAACCCAGAGACCTGCTGTGCACCAACTATCTTTCACAGACAGAATTATGTGCCCCAAGGGCACCAGAGACTGGGAGTCCCTGTCGGGAGAAAACCCCACAGGGAGGGAGACAGCTTAGAGTACTCAGCGGACCCCTCCCCTGAGCACACATGAGAAAGTTCTCAGGAAAAGGTCTCAGGTTCCTGCCCAGTCACCAGCTTGGAGCAACCACCCGCCAGCCTCTGCACACTCTACACTCCAACTCAAACACCACAGACTGGGCCTTTCTGTTGGGAGAAAAACCCCACAGTAGGGGAAACATTTGACCTTACCTCAGGACACCTAACTCTGGAAAAGTTTCTGGATATCCAAAGGCTCCTGACTCTAGCTTCCAGCTGCATGTATGAGAGGAGAGCTCACCTACCACTGAATACCGCTTGGGTACTGGGGCACAGAGCCCCAACCTCAGAACTACAGAAGCGTGGGATCGCCAAGATCAACCCCCAGAACTGCTCCAAGGGGCAACCAGATATCCCTAACTAACCTGAACAAACCACAGGGCACCCAGGCTATGGCAGCAGCTCACTAAATTTACAGCAAGAAACCCAGAAGCAGGGCTGCTGTCTCCAGAACTTCTCTGGCTGAGAGGAGAGCCCTCTTGACTAACAAAGACCACAGTTACCAATCAGGTCTGTACAATTCAGGTGAGCTGTGGCAATTCCTGAAAAACGATGGCCATTCAGTGACTATACCCAAAAAGGTTAGAAGACCTCCTTCAGGAAAAATCATCTTCCTGCCAAGGGGGTTCTTTCCACCACAGGATTCCAGGAAGCACCAGAAACTAACACCCAGCACCTAAGATAGCCCAGTGGATAGAGGCGAGCGTGAAAGTTCAACCAACAAAAGACAGAGCAATGTGGAATCTCCAGAACCCAGTTATCCAGGGGCAAGTAGCCCTGGACACCCCAGCATAATTGAAATTCAAGAACATGACCTAACATCTATGCTTATGAAGAGGATAATAGAGAAAACAAATAAAATACATAAAGAACTGAAGGAAGAAAGTCAAACAGATTTTGGCCATCCATAAAGAAATAGAGGAAGATAAAAACAAACAGATTATGGCTATCCATAAACAAATACAGGAAGTTACAGCCAAACAGTTTGTGGCCTTTAGAGAAGAAATGCTTAAATCACTGAATGAAATAAAAGAAACAGAGGAATGTTCAAACAAACAGCTGAAGGAATTGATGGAAAAACAGGACAATACAGTCAGACAAGTGAAGGAAATCAACAAAATGGCTCAAGACCTGAAGATAGAATTGGAAAAATTAAAGAAAACAGAAATGGAGGAAATTGTGGAGAGAAAGAACTTACAGAAGAAAACAGGAACTACAAAGGTTAGCATAACCAATAGACTACAAGAGATGGAAGAAAGAATCTCAGGTGTGGAAGATACAATGGAAGAAATCGATGTATCTGTCAAAGAATATGTTAAATCTAAAAATTTCTTGACACAGTCCAAGAAATTCAAGACAACATAAAAAGACAAAACCTAAGAATAGAACACCGTGTCTGAGAAGCAGAACAACACACTCCGTGCAGCGACCAGGAGACTGAACTCTGGGCCCTAAAACAACAGCGATCGACCGTGTTTCCCAGGTGAGGGGAGGCTCCCACGGCGTGGGAATCGGTCGGGTCCACTCTCGGCTGCCCAGCCATAACCCGGAAGAGAACCCGGCAACGCGGGTTTTGGGTCTCCAGGCTGGTGCCGCAAGACTGCTTATCACGATCAATTTCCCAGGCTGATTAGTGGGCACAAGGGGGCCTAAGGCTGCGGGTCCCAGTCGAAAAAAACCCCACGGGGAAGAAAGTTGCCAGACTGGTCACGGGTCACCTAGTCTTTCCCTGGAAGGTCTCTCAGACCACGGCGGGTACCTGCCGCCATCACAACTGAGCTCCCGCCGCTGGCAGATAGCAGCTGCACACCCAGCTCAAAATCCCTACTCCCTCTTTGGAGGAGGCAGGAGGTGCCCAACAGAATCTGCCACAGACCACATTGTCTGTACCCCAACCCGAGAGCGGGGCTGAGAAAACCCAATCCTTTTGGGCACTTCCCCAAACGCCGCCATCACCCTGCCACCGCCATCACCCTGCCGCACCGGAGCAGAAGGATAAAGAGGCGCACAGCGGCTTCACAGTGCCCCAACTCCAGTGCTGCCGGCCGCTCCTAGCAAACAAACTACAGCTCGGGATCTGGGACTGTGGTCATTCTACACGTCCTGAGATTATCCTGGGTCCAGCGCAATAAGATCTAGCAGCAAGTTCTATCACCGCACCCCCCACCCCCGGCAGAGAAACGCCACCGGCTCAGGGCTCAGGATCCCACTGAGAAGCCCCAACCCCTGCTGGAATTCCCCTGAGAGCACCTCCATAAGCTTGCCCTAGCAGAGGAGAAGGTCAGAGGGGAAGGACAGAGAGGCAGCCTGCCAAGGACACAGCACCCTCTCTCCAGCGGCCCCTAGCAGAGAAACCCAAGCTCAGGATCTGAGGACACTCAACCCTACCCGGTACTCTCTTGGGATCAGCAAACATAGGTTCTACTGCTAGGCTGCTTCTGGCAGAGAGATCTGGGCCCGGGATCTGGGATTGAGTACACTCACCCTAACTCTTTCCCGCGCCACCCAGGAACCAGTCAACATAACCCCTCCTGGCAGAGGGAAGGGACAAAGAGGCAGCACACAGGAAAGGTGGACACCGAGTCCTGCGGCCACAGTGTCACAGAGCTGACTGTTACCCTACCCGTGCACTTCTGCAGCAGGACCAAAACTGAGAGTAGTGAGCAAGGGGAACTCCTGTGCATTCCAACTGGTCCTGCAAGAGAGTGAGTGAGCCTTCTAGGGAGAGATTGCCCCAGACCCAGGGCCTCTCCACAGAAGCAACCAGACAAGATCCCTGCCACCCACACTCCTAGTGTGGGCATCAGAGGGATTCTTGGGATAGCGACCCCAACATTGAAGCCTCTGCCTTGCGGGTCCACCAGGATAATCCAGGCAAACAATCCCTGGATCTGTCAGAACTGCGTAATAGTGGCTTGCAGGCCACTGCAATAGTCAGAGAATCTGCGCATGCACACTGCGCCCGCTAAAAGCGCATGCGAATAGCGCCAGTGTCACATTCTTTACTTAGGCAAAACTGAAAACACAGTGCACACCCCCAAAGCAGTGAACCTCTCTCATCTTCCTGAAAAAAACAGTCCAGAAAACAGAAAGAGAGGATCACAGCCCAAACTACAATCTCGAGGAACAACCAGTGAGGATTATAAATAACCAGATGGCTAGAGGCAGACATAAGAACACTCCCAACAAAAATCAGGACATAATGATCTCACCAGCAACCCCACAAAAAATGGACACTTCAATTCACTAGATATACAAGAAAACGACCTCAAAACTATGTTTCTCCAGCTATTAGAGGCCCATAGAGATGAAATGAACAAAGCCCTCAGAGAAATAACCAAAGAAATCGAGACTAACCAAGAAGAAACAAATCGTGCACTCAGAGAAATGACCATGAAAATTGAGGCAAACAGAGAAGAAATGCACAAAGCTCTCAAAGAAATGTCCACACAAATGAAGGCAAATAAAGAAAAAATAAACAAAGCTCTCATAGAAATACAGGCAATTATACCCAAAGAAGTAGAGGCACAATTAGTGATACATAGAGAGGAAACGGACAAAAAAATAGAAGCTATCATTGAAAAACAGGAGTCCACATTCAAACAGATGAAGGAAATGGTGCAAGACATGAAAACAGAATTAGAATCAATAAAGAAAACACAAATAGAGAAAAACCAGGAGCTGGAGAACATAGAGAAAAGATCAGGCACCACAAAGGTAAGCATCACCAACAGAATACAAGAGATGGAAGAAAGAATCACAGGAGCTGAAGATACACTTGCGGAAATTGACACATCTCTCAAAGAAAAAATAAAATCAGAAAAGTTCCAAGCACAAAACATCCAAGAAATCAAGGACACCATGAAAAGACAAAACCTAAGAATAATAGGAGTAGAAGAAAAAGAAGACATCAGGCTCAAAGGTCCAGAAAATATTTTCAAGAAAATTATAGAAGAAAACTTTCCCAACTTAAAGAAGGAGATGGCCATAAACATACAAGAGGCCTACAGAACACCAAGTAGACTAGACCAGAAAAGAAATTCTTCAGGTCACATCATAGTCAAAACACTGAACCTACAAAACAAAGAAAAAATTCTAAAAGCAGCAAAGGAAAAAGGCCAAGTAACATATGAAGGTAGACCTATCAGAATCACACCAGATTTCTCAACAGAAACTATGAAAGCCAGAAGGGCCTGGACAGAAATCATACAGTCCTTAAGGGACCACAAATTCCAACCCAGACTACTATACCCAGCAAAACTTTCAATCAACATAGACGGAGAATTCAAGATATTCCAAGACAAAACCAAATTTAAACAATATCTACATAGTAACCCAGCTTTACAGAAGTTACTAGAAGGGAAACTCCAAACCAAAGAAAACAACTACATCGAAGGAAACAGAGGAAATAGATAACTACACAACAAAAAAACCAAAAGAAGACAAGCAATGAAACTCAGTGACACCACCAACACCACATCTAAAATAAGTAACAATTGTTGGTCACTAGTTTCTATCAACATCAACGGACTCAACTCCCCAATAAAAAGACACAGACTAACAGAATGGTTGTGGAAACAGGATCCATCATTCTGTTGCATCCAAGAAACACACCTCTGCAACAAAGATAAACACTACCTCAGAGTAAAGGGCTGGGAAAATGTCTTTCAAGCAAATGGTTCCAGAAAACAAGCGGGAGTAGCCATCCTAATATCTAATAAAATAGACTTTCAACCCAAGTTAATCAAAAAAGATAAGGACGGCCACTATATTCTCATCAAAGGAAAAATCCACCAAGAGGACATCACAATTTTGAATATCTATGCCCCAAATACAAGAGCACCTACATTCATAAATGAAACAATATTAAAGCTTAAATCACACATTGATCCTAAAACCCTAATAGTGGGAGACTTCAACACTCCACTCTCACCAAGGGACAGATCAACTAGACAGAAAACAAATAGGGAAATAAAAACACTTACAGAGACCCTAAATCAAATGGACCTAATAGACGTCTACAGATCTTTTCATCCAAACTCAAAAGAGTATACCTTCTTTTCAGCACCGCATGGAACCTTCTCCAAAATAGACCATATAATTGGTCATAAAGAAAGCCTCAACAGATACAAAAAGATTGAAATAATCCCTTGTATTCTATCTGACCACCATGGACTTAAACTGGACCTCAACAACAACAGAAATAACAAACAGCCTACACGCACATGGAAACTGAACAACCTGTTACTCAACGACAGCTGGGTTAAGGAAGAAATAAAGAAAGAAATTAAAGACTTCCTAGAATTCAATGAAAATGAAGGCACAACATACCCAAATTTATGGGACACACTGAAAGCAGTGCTCAGGGGAAAATTTATAGCACTAAGTGCCTGCAAGAAGAAATTTGTAACATCACATACAAACAACTTAATGGCCCAACTGAAAACCCTAGAAAAAAAAGAAGCAGATACACCCAAGAGGAGCAGAAGGCTGGAAATAATCAAACTCAGGGCTGAAATCAATCAATTAGAAACAAATAAAACTATTCAAAGAATCAATGAAACAAAAAGGTGGTTCTTTGAGAAAATCAACAAGATAGACAAACCCTTAGCCAAACTAACTAAAAAGCAGAGAGAATATATCCAAATCAACAAAATCAGAGATGAAAAGGGTGACATAACTACAGACACAGAGGAAATTCAAACAATCATTAGGTCATACTACAAAAGCCTATATGCCACAAAATTTGAAAATCTAAATGAAATGGTCAATTTTCTTGATAGATTCCATCTTCCAACATTAAGTCAAGATCAGGTAGAAAGACTGAACAGCCCAATATCCCCCAAGGAAATTGAAGCAGTCATTCACAGTCTCCCCTCCAAAAAAAGCCCTGGGCCAGATGGTTTCAGCGCTGAATTCTACCAGACCTTCAAAGAAGTGCTCACACCAATTCTCCTCAAACTATTCCGCAAAATAGAAACAGAAGGTACATTACCAAACTCATTCTATGAAGCAACAGTCACCCTGATACCTAAACCACACAAAGACCCAATAAAAAAAGAGAACTTCAGACCTATCTCTCTTATGAACATTGACGCAAAAATACTCAATAAAATACTTGCAAACCGAATCCAAGAACACATCAAAGATATCATCCACCACGACCAAGTAGGCTTCATCCCAGGCATGCAAGGGTGGTTCAACATACGGAAATCCATCAATGTAATCCACCACATAAACAAACTGAAGGAGAAAAACCACATGATCATCTCCTTAGATGCTGAAAAAGCATTTGACAAAGTCCAACACCCATTCATGTTTAAAGTCTTGGAGACATCAGGAATACAAGGCACATACCTAAACATAGTAAAGGCAATATACAGCAAGCCTATAGCCAACATCAAACTCAATGGAGAGAAGCTTAAATCAATCCCACTGATATCAGGGACAAGACAAGGCTGCCCACTCCCTCCCTACCTCTTCAACATAGCACTTGAAGTCCTAGCCAGAGCAATAAGACAACTAAAGGAGATCAAGGGGATACAGATCGGAAAGGAAGAGGTCAAAGTGTCACTATTCGCAGATGATATGATAGTATATATGAGCGACCCCAAGAATTCAACCAGAGAACTCCTCCAGTTGATAAACACCTTCAGCAAAGTGGCAGGATACAAAATCAACTCAAAAAAATCAGAAGCCCTCCTGTATACCAAAGACAAAATGGCCGAGAAAGAAATTAGGGAAACAACACCCTTCACAATAGCCACTAACCACATAATGTACCTTGGGGTGACACTAACCAAGCAAGTGAAAGACCTGTTTGAGAAAAACTTCAAGTCTCTGAAGAAAGAAACTGAAGAAGATCTCAGAAGATGGAAAGATCTCCCGTGCTCGTGGATTGGTAGGATTAACATTGTGAAAATGGCCATCCTGCCAAAAGCAATCTACAGATTCAATGCAATTCCCATCAAAATACCAACTCAATTCTTTACAGACCTTGAAAAAAAGATTCTCAGCTTCATATGGAGAAACAAAAAACCCAGAATCTCCAAAACAATCCTGTACAACAACAGATTATCTGGAGGTAGCTCCATCCCTGATCTCAAGTTGTACTACAGAGCAATACTAATAAAAACTGCATGGTATTGGCATAAAAACAGAAAGGAGAATCAATGGAACCGCATAGAAGACCCAGAAATAAACCCACACACCTATGAATACTCAATTTTTGACAAAGAAGTCAAAACCATTCAATGGAAAAAAGACAGCATCTTCAAAAATGGTGCTGGTCCAACTGGATGTCCACATGCAGAAAAATGAAAATAGATCTATATTTATCACCCTGCACAAAACTAAAGTCCAAGTGGATCAAAGACCTCAACATAAAACCAGATACTCTAAATCTGTTAGAAGAAAAAGTGGGGAACAGCCTAGAACTCATTGGCACAGGAGACAACTTCCTGAACAGAACACCAACAGCACAGGCTCTAAGAGCAACAATCAATAAATGGGACTTCATGAAACGGAACAGCTTCTGTAAAGCAAAGGACACTGTCATCAAAACAAAACGCCTGCCTACAGATTGGGAAAGAATCTTCACTAACCCTTTATCTGACAGAGGACTAATATCGAGTATATACAAAGAACTAAAGAAGCTGAAAAGCAGCAAACCAAGTAATCCAATTAAAAAATGGCGAACAGAGCTAAACAGAGAATTATCTGTAGAGGAATATCGAATGGCAGAGAAACACTTAAGAAATGTTCATCCTCATTAGCCATCAGGGAAATGCAAATCAAAACGACCCTGAGATATCACCTTACACCCATCAGAATGGCCAAGATGAAAAACTCAAGTGACAACACATGCTGGAGAGGTTGTGGAGAAAGGGGAACCCTCCTCCACTGCTGGTGGGAATGTAAACTGATACAACCACTCTGGAAATCTATCTGGCGCTTTCAAAGACAATTAGGAATAGTGCTTCCTCAAGACCCAGCTATACCACTGCTAGGTATATACCCAAAGTTTGCTCAAGTACACAAAAGAGATATTTGCTCAACCATGTTTATAGCTGCTTTATTTGTAATAGCCAGAACCTGGAAACAACCCAGATGTCCATCAACAGAGGAATGGGTACAGAAATTATGGTATTTTTAGACAATGGAATACTACTCAGCAATCAAAAAGGAGGAAATCATGAAATTTGCAGGCAAATGGTGGGACCTAGAAAAGATCATCCTGAGTGAAATATCCCAGAAGGAGAAAGACAAACACGGTATATACTCACTTATATAGACCTATAAGATATGATAAACATAATGAAATCTATACACCTAAAAAAGATAATCAAGAGAGCAGACATGGGGTATGATTATCAATCCTCGTTTTGAAAGACAGATGGGATGCACATTAAACATTGACCGGAGTCTACTGAGCGCATTTGAAAAACTCTAACTAGCAGTGTTTTCAAAGCAAAGACTCATGACCAAACCTTTGGCAGAGTACAGGGAATCATAAGAAAGAAGGGGAGTTAGTATGATGAGGAAAGGATAGGAGTTCCACAAGGACCAAAGATATCTGGGCACAGGGTCTTTTCTGAGACTGACATGCAACCAAGGACCATGTATGAATGTAACCTAGAACCTCTGCTCAGATGTAGCCTGTGGTAACTCAGTAACCAATTGGTTTCCCATAGTGAGGGGAACAAGGACTATTTCTAACAGGAACTCAATGACTGGCTCTTTGGCCTCCCCACCCCCCAAGGGAGGAGCAGTCCTGTTAGGCCACAGAGGAGAGCTTTGCAGCCAGTCCTGAAGATACCTGATAAAACAGGATCGGATGAATGGGGAGGAGGTTCCCCCTATCAGTGGACTTGGCAAGGGGCACGGTGGAGATGAGGGAGGGAGGGAGGGACTGGGAGGGAATGAGGGATCGGGACACGGCTGCGATACAGAGTTAATAAAATGTAACTGATAAGAAAAAAATAAAATTTAAAAAAATAAAGATATATTTAATTAAAAAAAAAACAAACCTAAGAATAATAGGTATAGAGGAAAAAGAAGATTTCCTGCTCCAAGGCCTAGAAAACATCTTCAACAAAATCATTGAAGAAAATTTCCCCAACTTAAAGGAGAGGCCAATAAGAATACATCAGGCCTACAGAACACCCAATAAATTAGACCAGAAAAGAAAATCCTCCCGTCACATAATAATCAAAACAGTAAGTATACAGAACAAAGAAAAAATACTAAAAGCTGCAAGGGAAAAGCGCCAAGTAACATATAATGGCAAACCGATCAGAATCACACCTGACTTCCCAACAGAGACTATGAAAGCCAAAAGGGCCTGCATGGATATCATGCAGACCCTAAGAGAACACAGATGTCAGCCCAGGCTACTATACCCAGCAAAACTCTCAGTCCTCATAGATGGAGAAAACAAGATATTCAATGACAAAAACAAATTTCAACAATACCTACACACAAATCCAACGTTACAGAAGACACAAGAAGAGAAAATACAACCCAAGAAAACTAACTACTTTCAACAAAACACAGGAAATAATTAACCTTACTACACTAAAACAAAAAGCAACCAAGAACACAACCTTATGAACACAGCCAACATAAAAATCAAAGGATCTAACAGCCACTTGTCATTAATCTCTCTCAACATCAATGGACTCAACTTTCCAATAAAAAGACACAGACTAACAGAATGGATGCATAAACAAGACCCAGCAATCTGTTGCATACAAGAAACACACCTAAGTCACAAAGATAGACATTACCTGAAGGTAAAGGGTTCGAAGACAGCTTTCCAAGCAAATGGAAGAAAAAAGCAAGCTGGAGTAGCCATTCTAATATCTTATAAAATAGACTTTCAACCAAAATTAATCAAAAGAGATGGGGAAGGACACTTCATACTCATCAAGGGAAAATTCCACCAGGAAGACATCACAACCCTAAACATCTATGCTACAAATACAAGAGCACCCACATTTGTAAAAGAAACATTGATAAAACTTAAACCACACATAGGTCCCCAAACATTAATAGTCCCCACGCTCAACAAAGGACAGGTCAACAAGACAGAAATTAAACAAAGAAACAATGTCTCTAACAGAGGTCATAAATCAAATGGACCTAACAGACATTTACAGAACCTTACACCCAAACACAAAAGAATTTACCTTCTTCTCGGCACATCATGGAACCTTCTCCAAAATAGAGCATATAGTTTGTCACAAAGTGAGCCTCAACAGATACAAGAAGATTGAAATAATCCCCTGTATCCTGTCTGACCACCATGGAATAAAGCTGGACCTCAACAATAGAAATATAAAAAAGCCTACACACACATGGAAACTGAACAACTTCCTACTAAATGAGAGCTAGGTGAGGAAAGAAATAAAGAAATTAAAGTCTTCCTAGAACTCAATGAAAATGAAGACACAACATACCCAAAATTGTGGGACACAATGAAAGCAGTGCTAAGAGGAAAGTTCATAGCACTAAGTGCCTTCAAGAAGAAATTTGAGACATCTCATTCAAGCAAGTTAATGGTTCATTTAAAAACCCTAGAAAAAGAAGAAGCAGACACATCAAAAAGGAGTAGATGCCTGGAAATACTCAAACTCAGGGCTGAAATCAATCAATTAGAAACAAATAAAACAATTCAAAGAATCAATGAAATCAAGAGCTGGTTCTTTGAGAAAATCAACAAGATAGACAAACCCTTAGCCAAGCTAACTAAAACCAAAGAGACACCATCCAAATCAACAAAATCAGAAATGAAAAGGGGGACATAACTACAGACACTGAGGAAATCCAAACAATTATTAGGCCTTACTTCAAAAGTCTATATGGCACAAAATTTGAAAATATAAATGAAATGGACATTTTTCGTGAACAATTAGACTTACCAAAGCTGAATCAGAACCAGGTAAATCAATTAAATAGTCCTATATTCCCCAAAGAAATAGAAGCAGTCATTGAAAGTCTCCCATTCAAAAAAAGCCCAGGAACATATGGTTTCAGTGCAGAACTCTACCAGACTGTCAAAGAAGAGCTAACTCCAATTCTCTTCAAACTATTCCACAAAATAGAAACAGAAGGAAGATTATCAAACTCGTTTTCTGAAGCCACAGTCACCTTGGTACCTAAACTACACAAAGATCCAACAAAGAAAGAGAATTTCAGGCCAATCTCCCTCATGAACATCGATGCAAAAATACTCAACAAAATACTTGTAAACCGAATACAAGAACACATCAAAGATATCATCCACTATGACCAAGTTGGCATCATCCCAGGTATGCAGGGGTGGTTAAATATATTGAAATCCATCAATGTGATCCACAATATTAACAAATTGAAATAAAAGAGCCACATGATAATCTCCCTAGATGCTGAAAAAGCATTTGACAAAATCCAACATCCATTCATGTTTAAAGTATTGGAGAGATTAGGGATACAAGGCATTTATCTAAACATAGTAAAGGTGATATACAGCAAGCCTATAGCCAACATCAAACTGAACGGAAACTTAAAGCAATCCCACTGAAATCAGGGACAAGACAAGGCTGCCCACGCTCTCCATATCTCTTCAACATAGTTCTGGAAGTCCTTGCTAGAGCAATAAGACAATTGAAGGAGATGAAGGAGATAACAAATTGGGAAATAAGAAGTCAAAGTGTCACTATTTGCAGATGATATGATAGTATACCTGAGTGACCCCAAAAATTCTACCAGGGAACTCCTACAGCTGATGAACACCTTCCGCAAAGTGGCTGGATACAAAATTAACTAAAAAATCAGTAGCCCTCTTGTATGCAAAAGACAAAAGGGCTGAGAAAGAAATTAAGGAAACAACACCCTTCACAATAGCCACAAAAGACATAGAGTACCTTGGAGTAACCCTAACCAAGCAAGTCAAAGACTTGTATGAAAAATATTTCAAGTCTTTGAAGAAAGAATTAGAAGAAGATATGAAAAGATGAAAATATTTCCCATGCTCATGGATTGGCAGGATTAACATAGTAAAACTGGCCATCTTACCAAAAGCAATCTACAGATTCAATGCAATTCTCATCAAATTACCAACACAACTCTTAACAGACCTTGAAAGAAAAATCCTCAAGTTCATATGGAATAAGAAGAAACCCAGAATTGCTAAAACAATCCTCTACAATAAAAGATCTTCTGGAGGTATCTCCATCCCTGATCTCAAGCTGTACTCTAGCACAACAGTAATAAAAACTGCATGGTACTGGCATAGAAACAGACTGGTGGATCAATGGCACTGAAAAGAAGACCCAGAAATAAACCCACACACTATGGACACCTGATTTTGGACAATGATGCCAAAACCTTACAATGGAAAAAAGACAGCATCTTTAACGAATGGTGCTAGTCTAACTGGATGTCTACATGTAGAAAAATGCAAATAGATTCATACTTATCACCCTGCACAAAACTAAAGTCCAAGTAGATCAAAGACCTCAACATAAGACCAGACACATTAAATTGGTTAGAAGAAAAACTGGGGAAGATCCTTGGTACAGGAGACAATTTCCTGAACAGAACACCAACAGCACAATCTCTAAGAGCAACAATCAATAAATGGGACCTCACGAAACTGAAAAGCTTCTGTAAGGCAAAGGACACCATCATCAAAACAAAAACAAATGCATACAGATTGGGAAAGTATCTTCACCAACCCAGAGGGTTAATATCCAGTACATATTAATAAGTAAAGAAATTGAAAAGCAACAAATCAAGTAATCTAATTAAAAAATGGGGAAGAGAGTTGAACAGATTTCTCAATAGAGGAATATCGAATGGCAGAGAAGCACTGAAGGAAATGCTCAACGTCATTAGCCATCAGAGAAATGCAATCAAAATGACCCTGAGATTTCATGTTACACCCATCGGAATGGCCAAGATCAAAAACTCAAGTGACTCTGCCATTTGATATTCCTCTACAGAGAATTCTGTTTAGCTCTGTTCCCCATTTTTTAATCGGATTACTTAGTTTGTTGCTTTTCAGCTTCTTTAGTTCTTTATATATACTGGATATTAGTCCTCTGTCAGATAAAGGGTTGGTGAAGATTCTTTCCCAATCTGTAGGCAGTTGTTGTTTTGATGACAATGTCCTTTTTTTTTTACAGAAGCTTTTCAGTTTCATAAGGTCCCATTTATTGATTGTTGCTCTTAGAGCCTGTTTTGTTGCTGTTCTGTTCAGGAAGTTGTCTCCTGTACCAATGAGTTCTAGGGTCTTCTCCTCAACATCATTAGCCATTAGGGAAATGCAAATCAAAACAACCCTGAGATTTCAACTTATACTCATCAGAATGGCCAAGATGAAAAACTCAAGGGACAACACATGCTGGAGAGGCTGTGTAGAAAGGGGAACCTTCCTCCACTGCTGCTGGGAATGTAAATTTGTACAACCACTCTGGAAATCAATCTAGTGCTTTCCTGAGAAAGTTGTCTGAACAACTAGGAATAGCACTTCCTCAAGATCCAGCCATACCATTCCTAGACATATATCCAAAAGAGGCTCAAATACACAATAAAGACATGTGCTCAGCCATGTTTGTAGCAGCTTTATTTGTAATATCCAGAAGCTGGAAACAGCCCAGATGCATCTCAACTGAATAATGGATGTAGAATTTGTGGTACATCTATACAATGGAGTATTACTCAGCAATGAAAAATAAGGAAATCATGGAATTTGCAGATAAATGGTGGGACCTGGAAAGGATCATCCTGAGTGAGCTGTCCTAGAAGCAGAAAGACACACACGGTATATACTCACTCATATAGACATGTAATATAGGATAAACCTACTAAAATCTGTACACCTAAAGAAACTAATCAAGAGCGAGGAACCTGACTAAAATGCTCAGTCCCCATCCCAAAAGGCAAAGAGGATGGACATCAGAAGAAGAAAAAAACAGGGAACAAGTTAGTAGCCTGCCACAGAGGGCCTCTGAAAGGCTCTTCCCTGCAGACTACCAAAACAGATGCTGAGACTTATGGCCAACTGTTGGGCAGAGTGCATGGAATATTATGTAAGAAGTGGGAAATAGTAAGAGCTGGAGAGGACAGGAGCTCCACAAAGAGAGCAACAGAACCAAAAAACCTGAGCACAGGAGTCTTTCCTGAGACTCATACTCTAACCAAGTACCATGAATGGAGATAACCTAGAACACCTGCACAGATGGAGCCCATGGTAATTCAGTGTCCAAGTGGGTTACATAGTAATGGAAAGAGGGACTGCCTCTTACATGAACTGATTTGCCTGTTCTTTCATCACCTCACCCTGATGGGGGAGCAGCCTTACATGGCCACAGAGGAAGACAAATGATATCTGATAGGCTAGGATCAGAAGAAAGGAGAGGAAGACCTGATGATGGGAACATCAGTGGACTTGGGGAGGGGCATGTGTGGAGAAGGGAGAGGGAAAGTGGGGTTGCAAGGGGAGGAGGGAGGGACTTATGGGGGGATACAAAGTGAATAAAGTATAATTAATAAAAAATTTAAAAAAATCAAAAATGCAATTGTACATTATCAACCAAGCAAATATGCATTCCCGTGCATTTTCAGACACCCATATCCTTTTCCTCTTCATCCTGGATCCTGTGGTTAGTATAAAATGTTATATCAGCTATATTTTATCACTGTGACAAATTAGGGGATGAGAGATTTATTTTAGCTCATAGTTTCAGAGGTTTTCATCCCATCATGGAAGGGAGGTGTGGGATAGCATCTCACATCCCAGAAGTGAGAGCATGTGGTGGCTGTTCGGCTCACAGTAGGGCAGGAAGGAGAAAACACAGCATGAGCCCAGGGTCAGCTGTAACCTTCAAAGATCTCATGTTCTTTGTCCGTGCCTGACAGCCAGGTCCTCTCCTAAAGATCCCCAGCCTGCCCAAAATAGCATCAGATAGCATCACCAGCTAGGGAACAAGCATTTAAAATATAAGCCTATAAGGGAATTTCAGATTCAAACTGACACAGATATATTCTTTTAGTGAGGAAGCGCCACGGCTACTTTAGAAACCATGCATGCAAGTCAGTGTGGGAAAAAGAGAAGTATTTACCAAGATCTGGGCTAGTACAGAAGTTAAGATGCACAAATTATCCATCAGGAAGAATGCTCTTGAAGCTAAGACTCTTTCATATTGATATCTGTGCTATGTGTATAACATTGGACCCTGCTTTCTGTTTGTCAAAAACAAATCACAGCATTTATCACAACTGGTAGCTAAAAGGGCACAACATTGCCTCTAAATAAGACAACTCTTAGATTTCCTAAGCCTGTAGGAGATGTAGTTATTTATTGTGGGATGTATCACAAGCGAGTTGAAGTTTTGCTAAAGAACTACAAAGCCACAATGAAGGAAGGGAGGCCAAAAGAGGATGACTTGGTGCAGTTAACACAAGAGGCATTACAGGTGTCCCCCAGCTTTAGGAGACTCTTTATTTTGCACTTCCTCCTCCCAGTGTCTCAACCACACTGCAGCCATCTTTCCCATCTTTTTCATTACCCATCAACCACTTCAGCTCCCAACTGTTCTTATGAGCCCAAATCTTTGTGGCCCTTCTGCGTATCTTAACAGAGCAAAAGTGCAGATGTTCACTTGTTTCCCTGATGGAATCCCTTGTGACCACCACAGAAAACATCTCCATTCCTTTCTCAGCTTCTCCCTGTCCCATCTCAAGTTTCAAGGTCTCCCCTTGTCCTTCACTGCTTATTTCTTCCCTTACAGCATGGGTCATGCTAAACTCCCAGACAACACCTCACCCCCTCAATTTGCCTTCTAGAATTTTTAGTTCCCCTGGGCAGAAGGTCCACTAGGCATAACAGCGCTATGTCTTGATACTTCCTTGGTCAGTGCTTGGTTCCCTAAGAGAATGTTTTCTGGTGAAAGAATGAGCTGTTTATTTGGGCAAGTACAGAAAGGACCACCCAGCAAGACTCACACCTCAGATAACAGAGCATGTTAAATTGAACAAAGTCTGTTTCATGGGGCTGTAGAGCTTACTAAATCTTAAGACCATGATATTAGCAAGAGAGAAACAGGCTGTCTGGCTAGCTCTTCCACAGCCAGCCAAGCTTTCTAGCCAGAAGGGAACACAGGCTGAAGATTCATGTTTGGAGATCTCTTAACTATTCTAAAATGTTCACAAGGAAGTGAAGAAACAGTACTTGCCACAAATAACTTTTGACAATGCTTCCTAAGTTCATATACTTAACTAAAATGCATTTGTATATTTAGTACTACTAAAGTTGCTACAAGAGAGAAATTCAGGTTTGGAGGACAAAACTTGAATGTCTAGAAAAGCTTGGAAAAAGCATCACTTTAACGGGAATGAAACTGTTAAAATGCTAATTCATTAACACGCAACATGTACAATATGTCAGCTTGGATGCGCTGTCCAGAGAAAACAACAAAATGTATCATAAATGTTTAGCTGGCATTATGTATTTTCTTGTTCATTTGTTTTGAGACAGTTTTGCTATGTAGCTAGGGCTGGCCCCCATGTGACTCTCCTGGCTTCACACCGAGCACTGGGAATGCAAGTATACACCACTACACATTGCTAGTATCATTTCTGAAGATGAAACAGGGCATTAGTAAAAAGTACATACAGATAAAGTATGACATGGTTCAATCTTTGTGTATAGTCTGCCTACGCCGGTTTGCCACACTCAGTTTAATAGCTCAGTGTATGTGTTGTCAAACAAGCTTTAATTTTGTAAGTTAAGGTATCCCAAGAAAACACTCAACTGGCTTCATGTATAGACACATAGACACAGACTATGTACAAAGATGTTCACTGATGCTTTGTGTTTAATAGTAGATTGGGAATGAATGAAATAAGTGTTGCTGCTGATCCCTATTTATCCCTGCTTATTGGTATACTCACATCCCTAAAGTCCTGAAGCTCTTTTCCCTGAAGCCCTAATTCAAAACACACATTTTATGTCACCTGTTCATTATACCATAATCCCTGTCACTCTCTTTTTTAAAATGTACTTCAAATGCCTGGAAAAGGTCTGGACACACAGTGAACATTCAGTAAGTAATCGCATCCCGCAGGACAGCACCCTCGTACTCGGCTTCCAGGTGAAGTGGCATATACACTTTTGAACCATTTAGGACATTTTATAAAGCTGTTTCTATAAAGATATACATGCATACTTACTTTAAAAGTGACTTTTTCTTGTGTGTGTGCGCACACATGTGTATGTGTGTTTGTGTATACACACATGTTTGTGAATGCCAGAGGGTGACAGCAGGGATTTTCTTTAATCCTCTCTCTGTTACTTATCTTTCAGACAGGATTGCTCACTGAACTTGGACGTCACTGTCCCAGCTCCACAGGGACAAGCTAACCCTCTGCCTAGCTCCCCATAATTGGGTTACAGGCCCAAGCTGTCACACTTGGCTTTCATATTCTGTTTTGGGGATTGGAACTCAGGTCATTGGTCTACACAGTGAGCACTTTCCCTACAATCTCTAGAAGTGGCTTTTTAAAGCTCATTAAACATGATGAGGCAGAAACCACCTGCGACTAATTGTGGGTTCCCAGCAAAAGACAGAGTCTTTACTCTGTCAGAACTTATGGAGAATGTTCTTCATTCATGGTCTCCTCAATTTCTATTGTAAGCATTTTAGGAAGCACAATCAAAGTGACAATCAAGAGTTAGTAGAAGGTAGTTACTAGAAGTCAGCAGATAAAGGCACTTGCCATATGAGCTTGGTGATCTGAGTTTAATTCCCAAAACCACGTAAAGGTAAAAGGAGGGGAGCGTTCCACAAAGTTATGCTCTGACCACCATGCAGGAGCTGTGGCACATGCATTCATGCGTCCACATACGACAATAATAATGATAAAATTTAGAAATAGTTATTGGAGCCTGGTTTTTTGTTGCCATGCTATGCATGTTGTATTTTAAGAAAGCTAATCCTGACAAAGATCAGAAGGAAGGAAAAGGAGACCTCCCCTACCAGTGGACTTGGGGAAGGGTATGCGTAGAGAAGGGGGAAAAGGGGGGATTGGGAGGGGAGGAGGGAGAGAACTACAGGGGGGATACAAAGTAAATAAAGTGTAATTAATAAAAAAAATTTTTAAAATTGATATCATTGTGCTAAAAAAAAGAAAGCTGTTCATGAGAAAAGACAGATAAAAGCTGTTAGGAAGATTGATGGTCAGACAAAAAGACTTGTATATTAATAATGTGCTACCTGACCCCTAGCACCTCAGAATGTTTCTAAAGGTCCCTTCCTGAGAAGTCCCGTGGTGGAGAAGACCTCTGGCACAGGTTTGTAGTAAGGATCTTATGAGAGAGTGTGAGAGCCAAAATTGGAGGCCAGTCAGAAGCTAACATTCTATGCCCCTGAACTGATGAGAACTGAAGCTATGTAAAGGTATTTAATATTTACAATAGAGTGCAAGGAGCCAGCCAACTTGATGTCTCCCTTGTCCTGGGTGAGGAAAAAAAACTTGCCCACAACCCCAAAGCTAAGACAGGATGGGCATCAAGACACAGCCCTGAGCTCTAACTGAGGTCTGGCCATTGCACTACCTAGGGTCCAGGTTGATGCTCAGGGTTCGGAGCTGAGTTGGGAGAAACTCTTTTCTTTCAAGTGCAGCACATACCTTCTTCTGTGTCGTTGTTTAAGTTGGTGGCATTAGGGGATTCTTGTACAAGGTCAGGCGCATTGCTGGGACTAGTACAGGTGGAGTGTTTTTCCCATGGGCCCTTTATTTAGATAGCTATCTTCTATGATCTGAAAGAAACAATTCTTTTTCAAGTGGAATTCCATGGTTCACATTCTATAGTCACCAGTGAACTGAAAATGTGGGAAGAGGGGCAAAATGTGACTGAAACACTGACAGAGCCTGGTCTGAAAATATACACAGAGACCTGGGAGCCTGGCTTCTGTTTTTCCCACAGGCAGCCCCATGAAAGAATATGAGAGGCAAGATAAAGGCCAGACATCAACCTGCCTAGCTCCCAGAGCTCTGGCACTGACTGGGGGAAGGAAAACTCAACTGAGATTATACCAAAATTCTCAGATACAACTAGGCGAAAATCCTAGCACGACAACAAAAAGAGCTTGTTCCTGTAGACTTCAGGGGGCAGTTTGGGTCAAGGGCAACTAGGATGGAGAGCAGCAAGCCAGGAAGGAAGGGAGGCCTCCATTCCATCCCAGATTGTCTGATGGGCCTTTGTGTCCTGACACTAGGCCACATCCTTGAATACTTAATGATCTAATCTTAGATAGGACTTGCTGCAACAAATAAGGGTTTGGTGCTTCCTCCTCCACTTCCTTTTCCTCTTCCTCCTCCTCCTCCTCCTCCTCCTCCTCCTCCTCCTCCTCCTCCTCCTCCTCTTTCTCTTCTGCTTTCACCACCTTCTTTTGTAAACAGGGGCTCACTATGTAGCCCAGGCTAGCCTTGAAATCAGGGTAACTCTCTTATCTCTATTTTCCAGGTGCTGGAGTTGCAGGCATGCAACACTACGCCCTGTTAAGCTTTGCTTTTGCTGAAAAAGATTTCAACCCAAGCCAAGGCAACAAGTGCTCTTTTCTTTCCACTGTCCACTCTCTTCTAATGTATTCTGTTAACTCACTTTGCTGTTTAGAATAAATGGGGTAGGGGCTGGAGAAATGGCTCAGAAGTTAAGAGTGCTTACTGCTCTAATCAGAGGTCCAGAGTTCCAATCCTTATCAGGCAGCTCATAAATGCCATATCCAATGGATCCAATGCCCCTTTTTGGCCCCTATGGGTGCGTTCTCTCTCTCTTTCTCACTTTCTCTCTCTCTCTTTCTGTCTCTCTTTGTCTCTCTCACACACAAACACAATTAATTAATTAATTAATTAATTAATTAATTAATTAGAATTTTAAGGTGAGGCTGGCTCCACTTTCTAGATCCTCTTCAAAATCCATCATAGCCAGTTGTATTTATATTTAGACCTCCAAAGTCCTATGCTGTAAGAAGATTCCAGCATGGGAATGTAAACTTGTACAACCACTCTGGAAAGTAATCGGGTGCTTCCTCAGACAACTAAATAGCGCCTCCTCAAGATCCAGCTATACCACTCCTAGGCATATGCCCAAAAGAGGCTCAAGTACACAATAAGAGCATTTGCTCAACCATGTTTGTAGCAGTTTTATTTGTAATAGCCAGAAGCTGGAAACAACCCAGATGTTCCTCAACTGAGGAATGGATGCAGAAATTGTGGTACATCTACACAATGGAATATTACTGAGCAATGAAAAACAAGAAAATCATGAAATTTGTAGGTAAATGGTGGCATCTGGAAAAGATCATGCTGAGTGAGCTATCCCAGAAGCAAAAAGACACACA
The DNA here is from genome assembly GCF_907164565.1 of Psammomys obesus. Lineage (NCBI taxonomy): Eukaryota > Metazoa > Chordata > Mammalia > Rodentia > Muridae > Psammomys > Psammomys obesus. The sequence goes on along the minus strand of NW_026590701.1, from coordinate 7,415,871 downwards.
CAGTATATACTCACTCATATAGACATGTAATATAAGATAAACCTATTAAAATCTGTACACCTAAAGAAACTAATCAAGAGGGAGGACTCTGGCTAAAATGCTCAATTCCTATCCAGAAAGGCAAAGAAGATGGACATCAGAAGAAGGAGAAAAGAGGGAACAAGTCAGGAGTTTGCCACAGAGGACGTCTGAAAGGCTCTGCCCTGCAGACTATCAAAGCAGATGCTGAGACTTATGGCCAACCGTTGGGCAGAGTGCATGGAATCTTATGTAAGAAGTGGGAAATAGTAAGACCTGGAGTGGACAGGAGCCCCACAAGGAAAGCAACAGAACCAAAACATCTGAGCACAGGGGTCTTTCTTGAGACTGATACACCAACCAAGGATCATGCATGGACCCCTGCACAGATGTAGCCCATGGCAATTCAGTATCCAAGTGGATTCCATTGTAATAGGAACAGGGACTGTCTCTGACATGAACTGATCGGCCTGCTCTTTAATTATCTCCCCCTGAGAGGGAAGCAGCATTACCAGGCCACAGAAGAAGACAATGCAGCCACTCCTGATGAGACCTAATTGACTAGGATCAGTAGGAAAGAGAAGAAGACCTCCCCTGTCAGTGGACTTGGGGAGGGGCATGCATGCAGAGAGAGGAGGAAAGGAGAGATTGGGTTGGGAGGAGGGAGGGAACCACAGGGAGGATACAAAGTGAATAAAGTGTAATTAATAAAGAATTAAAAAAAAAAGAAGATTCAAGCAATGTAACAAGCCTGCAGTTCTGCCATTGACTCCTTTCCCATTTCCCATCCAAGGAAGATCCCAGTCAAAACCAAACCCAAACCTCCTCTCCAGCTACCTCATCTCTTTAGTATCCCCTGTTGCCATTCTGCCACTGCACACAAGATGCTCATGCAAAGATCCCAGATGCTAACATGGCCATATGTCTTTGTTTACTCAGGAGTACACGCTGCTCTGCAATAATTATTAATAGTACCAACGTTTGTTCTCACATGTATCCCAGTTGAAAAAAAAGTTATTTGGTCTCTCTAGAAATGGCCTCCTGGTAGCAAATCCTCATGCTTCTTTTCTTTCTCCACATTGCTTGTCCTATTTGATAGTGTCAGTCAATCCTACAGTACTCCCGTGGCCAACAGGACACCATTGTCTCTTGGGTCTCTTTTCTATCTTTTTTTTTATGAGATTCTCTTTCTTTCCTGTCTCTTTTGTTGTACCCTGAGAGTCTTGCCACAGCCTGTTGGTGCTTCATATGCTCTCCTGGGAATGATCACCAGCCCCAGGTCCCCAGTTCCAGTCTGCCATCTGAAGAGTCTTTCTCTCTCTCTCTCTCTCACACACACACACACACACACACACACACACACACACACACATTCTCTAAGGCTCCAGTCTCTTGTTCTCCCCAAAGAGGGTGCCGCCAACCCTAAAAGGTCACCAGTTCATTCTCTTCTACTTCCTTTGCATGAGTCATGGCCATTCCCCCATAACCTGGCCAGTCGCATCCCAGACAGCACTTAGAGTTAGGGATTAACAAGGACATCGCAACTGCACTCTAGAGGGATATTTTTGCATTAGTAGCTAATCAAAGCAGAATTCAGTCTGAGAGAAGGGAGTGCCCACAAGAAAAACTTAGACTTGAGTGTTGAGAGGAGGCTTCAGCAAGAGCATTAAAAGTGTTACAGAGGTGGGAGCAGTGGCTCAGTCAATGAACTACTTGACTGGTAAGCATAACAAACTGAGTTCAGTCCCCAGAACCCACATAAAAGAGTCAGGCACAGAGCTAGAGAGATGGCTCAAAAGTAAGCAGTGTGCTGTTCTTGCAGAGGACCTGAATTTGGTTCCCAGCAGCCATGCTGAGTGTCTCACAAGGGATGTAATGCTGTCTTCTGGCCTCATGGGCACTGCACTCACACACCCATGCATGGAAGACACATATACACATAATTTAAAATATTAAAAACATAAGCCAGACACAATGATATTCGTGTTTAACTTCATCACTGGAGAGCTGGAGACAAGCAGACCCCTCAGGCTTGTTAGCAGCTGGCCCGGACTAATTGGTGAGTTCCAGGACACAGACCATGTCAAGGAAAAGGTCAGACGATGTCTAATGAATAATACCTGAAGTTGTTGTCTGGCTTCCACACACACATTTACACACAAACTCCTTCACAAACCACACATGTGCACACACAGACATACAAACACACACCCATGAGTGCGCACACACCCACAAATAGACAGATGAAGCAGTGATAGTATGTGGTGCTAAAGACACTGGAGAAATGGCTCAATGGTTAAGAGCACTAGCTCTCCTTCCAGAGGATCTGAATTAAATTCCCAGAAACCTCATGGTAGCTCACAAACATCCGTAATAGGATCTGATTCCCTCTCTGGTATGCCTGACAACTGAGCACTCATATACATAAAATAAACAAATATTTTAAAAAACACTGGTAAAGCAGTAACCCATGAAAACCTGAACTCAGTTAGACAAGAGATACTTCTGAAGTATTAAAAGCAGGAAATGATTCATCATATCTTCATATGAATAAAGACCTACAAGATATAATAGGCAAGACTGGACTTAAAAAAAACCAAGAGTAACGGACATCAAAGGCTTCCACAACAATGAAAAACACACATCCTTCTTGTGGAGCTAACAGGAAGGGAAACACCAATCCTCTACAGTGGAAGAACTGGCAAAGCCTGGTTTACACTTTGGCTGGGTAGCCTCACCCAAACAGCTATTCTTTTCTTAAAAATATTTTTTATTTACTTTTTAAAATGTCATACGTGGATACAATGGATCTTGATGATATCCACACTCCTCCCCTCTAGCTCCTCCTAACTACTCCTGGCACATCCCCCTTCTTTCTTTCTTTCTTTCTTTCTTTCTTTCTTTCTTTCTTTCTTTCTTTCTTTCTTTCTTTCTTTCTTTCTCTTCTATATGTTACTGAGTCCAATTAGTGTTATCCTCTGTGTTTGGTTGTGGGGCATGGACAACCTGCTAGTTCAGTTGACCATACTTGAAGAAAAAGTGACCCTCCCTTACCCCACTGACAATGTCTCTTCAGCTAAGGATGGAGCCTTGGGAACTCCTTTTACATCCATGCTAGGATTTTACTGGTTCGATTTTGTGCAGGTAACCACAGCTGTCATGAGTCAGTGTGTGCAACAGCTGTGTCCAGAAAACAGCATTCCACAGCTGTTCTTCCCTTCCTCTGGCTCTTACCTCATTTCAACTCTTTTTTTCCTTGAGATGTTCCTAGAGCTTGTTTGGTTGAGGAGTGGGAAGAGGTTGATATGCATGATCGGTTTAGGGCTGGACACTCAGCACTTTGGCCAGTTCTGACTGCTGCCCATTGCAAACAAAAGCTTCTCTGACCAGAGAGAAGCCCTGGTCCAGGGGTGCAAACATACATGGTTAAAGGCGTGCAGAACTCCTTAGTGTGGGGCTTTGAGTGCCAGGCAAAATGCAGGCCTTCTTGGAGACACCCTCATTCACACAGGCAACTGGACTCTGTACGTGTAATGGAGTGTGCACAGCGCTGACTGATGCTGCTTTGCTCTGGGCATTCCACTCTCACTTATTAAGTACAACAGAATTTTACTTTGAGCACAGTGTTACATAACCTCTTACTATCTCCCAATCACACTGATAAGAAAGTGAGTCAGGGCACTGCATAGGACGCCTCAGATGTTCTGGAACATCCTGTTTCCTTTGAATTGGCCAGATCTTCAGTGGCTGATACTCAAATCCAATCTAAATGGATCTCAGGTATGGCCATAGCTTCTAAGACACTCTCCTTCATCCAGGATGCAGAAGGAAGTACAGTGCACTCATTTTCATTCAGAAAAGCAGACATAGAGCTTCCTCTGCACAGACTTTGTGCTGAGAGCTGTGGATAGTAAGGAAAAGGATACAATCCTTGTACTTAGGAGACTTGGGTCCAGAGTGAAGTTGGGTGAGGAAATATGAGAGCATGCATAAGGAAGAAAGAGACATCAAACAAGATGCTAGCATCCAGTGAGATAACTGTGCATTCTCCCCAAGTAAAAGAAAAATTATGAGGAGTTGGAGAGGTAGCTCAGTGGTTAAGAGTGCTTGCTGCATTTTCAGAGGACCTGCATTTTCAGTTCCCAGCGTCCACTGCAGGCAGCTCACACCCACCTGTAACCTCATCTCTAGAGAAGCAATCCTCTTCTGGTGCTTGCATTCACATACACATACGCAGAGATACACATGCACACATGTAATTAGATAAGTCTTTTAAAAGACCACCATAATGAGTTGTTGAAATGCTAACTGAAAGTTCATCTCTTCTTAGGGAAGAATTACAGAGCAGTGAAGGTGAAACTTGACTGATAACCTAAGTCCTAGCTCTCTCCCTGCATGTGTATGTGGCCTTAAGGAAGTACCCTAGAAAGTTAGAATGGCAGTAAGTACTTGATGTGTCCAGGTAATAGAAAATTCATTCAGTTATCAAATAGTGTTTGGTTTGGTTTGGTTTGGTTGGTTTGGTTTGGTTTGGTTTGGTTTGGTTTGGCTTGGCTTGGTTTGGTTTGGTTGGGTTAATGCAAACAAAACCCAAACTGTTGTCTGAAATGCTAACTCCTTTCCAAAGATGGAAGGCAAAGCCTTGGCATTAACTTGGCTGCATGGACAAGAGCCACTTTGAAAATATGGTGTGCTACATAAAGACTCTCTTTCCAAAATGGTATGTATATCTGGAGATTCCAAAACATTAACACAAAAATCAGAATTTTGTTTTGATATGGCCTTTGTTATTTTGGGTTTTTTTAATTTTTATTTATTAATTACACTTTACTCACTTTGTATCACCCCCCCCGTGGTTCCCTCCCTCCTCCCATCCCAATCTCTCCTTTCCTCCCCCCTCTGCATGCATGCCCCTTCCCAAGTCCACTGATAGGGGAGGACGTCTTTTCCTTCTGATTCTAGTCAATTAGGTCTCATCAGGAGTGGCTGCATTGTCTTCTTCTGTGGCCTGGTAAGGCTGCTTCCCCCGCAGAGGGAGGAAATTAAAGATCAGGCCAATCAGTTCATGTCAGAGGCAGTCCCTCTTCCCATTACTATGTAACCCACTTGGACACTGAACTGCCATGGGCTACATCTGTGCAGGGGTCTTAGGTTATCTCCATACATAGTCCTAGGTTGGATTAGCAGTCTCAGGAAAGACCCCTGTGCTCAGATTTTTTTGGTTCTGTTGCTCTCCTTATGGAGTTCCTGTCCACTCCAGATCTTACTATTTCCCACTTCTTACATAAGATTCCATGCACTCTGCCCAAAGGTTGCCCGTAAGTCTCAGTATCTACATTGATAGTCTGCAAGGCAGAGATTTTCAGAGGTCCTCTGTGTCAGGCTCCTGACTTGTTCCCTCTTTTCTCCTTCTTCTGATGTCCAGCCTCTTTGCCTTTCTGGATAGGAATTGAGCATTTTACCAAGCTCTTGATTAGTTTCTTTAGATGTACAGATTTTAGTGGGTTTATCCTATATTATATGTCTATATGAGTGAGTATATACCCTGTACATCTCTCTGCTTCTGGGATAGCTCACTCAGGATGATCTTTTCCAGATCCCACCATTTACCTGCAAATTTCATGATTTCCTTGTTTTTTATTGCTGAGCAATATTCCATTGTGTAGATATACCACAATTAATGCATCCATTCCTCCACTGAGGGGCATCTGGGCTGTTTCCAGCTTCTGGCTATTACAAATAAGGCTGCTACAAACATGGTTGAGCAAATGTCCTTATTGTGTACTTGATCCTCTTTTGGATATATGCCTAGGAATGGTATAGCTGTATCTTGAGGAAGCGCTATTCCTAGTTGTCTGAGAAAGCACCAGATTGCTTTCCAGAGTGGTTGTACAAGTTTAAATTCCCAGCAGCAGTGGAGGAGGGTTCCCCTTTCTCCACAACCTCTACAGCATGTGTTGTATCTTGAGTTTTTGATCTTAGCCATTCTAATGGGTGTAAGGTGAAATCTTAGGGTTGTTTTGATTTCCCTGATGGCTAATGAGGTTGAGCATTTCTTTAAGTGTTTCTCTGCCATTCGATATTACTCTGCAGAGAATTCTCTGTTTAGCTCTGTACCCCATTTTTTAATTGGATTACTTGACTTTTTTGCTGTTTAACTTCTTTAGTTCTTTATATATACTGGATATTAGCCCTCTGTCAGATATAGGCTTGGTGAAGATCTTTTCCCAATCTGTAGGTTGCCGTTTTGTTCTGAGGACAGTATCCTTTGCTTTACAAAAGATTTTCAGTTTCATGAGGTCCCATTTATTGATTGTTGCTTTTAGAGCCTGTGCTGTTAGTGTTCTGTTCAGGAAGTTGTCTCCTGTGCCAGTGAGTTCAAGGGTATTCCCCACTTTTTTTTCTAACCGATTTAATGTGTCCGGTTTTATGTTGACGTCTTTGATACACTTGGACTTCAGTTTTGTGCAGGGTGATAAGTATTGATCTATTTTCATTTTTTTTACATGTAGACATCCAGTTAGACCAGCACCATTTGTTGAAGATGCTGTCTTTTTTCCATTGAATGGATTTGGCATCTTTGTCAAAAATCAGGTGTTCATAAGTGTGTGTATTTATGTCAGGGTCTTCTATTCGATTCCATTGATCCACCATTCTGTTTCTATGCCAATACCATGCAGTTTTTAAAACTGTTGCTCTATAGTACAGCTTGACATCAGGGATGGAGATACCTCCAGAAGATCTTTTATTGTAGAGGATTGTTTTAGCAATTCTGGGTTTCTTTTGTTCCATATGAAGGTGAGAATTTTTCTTTCAAGGTCTGTAAAGAATTGTGTTGGTAATTTGATGGGAATTTCATTAAATCTGTAGATTGCTTTTGGTAAGATGGCCATTTTTATTATATTAATCCTGCTAAGCCATGAGCATGGGAGATCTTTCCATCTTCTGATATCTTCTTCTAATTCTTTCTTCAGAGACTGGAAATTTTTTTCATACAAGTCTTTGACTTGCTTGGTTAGGTTCACACCAAGGTACTTTATGTCATTTGTGGCTATTGTGAAGGGTGCTGTTTCCCTAATTTCTTTCTCGGTCCTTTTGTCCTTTGTATACAGGAAGGCTACTGATTTTTTTGAGTTAATTTTGTATCCAGCCACTTTGCTGAAGGTGATAATTAGCTGTAGAAGTTCCCTGGTAGAGTTTTTGGGGTCACTCAGGTATACTATCATATCATCTGCAAATAGTGATACTTTGACTTCTTCTTTTCCAATTTGTATACCCTTGATCTCCTTCAATTGTCTTATTGCTCTAGCAAGAACTTCAAGAACAATGTTGAGAAGATATGGAGAGAGTGGACAGCCTTGCCTTGTCCCTGATTTCAGTGGGAATGCTTTAAGTTTCTCTCCATTGAGTTTGATGTTGGCTATAGGCTTGCTGTATATTGCCTTTACTATGTTCAGGTATGTACCTTGCTGATCTCTCCAATACTTTAAACATGAATGGATATTGTATTTTTGTCAAATGCTTTTTCAGCATCAGTGGTTTTTCTCCTTCAGTATGTTTATGTGGTGGATCACATTGACGGATTTTTGAGTATTTTTGCATCAATGTTCATGAGGGTGATTGGCCTGAAAATCTCTTTCTTTGTTGGGTGTTTGTGAGGTTTAGGTACCAAGGTGACTGTGGCTTCATAGAATCAGTTTGGTATTTTCCTTCTGTTTCTATCTTGTGGAATAGTTTGAAGAGTACTGGTATTAGCTCTTCTTTGAAGGTCTGGAAAAATTCAGCGCTGAAACCATCTGGCCCTGGGCTTTTTTTGCATGGTTGACTTTTGATGACAGCTTCTATTTCCTTAGGGAATATAGGACTATTTAATTTATTTACCTGGTCTTGATTCAGCTTTGGCATGTAGAATCGGTCAAGAAAATTGTCCATTTCATTTAGATTTTCAAATTGTGTGGCATATAGACTTTAGAAGTAAAACCTAATTATTGTTTGGATTTCTTCAGTGTTTGTGGTTATGTCCCCCTTTTCGTTTCGGATTTTGTTGATTTGGATAGTTTTTCTCTGCCTTTTAGTTAGTTTGGCTAAGGGTTTGTCCATCTTGTTGATTTTCTCAAAGAACCAGCTCTTGGTTTCATTGATTCTTTGAATTGTTTTATTTGTTTCTAATTTATTGATTTCAGCCCTGAGTTTGATTATTTCCAGCCATCTATTCCTCTTTGGTGTGTCTGCTTCTTTTTTCTCTAGGACTCTTAAGGGAGCCATTAAGTTGCTTGCATGAGATGTTTCGAATTTCTTTTTGAAGGCACTTAGTGCTAAGAACTTTCCTCTTAGCACTGCTTTCATTGTGTCCCATAAGTTTGGGTATGTTGTGCCTTCATTTTAATTAAATTCTAGGAAGTCTTTAATTTCTTTCTTTATTTCTTCTCTGACCCAGCTGTCATTTAGAAGCAAGTTGTTCAGTTTCCTTGGGTGTGTACACCTTTTGCTATTTTTGTCATTGAGGTCCATTGTTAGTCCATGGTGATCAGATAGGATACAAGGGATTATTTCAATCTTCTTGTATCTGTTTAGGCTTGCTTTGTGACAAATTATATGGTGTATTTTGGAGAAGGTTCCATGAGGTGCTGAGAAAAATGTAAATTCTTTTGAGTTTGGGTGAAAGGTTCTGTAGATGTCTGTGAGGTCCATTTGATTAATGACCTCTGTCAGAGTTATTGTTTCTTTGTTTAATTTCTGTTTTGTTGACCTGTCCTTTGTTGAGAGTGGGGTATTAAAGTCTCCCACTATTATTGTGTGGGGGTCTATGTGTGATTTACATTTTATTAAAGTTTCTTTTACAAATGTGGGTGCCCTTGCATTTGGGGCATAGATGTTCAGGATTGTGATATCTTCCTGGTGGATTTTTCCCTTGATGAATATGAAGTGTCCCTCTCTATCTCTTTTAATTGATTTGGTTGGAAATCTACTTTATTAGATATTAGGATGGCTACTCCTGCTTGCTTCTTGGGTCTGTTTGCTTGGAAAACTGTCTTCCAGCCCTTTACTCTCAGGTAATGTCTATCTTTGTGATTTAAGTGTGTTTCTTGTATGCAACAGATTGTTGGGTCTTGTTTACGCATCCATTCTGTTAGTCTGTGTCTTTTTATTAGAGAATTGAGTCCACTGATGTTGAGGGAGATTAATGACCAGTGGCTGTTAGATCCTTTGATATTGATGTTGGCCATGGTAGTGTGTTTGTGTGTTTGGCTACTTTTTGTTTTGCTGTAGTGAGGTTATTTATTTCCTATGATATCTTGAAAGTAGTTAGTTTTCTTGGGTTGTATTTTCCCTTCTAGTATCTTCTGTAACGCTGGATTTGTGTGTAGGTATTGTTGAAATTTGTTTTTGTCGTTGAATATCTTGTTTTCTCCGTCTATGAGGACTGAGATTTTTGCTGGATACAGTAGCCTAGGCTGACATCAGTGTTCTCTTAAGCTCTGCATGATATCCGTCCAGGCTCTTCTGGCTTTCATAGTTTCGATTGAGAAGTCAGGTGTGATTCTGATGGGTTTGCCATTATACGTTACTTGGCCTTTTTCCCTTGCAGCTTTTAGTATTTTTTCTTTGTTCTGTATACTTACTGTTTTGATTATTATGTGACGGGAGGATTTTCTTTTCTGGTCTAATTTATTAGGTGTTCTGGAGAACTCTTGTAGTCTTATAGGCTTCCTCTTTAAGTTGGGGAAATTTTCTTCAATGATTTTGTTGAAAATATTTTCTGGGCCTTGGAGGAGGGAATCTTCTTTTTCCTCTATTCCTATTATTCTTAGGTTTTGTCTTTTTATGTTGTCTTGGATTTCTTGGATGGTTTGTGTCAGGAATTTTTTAGATTTATTATTTTCTTTGACAGATATATCGATTTCTTCCATTTTATCTTCCACACCTGAGATTCTTTCTTCCATCTCTTGTAGTCTGTTGGTTATGCTTACCTATGTAGTTTCTGTTTTCTTTCCTATGTTCTCCCTCTCCGTGATTTCCTCCATTTCTGTTTTCTTTAATTCTTCCAATTCTATCTTCAGATCTTGAACCGTTTTGTTGATTTCCTTTACCTGTCTGACTGTAGTTTCCTGTTTTTCCTTAAATTCTTCAGCTGTTTGTTAGAGCGTTCCCCTGTTTCTTTTATTTCTTTCAGTAACACAAACTGTTTGTCTGCATCTTCCTGTATTTCTTTACGGATGACCATAATCTGTTTTATTATATCTTCCCCTAATTCTTTATGCATTTTATTTACTTCCTCCATTAACCTTTTCATTAGCATGGATGTTAGGTCATCTTCTTGAATTTCACTTATGTTAGGATGTCCAGGGCTACTTGCCTCTGGATAACTGGGTTCTGGGGATTCCATGTTGTTTTGCCTTTTGTTGGTTGTACTTTTTCCCTGGGCTCTACCCATCTCTCTGTCTCAGGTGTCGTCTATTAATTTCTGGTGCCTGCTGAGTCCTCGGGTGGGAGAATCCACTTGGTGGGCCTCTGCTTTTTGGGTATGGTCAACTGAATAGTGGTGCTTCTCAGGAATTGTCACAGTTCACCTCAGATGTATGGACCTGTATGGTAACTGTGGTATTCAGGTAGGCTCTCCTCTCCTTAGGAGAGGTCCTGGTGATGGCTGTCCTGCTGTTGGGTTTCTTGCTCTGAATTTATTGAGCAGCTGCTGTTGCTCTTAAGGTGTAATTTTTGGGTGCAGCCCTCTTGAAGGACCAGGGATTCCCACAGTTTTGTCAGTCTAGCTAGGGATGACTGGTTGATCCTTGGCACAGTGTCTGAGGGCTGCTGTAATGGCTCTCTGGCTTTTGTAGGTCTGAGGATGCAGTTGGGTGCCCCAGTGCCCTAGGGATACTCAATAATGGCGGCTGAGCACAGTGCTCCTGCCTGCAGTAGAAGGCTAGAGCCTAGAGTCTGCATGAATCCAGAAAGTCTTTTGGTGCTGGGTGTCCTGAGCGTTAAACCTGATGATCCCCCCTGCTGTGGGATTTCCTTCTGACAGGAACACCCAGTCTTTGCTTTGGGGACCGCCGTTCTGTCTGGTATGGCAAGTAGAACCCGCAGGCACAGACACGTTTGGCTCTGCCTTTCCGGCCTTTGGGAGCCTGGGCGTCTGCCTAAACTGGGTAATTTTCCGGAGACCTTTTTGGGGTGGGGGTGTTGGGTGAGTGCTCTGAGATCAGACCAGCCGATTCCCTTCCTGTGGGTTTGCACCCGACAGTGAAACTCAGTCTCTGGTCCCCTGGGGCCCAAAGTTCTATCTGAGGCAAGGAATCAGGTGCACAGGCAGGGCTCTGTGCTGGCACCTGGGTCCCCGGCTTTGGCTCTGGGCTGGCTCCTGGGGCGCCCTTGGAACCCAAGTCTTTTCCAGGGGATATCTGGGTGACCTAAGGTCAGTCCCAATCGTTTCCTGCTCCGTGGGGTTATCTCTCGACTGGAAATTCCAGTCTCTGATGTGGTATGCACAGTTCAGTCTGGGACAGTGACCAGATCACACTGGCGTGTGGCTCTGGGCTGGCGACCAAGCTTCTGGCGGAACCGGGATCTCTTCCGAGGTTTAGCCTGATGAGTTAAAAGCTGATTGAATCCCCCACCGTGGGGTATCCTCTCACCTGGGAAACACAATCACTTGTGTTTTATGGCTGCGAGTTCTGATTGCTGATCACTGTGCTGATCCTGCTGTGCTGGTGGTCAGAATGAGGGTCCTCTCGGCGCCGCCATCTTGCCCCGCCAACAATATTTTGTTTTTGAGACTTTTTCAACAGTACTCATCTTCTGGGGCATCTAGCTTGCTTTTGCTGACTTAGTGTTTGTTCTAATTGCTTTTGGCCTCCTTTAATTGACATTGTGATTATCCACACATAACCAAATAAACCACATGGCCACACTTTTCAAATAAAAATGAATCATGTCAGAGAACATCAGTGTGGTCAGTGTACAACATATATTTGTATAAAAATATCCTGAATACAATAAATGCATACACTGATAGCTGAAGAAAAAACAGACAAGTGTGTGCCTACTGCCCACATAGAAGCTTGCAAACCTCAGAACTCAGAAGAAGGTGTTGCACACTCTGTCTACACACTTGAGTCTCAAAACGTTCCCTCTGAAACTCAGAAAGCATTACCTTTCTACAGTGTGCTTAGTGATACAGGGTTTGCCTTTCAAGGGTATACTCAGATTACATGTGGTGGAGATTCTATATTTTATTATTTCAAGGTGATGGTAACCTTTATAGAAGATTCGCAGACCAAAAGAATAAAAAACAAAAACTTGAGCTATGAAACTATAGTAATTTTTTGGTGTGTACAGAAATCTCTGCAGTCTAACATTACAGAATAGGAACTCGAGTTTGCACACAACTCTTCAAAATTGACAATGTGCAAACGATACTAAATCCTGAACAAACAGCCAGTTTATAACACTCATAAAGCAGCCGGTTTTATGTTTTATGCCTTCAATCTAAGCAATAGTCACATTTTCAAAAAAAATCTATTGTCTTTTTCAGGTCTCCAATGAAATGTTTTTTCTGACATGATAGATTAGAAACTTTGTATAAAATATATCAGTGAGTTTTTACAACCAATCTATAATAAATTACAACTGCTATAATTATTATCATGAATTTTGCCAATCAGTTAATGTTCAGCTGGCATTATTGATTATTGGTTGGGTGTATTACCTCAACTGAGGAGAGAACAGTGATTTCTCCAGGTCTACTCATCTTTCTAGTTTTATTCATTCAGAGTCATCTCTAAGACAGAAATTTCTCCCTTTAGCTGGCTGTTTTTCAAAGTATAGACCTTACACTCCATTTTAAGGATGTTTCTCTCTCCAAATGAACTTTGTCTGTTTCCAGTCACTAGACACTGCAAATTATTCCATAACAAATATAAATATCACTTCATGGTTCCTCCAGTGTATCTTTAGACATAAGTTGAGGTCAGAAAGTTAAGAGCAAAATTTTGTAGGTATTATCAACTCCTCTCACACAATTATAAAGTGAACATTTTTTAGCTTTGCTAATAGATTGTACCTCGAGAATTCTGGAGGCTTGTGCACGCTCAAATCTGTGCATGTGTGCATGGAGGCCACAGGCCGATGCCATTCTCCACTCACTATTCTCCACCTTTTCTTCATCTCCCTCTCCTTCTCCTTCTCCTTCTCCTCCTCCTCCTCCTCCTCCTCCTCCTCCTCCTCCTCCTCCTTCTTCTTCTTCCGCTTCTTCTTCTGACTAATTCGGGAGCTCTGGTTCTGCTGTGTCCACAACATTCTGTAGATGGGCTCTATGTTAGATGCTGAGACACTTATGACTGACCCCATGGAGGCCAGAATAGGGCACCAGATCTTCTGGGGCTGGAGTTACCTGTGTTTGAGAGCTTTTATGTGGGTACTGGGACTCAAACATGGCTCCTCTGGAGGAGAAGCCAGTGTTTTAAACCACTGGGTCATCCCTCCAGCCCCACTGTGGGGATTCTTTTGTCAGGGCTGGGGATCAGAACTTAACTCCTCAAACCTGTGCAGCAGACCCTTTACTGACTGAGCCATCTTTTAACCCTGAATTTTGTCAATCTTAAGTATAACAAATATTCATATTTACTTTGTTTTTTGTAGAACCAATATTTGTACCATTTTAATAAGAAACTTTCATTTCCTTTTTAGTGAACTAATAATTTCTTTTGTCAGCCTTCTGTTGGGTTGTTTATATCCTTGTTCACTTTCAGAGCTTCTTACCAGGTAGGGATATTAGCCTGCTCTGCAGGAAGTTGCAAAGGCTTTCTTGAATTAGCATGTTTTTCTTCACTTTTCATTGTTATTTTATTGTTGTTAGTTCTTTGCCTTATGATGTCTAGGCTCTGTGTCAGATTTATCTAAGTTCTTTCTTATTGTGGCTTGACCTTCCCTTAGAGATTTATACCCAGATTTTTTTTCTAGTCCTCATGCAGTTTTCCTTTTGACATTTAGATCTGTGATCCATTGTGTCTTCATATATGGCATAAGGAAATATCTTGATTTTTCATCTTCCTGTATGGTTGCCTAGTTACTTGTATAAAAGACAAGCATCATTTCTACCCACAGATTTCAAATCTACCATCAGCATATGTAAAAGATATGATACAATACACTGTGTCTATTTCTAGATTTTCTAACTGATTCTATTGGTCTGGGGAGCTGGTTATCTTCTTCGACCATTCAACTCCTGAGGCTCAAACTCAGGTCATCAGGTTTGGCAGCAGGTACCTTCCTCACTAAGCCATCTCACCAGACCATAGGTTCATCATTAAGGGAGCAGTCACCTTGCACATTTTGTTCCTGATAGAAGAAAAACTCTTTTCTCCATTGAGCAGCATACAGGGGCTGGGTTGAGATGGTGTACACTTTGACATATTAAGAAAGTTTTCTCAACTCCTGAGTTTTAGTGTGCATGGGTGATAAATTTTGTCAAGTGTGTTTTTTGAAGATTGAAAATAATTTTATGCCTTTTCTTCTGAGCTCTGTTCATGTATGAATTATATTAAATAATGCTAAGACTTAGCAGTCCAAGGAAACAGCCACTTCTGAGTATAAATCCTCTTATCTTTATCTGTCAGTGAGAGAAACTTGGAAGAAGAGGACATTTTTTAGCTGTTCAGTATCAGCAATCACTCTGATTCTTTGCTAAGTTTTTGGCTTACTTCTTGATGTGTAAGCAAAGAAAACTGTGGGACTAAGTGTAAGTCCACTTTATGACCAGTGGTAAAACACCATGTCCCCACTGCCAGTTCCTCCTTTCTCTCCTTGGCACATGCACAGTCAGATTTAACTTTTCACAAGCAGGGGCTTAAGACTTTCCTGTTTAAAGAGACCAGTAAGAGTCTAAACTGTCCCTTGGCCAAGGCTGCAGTGCACTCTAAGCCCTGTTTCTCACAAGGTATCACAGACCCAGAATACATATGCAGATCCAAATTAGTTCTGGAGCTTGGGAAGGCCATCCAATTCCAGAAGTGAGAGATCAGCTTTATAACCAGCCACCCACCCTCTCAGGAAAAAGGCAGCAATCAAAACCAGAACTTCCTAGCATTATAAATTTGATTACTGTCAGCAAAGACAGTGATTCTCTGAGAAATTGAACTTGATATTATTTTTTTTCCAGCCCATAATGTCTCACCAGAGAACTGAGTCAAGCAAGGTCTCTCAAGTTTGCGCTTCAGGTAATAAACTAAAAATAAAAGTCTTGCATGCATGTGTCCATACATCTTCACTGACAGCCTCTTGGGAAATCTGGGAGCAGGAATGGGTGTTCCCATATGAACACTCCATTCCTCATTGCCCAGCTCTGCATAAAAACTATTCAGGTGGGTCCTATTGACATTAAATCTCACCCTACATACCCTGCAGAGACATAGTGGAGACTGAATGGGAACACACATTTATCTCCCTTATTCATGCCATGGAATTAATCAAGATGGCCTTGGGAAGTAGGAAAACAGCACTGAAAATATTCTGTTTAAAAGCATGCACAGCTCACATGTTTACATGAGTTATAAAGTAAGAAGACATGACACTAAACCAAGAGCAACCTGGAAGTTTTCAAATCTGTGTCAAAATGAAGCCCCTCCTTTTTGTTGGGTTGTTTCCTTTCTTGGGTGTAGGAAGCTCCTCACCTCTCACACCCTAGAAGCCCTTGGAGTAATGCAGGAAAAGAGAAGATGAATTCATTAAAAGCTTGCATGTTAATATGTCTCTAATTGGCTTTCTTGGGGCAGGAGACTTCCCTCTTACAAGTATCCTGATGCTTACCACCTGCACTTCCACCATCCCCATCAGAACCTCCCCACATCCATCTTGATCTCTATAATCCACATTTGCATCATGTCCATCAGAACCTCCCCACCTCCATCCTGATATCTGCAATCCACATTTGCATCATCTCTACTAGAATCTCCACCACCTCCATCAGAACCTCAGTTACTTCCATAACATTCTCCTTTCCATCAGTACCTGCACCACCTCCACCCTCATATCTACCACCATCTCTTCCACCATCAACATCAGAGCATCCACATATTCTACCAGAACCTTGACTACAGACATGACCACTTCCTTCAGTACCTCACTCATCTCCATCAGCA
The DNA here is from genome assembly GCF_907164565.1 of Psammomys obesus. Lineage (NCBI taxonomy): Eukaryota > Metazoa > Chordata > Mammalia > Rodentia > Muridae > Psammomys > Psammomys obesus. The sequence continues at coordinate 7,399,714 of NW_026590701.1, read as the reverse complement.
TCTCTACCACCTCCACCAGTACTTTGACCACCTCAACAGTTCCATGTCTCTCTCAGGACTTCTCCTATCTTCCTCAGTGCTTCCACCATGGCATCTGGACCTCAACCCTCACATCCTATCCTATGTTCTTGTTCTTTCTTTATACTTCCATCTAAAGCAAAATAACCTGGCCAGTAGGACTGAATGATGACCTAGAGGTCCAGATTATCAGAAATGATGCAGTCATTACTGATATGGCAAAATTACATTATTGTCATTTCCAGAGCCACAGAGTATAAAGTATAAATAATAAAACCAAGTATAAATAATAAAAATAAAGAATTCTTGGGCTCCAAGCCCTATGGCCTGGGGTAACTCTCAGGTCCTTCCTACTTGCACACCCTTTCCTTTTAGTGTCTACTTATATTTTACTTAACACAAATATCTTGTATTGCCATTTGAGCCTACTTCCTCTTACCATGTCTTCTTTGGTGGAAATAGAGCCCAGGTGGTTACCCTGCTCTTTACACCAATCTCTACAATTGAATATGTTTTGTGTGTGTGTGTGTGTGTGTGTGTGTGTGTGTGTGTGTGTGTGTACTAATAAACAGGGGATTAAGCTCTGCCTTCTATACTTCTAGCCTCTAGCCAAAACTCTCCAATGACAGAAACACATGTTGCTTCTCCATATTATTTTAAGCCTGCCAGTGTTTCTGACATTGAACTTTGAAATTTCCCTCTTTCAAAACCTTTGCTAAGAAGGGACCAAAGGGATTTCAAGAAAAATTCAATTAATGACAGCATTGTCTTCCTCTTCCCTAAGAAGTGCCCAGGCAGAAAGCTTTTGTGACAGAGCTGTGGTGCTATGGTGGTTTTGCTGAACATAAATCAAGCTCACTCTGGTTGTGGGGTGCTTTGGTCCTCAGCCACTCTCTAATCCTTAGTGTATCTTCCCATGCCTGTATCCATATCTCTACTTTGTTTCCAGTCCCAGTCAGTCTTTTCTTCATTTTGCTGTCAAAGAAGCTGTGGGCCAGGGTGGGCACTGGGTAAGAATACATTCACTTACTTCTGGATTTGGCACTGTATTAGTTAGGGTTTCATTGCTGTGAAGAAGCACCGTGACCACAGCAACTCTTATAAAGGCAAACATTTAATTGCAGCTGGGTTGCAGTTTCAGAGGTTTAGTCCATTTTCATTGTGTCAGGAAAAGAAGCATGGCAGCATACAGGCAGACATAATGCTGGAGAAGCAGCTGTGAGTTCTACATCTTGATCTTCAGGCAGCAGAAGGAGATTGTGTGCCACACTGAGTGTAGCTTGAACATAAGAGACATCAAAGCATGCCCTCTCAGTGACATTCTTCCTCCAAGAAGGTCACACTTACTCACTCCAAAAGGTCACACCTCCTAATGGTGCCAATAGTGCCATTCCCTATGGATCAAGTATTTAAACCCATTAGTCTATGGAATCATTCCTATTCAAACTGCCACAGACACCAAATTTCAGGGTTTTACCAAGGAATCCCCTGAGAATGACCCTCCCTCTGGTAATATTTCTATCTCTGGTTTTAATATAATCCCTGAGCTAAAACATCTCCACAAAGAAAAAGCCCATTTTAAACACAGAGCAAATGGGATATTTCTTAAAGCCTGACTGGCCAGAGTCTCAGGTTCAATTGTGCCTTTAAAATTTATCCTCTTGGGGAGGACTCTGGCTAAAATGTTCAATTCCCATTCTGAAAGGAAAAAAGGATGGACATCAGAAAAAGAAGAAAACAGGGAACAAGTTATGAACCTGCCACAGAGGGCCTCTGAAAGGCTCTTCCCTACAGACTATCAAAGCAGATGCTGAGACTTACGGCCAACTGTTGGGCAGAGTGCATGGAATCTTATGAAAGAAGCAGGAAATAGTAAGATCTGGAGAGGACAGGAACTCCACAAGGAGAGCAACAGAACCAGAAAATTTGAACACAGGGGTCTTTTCTGAGACTCATACTCCAAACAATTACCATGCATGGAGATAACCTAGAACCCCTGCACAGATGTAGCCCATAGCAGTTCAGTGTCCAAGTGGGTTCCATAAGTAATGGGAAGAGGGACTGCCTCTGACATAAACTAATTGGCCTGCTCTTTGATCACCTCCCCCTGAGGGGGGAGGAGCCTTACCAGGCCACAGAAGATGACAATGCAGCCACTCCTGATGAGATCTGATAGGCTAAGATCAGAAGGAAGGATAGAGGGACCTCCCCTATCAGTGGACTTGGGGATGGGCATGTGTGGAGAAGGGGGAGGGAAGGTGGGATTGCAAGGGGAGGAGGAAGGGGTTTATGGGGGGATACAAAGTGAATAAGATGTAATTAATAAAAGTTAAAAAAAATTCATCCTCCTGAGCATCACCAAAAGGCTAACTCGAATGCATCTTATTCCTGGCCTGTGTTCATCCTTTCTGGTCTTGATTCACGTGATTATACCATCCTCGTTCTCAGTGTCACACAGAGAATCTAGATAGAAAAGGACAGCTTCAAAGCACAAAAAAATCAGGCTCCTTAGGAGAGCAGCAATAGGCCTGTGGTGCAGTGGGACAGTGAGAGTTTCCTGAGGATTCAGTTCAAATGGAGTTAGGCTTTGGATTGTGTCTATTTAAAGTTTTGATTTGAGAGGAGTGGGCCTTTGGGACTAAGGGCAGGAGAACTTCCACATGACTCTATCGAGAATACTGGCTCTGTAAGCTGCTTAACTGCTGTGTGCCTCAGTTTTGTCATCTATGAAATGGGGTCAAGAACAAGACTTACTCATGCTGTGTTGATAAATTCTAAGAGAGTATGTACAGGGCACTTTGGGCAGTGCCTAGGAGCATGCTAAACAAGTAAGTATATCAACTCTTGACCACAGAGCAATGGGCAGCTTCTAATGCAGAGGGGAGTTTGGGTGGTACACTTTGAACTTAACTTCTTGTAGCATTTTGGGGAAAGTGGAATTAAAAAAGCATGTTAGTTTTTTCTCATTGTTGTGACCAAATAATCTGAAAGAAGCAACTAAAACAGCAAAGGGCTTGTTTTGGCTCACAGTGCAAGGTGATAACAGTCTGTCGTTGTGGGGAAGGATTGTGACAGGAGCTTGAGGCAGCTACTCACACAGAATGCTGACACTCAGCTCCTTTTCCACTTTTTATCCAGTCTAAGACCCCAGAACAGGGAGTGGTGCCACCACATCTGGACTGGGTTTTCCCACTTCAAGTAGCTTAGTCTAGAAACTCCCTCCCAGGCAACACTTCCAGAGGTTTGTCTCTTTGTCTCTTTGGTGATTCTAGACCCTGTAAGTGACAATCAATTTTAATCATCACACCAAAGTCTTTAGATCATATATCTTAGAAGAGAGGTAGAAAGGGAAACATTGATTAAACAAGGTGCAGGGAAATGTAAAGATCACAGTATAACTCCTTCCAGTATGTGATGTGAACTCTTGATGGACAAGGAAGAAGCTCACATTTCTGGCCACCTGCCTTCAAAGGTTGTTTCATGTGTGTTCAGACACTGCCATTGTCCCAGAGTTACGCAGTGCTTCAGACTGTGCGCAGTCTGTGCTACAGAATGCCCTCACTGCCAGCAACCTCCCCTCTCACTGCTAGTTTCCTTTTGCGTGGTTTCCACTTCAAGTATGAGTGTTCTGTTGTAATGAACATGTGGATTTTGGGAAAGGAGGAAGCCAGCCGAGCTGCTCTCCTGTGCTCAGCCTCCATCAGCTCTTTCTTACTCCTTTCCTTCCAGTACATTCTTTTGTTATGTTTTCTTTTTTTAATTAATTTATTTTTTGTTAATTACAATTTATTCACTTGGTATTTATCCCAGCTGTAGCCCCCTACCTCACCCCCTCCCAATCCTGCCCTCCCTCTCTCTTCTCCTTCTCTTCCTCTCCCCCAGTCCACTGATGGGGAGGTTCTCCTCCCCTTCCTTCTGACCCTAGCCTATTAGGTCTCATCAGGACTGGCTGCATTGTCTTCTTCTGTGGCCTGGTAAGGATGTTCCCCCCCTCAGGGGGAGGTGATAAAAAAAGCCGGGCACTGAGTTCATGTCAGAGATAGTCTCTGTTTCCATTACTAGGGAACCCACTTGGACAATGAGCTGTCATGGGCTACATCTGTGCAGGAGTTCTAGGTTATATCCATGCATGGTCTTTGGTTGGAGTATCAGTCTCAGAAAAGCCTCCTGTGCCCAGATTTTTTTGTTTCTGTTTGTCTCCTTGTGGAACTCCTGTCCCCTCCAGGTAAGATTTCCTGCACTCTACCCAAAGTTTGGCTATCAGTCTCAGCATCTGCTTTAATACCCTGCTTTATTGTTTCTTAGCCTTTTGGCTAAGATCAAGTGCAGTACCTGTTCTTATCGGTTTAATATCTTCCAGTACATTTTTCACACATGGGCCAAGTCATCTGTCACCAAGCCACACTAGATCCCCTCACTGGTTAAAACCCTTGGACATTCTCCAATGTTATTAGTATAAACTTCCCACTTTAAAAACCCAAACTGCTGCCAGGCAGTGGTGGTACCCACCGTCAATCCCAGCACTCAGGAGGTAGACACAAGCAGATCTCTGAGTTTGAGGCCAGCCTGGTCTACAGAGTGAGTTCCAGAACAGCCAGGGCTACATAGGGAAAACCTGCCACTGAGGCAGGGTGGATACTTCTCTGCATTGAAGGAGAGTTAGTCCTTTGGTGTCTTTTTAAATATTGACTTATTTTATTTATGTGTATGAGAGTTTTGCCTACATATATGTATGTGTATCACATGTGTGCTTAGTAACCACAAAGTTCAGAAGAAGGCGTTTGCTTCCATGGAAGTAAAATTACGGATGGTTGTGATCCACCAAGACCAACTCCAGGTCCTCTGCAAGAACAATAAATGCTCTTATCTGCTGAGCCTTCTTTCCAGCCACAAGTCCCCAGGTTTTAAGGAATTCTGTGATGAACCATTGGTGATCTTTACTCGTCAGCTTCACTAGCTGTTATACCTCCTTTCCAGTCTTTCATGTGCCTTGTCCTATTTACTTGGGGCCTTCCATATTGTTTCTTTTATCCAGAAAATATTTTCTCTTCCTAGCCAACTCTCACTCATTTAAATGTATGTTTACAGGGAAACTTAAACATCTCAGCCATCTTTCTAGGTTGAGTCTCCTGCTTGATGCTATTCTGGGACATTGTACATCTCCATTAGCATATGGCAATGAGCAATGGGTGTCATGACTTATTTTCCCTGCTGGTGTAGGTTCCATGTGGACAAAGACCACAGCTACTTCTATTAGTTGGCACAGAGCAAGTAACTAGCAAGCTCCAACTACTGATAAACACTGAATGGATGGAAGAAAATATGTATGTATATATGTATGAATTAATGAATGAATGAATGATTGGATGAATCAGTGGGTATGTTTACAAGGTTGAAGCTGAGAAAACCCAGTAACTTCAGACTTCATTCCATCAATCAGCTAATAAAGTCAATCATGTGCTAGGCCCATGGTCACATAGCCTTGTACCTATCAGGAGCCATCTAAGGTTCACAAAAGGGAAATGGCATGGATGGCTCAGCAAACCCAAAAGCCAAGTCATGCTCTCAAGACTCTTGTATTTGCAGAGATTTGAAAGGCAGCAGCAATGCTGTCTTGATGTTTCCCATCTCCCTATAAAGTATGTCTTCCCCAAAAGAAGCTGGTGTCAAGACCCCATGTACTACCATTAGGAAGCCTAGGCTGGTTAAAATCTGAGTGTCAATCACACACTAATGCTCCAGAGCATCAGAATCAAAGCCATTGTGGCCAGTATTACCACTTGGAGTCACTTGAAGTACCTGCATTTGGGGAAGTGTCCTCTCAATGCTGGTCTCTGGAGAACTTAGCCCCTGGCTCTTGTGGCATCTTGTTTTGACCTTTAATCTGGATGATGACAGGTAAATATTTAAATCAGAGCTTGTTCCTGAGGCTCTATTCCCTGGCCATCACAGCAGGGAGGTCAACGCAGCAGGAAGTTAAAAACAGCTCATATCACATCCACAATTGAAAGTGGTGAGAAATGGATGCATGTGTTCCTACTGCTCAATTAAATTTTGCTATTCCTACACAACTCAATAGTGATTCTTCCCACATCAGTTAACATTATCAAGACAGTCTTCCACACACGTGCCCACAGGCCAACCCCTCACTGAAAGTCTATTCCCAGGAAATTCTAGATTGTGTCAAGCTGACAATTAAAACTGACCTTCATAGTCTTTCTTTCCATATATGGAAATGAAGGGATGATGGGGGTAGCCGCATGATGTTCTCACTACAATTTGAGCCAAGACTCAGAAGGTTGAAAGCTTGGCAATCCAGTCTCTAAAATATCTGACATCACAGCAAAACCTGAGAATTGTCTGGCGCTCCTGAGCGTTGGTCCTCTGCCACCCGCAAGAGCATCTTCTCAATCTCTTCATTCATATCGCCACCTTTATGAACTTTCTATTCACTTCCCATGAATGCAAACGTGCTCTATCTCACAGGAGAGTCCTCAGAGAAGGCATCTTCCCATTCCTAAGATCTTAGCAGAAATGTAATTCTGAGAATGTTGGTGCTTTCCACCCACATGAAACCCCCTATATACCTCACATGAGAACACTGTGGAAATAAAAGAAACAGACAGATGCATTTTCTGCCTCTGAGTTCTATTTTGATGGATCCCAAAGGAGAAGATTGTGAGAAACTTGCCATGGGGCTAAATTTTGTAGGGTGATCTAAAATCAAAATGTACATAATGCAATCTCCCCACTTTGTGGACTTTCTTCATGTTCAGTCAAGCTCCTTCCCACTCCCTGAGTGCTACAGAAACAAAAGGGCCTTCCAAATCAGGGGTGAAAGCACAGTTTAGGGAGAATTATAAAGGTGTTCATTTAGCAATAATTGAAATTGGTTTTTCTTATATGAATAGAAATTTTCAACTAAGTAAAATATTTAGATAACCTTGACATTCTTTTGCAGATTCTTTTAAATAGATAGGAGGCTTCCATCTGCAGGGAGTACACCATGCATAGAACACAGGCTGAGTGAAACAAGAGATTTATTTGAGGAAGAGGTACCTGGTGTAGAAAATCAATTTGTAACTATAGCCACCTGATACTTCAGATTCTTACAGAGGTTGAAGAGCTCTGTTTTGTTGCTGTTTTCCTCCATAAAATCTCTCTCATGTTCTGGAATGAGATTTCCCCAATTCTAATATCTAATAAGGGGCCTGGAACATCCCCTTTGCAATGATGGTTTGTTCTGATCTGCTGCATTTTCTGGCAGGGGTGAGATTAAGATCAGTGGAGCAAGTCACTAAGAATGAACGGCAGCTGTTCTCCAGGCAACTCTGAATGTTTTCAAAACCAGGTAAGAATTTAATATGAATTTTTTTCCAGCCTAATCAAATTTAGATATCCTGGCACTGGCTGGAATTTGCGCTGTGGATTGTAACCTGCAGGTAGCTTATAAATGAGGAGAACATTCCTAAAGTGGGAAAGACTGGGGTTTTTGTTTTTATTGTTAATTCCAATATCAGAGGCCTGCTCTTCTCAACTAAAAAAACAAAACAAAACAAAAAACCCACTGTATTTGTTCCCATTATCTGTGGGTAAGAAAGTGAGCAAGTGAACTAGGTGGTTTATCCACTGCACTCAGCTCTGATGAAGGATGACAGGTGATCATCAGCTGTCAGCTGGAAGACTGTAAGGAGGTCTGGAAGAGTCTCCTCGATGGACCTTTCTCACTCCCCACTGTTCCTCTGCTCTGGCCTCTCTCCATCAGGAGGTAGCTGGATTTCTCATATGGCAACTCAAGACTGCAAAAAATAATTTAAAAGCTGCCCAACCTTTGCAGTCTGGGCCTGGCAGGGGTGGGGGATGGATCAATAGCTCAGGGGATACTGATCTTGCAGAGGACTCAAGTATGCAAAGTGCATACTGATCTTGCAGAGGACTCAAGTTTAGCTCCCAACAGTCACTCCAGTGACACTAAGCTACCCTAACTACAGCTTTGGGCCATGAAGTGTCCTCTTCTTGCCTGTGTGGGCACTGATAATTTCATAAACATACCCTCACAAACACATACACCTGTACACATAACAAAAAATAAAATAAATCCTTAAAACATTATTGGGGCCTGAACACTGCACAGTTCTACTTCCGCTATCAAGTCTCAAAGCCTGCTCAGATGCAAGAGGAGGAAACAGGATGCACCTGGCAAGGGGGTGGAAAGACATGCACAGCCACCTTACCCTTCCCTAAGCTGGCTGCAGAGGAAACATCCAGACTGAGGATTGCTACCACAGACAGCTTCCAAAGAGCCTCTGTGCAGTGCTGTCCCCAGATAGCTTTCCCTCCTCTTCTGCTTTTGTCATGATTATTCAAAACTTCTCTTCCATTTGGCAGGGAAACCCATAGATTGACCACAAAATTACAATATACAGAAGGAACTCCATGCTTGATGGCCTCATATTATTTTTTCTTTTAGAGTGAAAAACCTGCAGAGATCGTTTCTTATCTTTCAGTCTCAATTCCTTAATTGCATTAAGGATGCTTGGGAAGCCCACTGAAAAGGGAAACCCAATTTCTGTATGTACATGAGGTGGATTTGAGCAAGATTACCTTTCGTTGCTCCCTACTGGGACAGTTGCCTCAAGTTCAAGCTAGTTTTCCATTATGGATACAAAGAGGAAAGATTATTTGTAGCTTTCCCATCCAGAGTTGGAAACCCTCCTGATATGTCATTGCTCTATCAACTATTTGTCAAGCCTTGGATGGACTTGAGCTGAAATCTATGTTTGATACTCTACACACACACACACACACACACACACACACACACACACACACACACACAC
>NW_026590701.1:7374989-7390846 GCF_907164565.1 Psammomys obesus | reverse complement strand
CACACACACACACACACACACACACACACACACACACACACACACACTTCTTTGACACACTTCAATAGTTTGTGTCTATAATAGCAACCACGAGTAATCAGAAATCTTTTCTCTAATTCTAGCATAAGTCCCAGACTATCAAGAAAAATATCTCATAAGATCCCTACAGCAGAGCACCAGTCCCATTTCTACTCTGCATTATGATACCATTGGGTCCTTATATCAAAAGCCTCCAGACACTTGTCTCTACTGTGTTGTCTTGAACACATGTTGAACCCTAGAGCCAAGAAGAGCCAGGAACTAATCATATGTCAAAAAAAATGTATCTCTATGGTAACTTCTTAATAGCTTAAATAATTCTAGATGATTACATTCTTAACCAAAGAGAGAGAGAGAGAGCAGGAGGGTGGGAGGAGTAAAAGGGAAAAAATAAAAGCTTTTGACCAAAACATGAAAGTCAATTGTTCTTAGAAAACACTCTATTGCTCAATGGGTAAAGTGCTTGCTGTACAAGTATAAGGACCTGAATGTGAATTCCCAGAACCCATATGAAGTCAGGCACCATAGTACACATTTTATCCCAGCACACCAATTCTCAGAAGAGAAATAGAGATAGAGAATTCCCAGAGACCAGAGTGCCAGCCAGCACGGGATGTACAGTGGTGAACAGCAAAGGATCCTGTCTCAAACAAGAAAGAAGGCAAGGATACCCAAGATTGCCCTTTAGCCAGAGATGAACCATTTCTGAAATGGAAAAACAACAAGAATGCAATGTCAAAGCAAAATATGTCACTTGGTTTACAAAATTCAAAGGCACTCATATCAGAAGCACACTACTGCAGGAGCAAACCACACACTGATCAGGATGCACATACCTGTCTGCTTGTTTAGATTCCACAAATGTGCAATAAAACTTGGATGTGGTTCATCACCACTAGATTATGCAATGATCTCTACAGTAGTATATCTAACATGCACCGGCAATCTTCAACAGCGCTTACGATCCCTTAAGCACCTGCCTTCAGTGCCTGTAAGGAACCCCTCTCACATACCGAAGGTCTCTTCATTCTCCAATAGCCTGTCCCTTAGGACACACCCACACGCACACACTCTATCACATGCTACCCAGCATTTGCCCTTTCCTCCTACAGGTATAGCTGAATCACCAACGCACACACAGAAACCACGGGACCTCCTTCATTTTCCTATCTCCAGACACCAGAGAAAGACCAGTCTGATCTGCAGAATCCAGGAACAAATAGTGAACACTACGGGTGACCAAATGGCCAGGGGTCAGCGAAAGAACACAACCAACATAAATCAAGATATTGTAGCTTCACTGGCAACCTCCAAAATTAATGGATACTCCAACCCATTAGAAACACAAGAAAATGATTTTAAAGCTATGATTATCCAGTTATTTGAGGCACATAAGGAGGAAACCAACAAATCTCTTAGAGAAATAGACATACAGATTCAAACAGTTAAAGAGGAAACAAATAAATCTCTCACAGATTGCCCTCCCAAATGGAAACAAAGAAAGAAAAATTCTCAACTTCATATGGAAAAACAAAAAACCAGAATTTCCAAAATGATCCTGTATAACAACAGATTGTCTGGAGGTATCTCCATCCATGATCTCAAGCTGTACTACAGAGCAACAGTAATAAAAACGGCATGGTATTGGCATAGAAACAGAATCGTGGATCAATGGAACCAAAAAGAAGACCCAGAAATAAACCCACACACCTATGAATACCTGATTTTTGACAAAGAAGCCAAAACCATTCAATGGAAAAAAAAGATAGCATTTCAACAAATGGTGCATCCAACTGGATGTCTACATGTAGAAAAATAAAAATAGATCCATATTTATCACCCTGCACAAAACTAAAGTCCAGGTGGATCAAAGACCTCAACATCAAACCAGACACACTAAATCGGTTAGAAGAAAAAGTGGGAAGAGCCTAGAACTCACTGGCACAGGAGACAACTTCCTGAACAGAACACCAACAGCACAGGCTCTAAGAGCAACAATCAATAAATGGGACCTCATGAAACTGAAAAGCTTCTGTAAAGCAAAGGACACTGTTGTCAGAACAAAACAATAGCCTACAGTCTGGGAAAGAATCTTCACTAACCCTATATCTGACAGAGGGCTAATATCCAGAAAATATAAAGAACTAAAGAAGTTAAAAAGCAAAAAATCAAGTAATCCAATTAAAAAATGGGGAACAGAGCTAAACAGAGAATTCTCTGTAGAGGAATATAGAATGTCAGAGAAACACTCAAAGAAATACTCAACGTCCTTAGCCATCAGGGAGATGCAAATCAAAACGACCCTGAGATTTCACCTTACACCCATCGGAATTGCAAAGATAAAAAACTCAAGTGACAACAAATGCTGGCAAGGTTGTGGAGAAAGGGGAACCAACCCTCCTCCATTGCTGGTGGGAATGTAAACTTGCACAACCAGTTTGGAAATCAATCTGGTGCTTTCTTGATTAGGAATAGTGCTTCCTCAAGATCCAGCCATACCACTCCTAGGCATATACACAAAAGATGTTCAAGTATACAACAAGGACATTTGCTCAACTATGTTCATAGCAGCTTTATTCGTAATAGCCAGAAGCTGTAAACAACCCAGATGCCCCTCAGTTGAAGAATAGATACAGAAACTGTGCTACATCTACACAACGGAATATTACTCAACAATAAAAAACAAGGAAATCATGAAATTTGAAGGCAAACGGTGGGAACTGGAAAAGATCATCCTAACTGAGGTATCCCAGAAGCAGAAAGACACACAACGTATATACTCACTCATAAGTGGATATTATATATATTAGTTATATTAGTTATATATAATATATATAAGATTAGATAAAATATAATATATATTATATTAGATTAGATATATACATTTCCTTTATGCTGGGGTGTCCAGGGCTACTTGCCTCTAGATAACTGAGTTTTGGAGATGCCATATTGCTCTGTCTTTTGTTAGTTGAGCTTTTACTCTGGCCTCTACCCATTGAGCTATCTTAGGTGTTGGATGTTAGTTTCTGGTGCTTCCTGGAATCCTGTGGTGGAGAGAATCCCCTTGGCAGGAAGATGATTTTTCCTGAAGGAGGTCTCCTATCCTTTTTGGATATAGTCACTGAATGGCCATTATTTTTCAGGAATTGCCAGAGCTCACCTCAGGCGTACAGACCTGAGTAGTAACTGTGGTCTTTGTTAGTCAAGGGGGCTCTCCTCTCACCTGGAGAAGTCCTGGAGACAGCTGCCCTGCTTCTGGGTTTCTTACTGTAAATTTAGTGAGCTGCTGCTCTAACCTGGGTGCCCCGCGGTTTGGTCAGTTTAGTTAGGTATAACTGGTTACCACTTGGCGCAGTGTCTGGGGGCTGATCTCAGGGATCCCAGGCTTCTGTAGGTCTGAGGTTGGAACTCTATGCCCCAGTACCCAAGCAGTAATCAGTGGCAGCTAAGCACAGCTCTCATGTGTGCAGCAGGAGGCTAGAGCCTGGAGCCTGCGGATACCCAGAAATTTTTCCAGAGCTGGGTGTCCTAAGGTAGGGCCAGATGTTTCCCCCACTGTGGGGCTTCCTCCCAACAGGGAGACCCAGTATGTGGTGTTTGTGGTGGTGCATTGAGCTCACAGGCTCTGGTGGGTGGTGGCGGCTCCAAGCTTGTGACTGGGCAGGAACCTGGGAACTTTTCCTAATAACTTTTCCATGTGTGGTGGGGGAGGGGCTTGGCTGAGTGCTCTAAGCTAGGACCCACTGGTTCCCTAGTTGTGGGGTTTTCTCCCAACAGGGAAACCCAGTCTCTGGTGCCCTGGGGCGCACAGTTCTGTCTGTGATGGAGAGTTGGGCCCTCAGCATTTCTCTGGACTGGCGACTGGAGCCCCACTCAGGGCTGGCTGCTGTGTACCTGCCAGTTCCTAGGACCTTTTCCAGGGATAGACTGGGTGACCTGAGGTCATTCCCGTTTGCTTCCTTCCCTGTGGGGTTTTCTCAAGACTGGGACTCCCAGTCTCTGGTGGTTTGGTGTCCACAGTTCAGCCTGGGAAGGTGATCAGACATGCAGGCGTGTGGCTCTGGTCTTGCAACCAAGTATCTGAGAGACCTGGGATCTCTTCCAGGTTTTAGTTGGGTGACCTGAGAATGGACCTAATTGATTCCCACACCGTGGGGTTTACTCTTACCTGGGAAACATGATTGCTGGTGTTTTAGGGACCAGAGTTCAGTCTCTTGGTAGCTGTACTGACGCTGCTCTCCTGCTCCTCAGACAGTGTCCTCCCGGTGCCGCCATCTTGGATCTCCTCCCTTATTATTTTTCTTAATGCAAGAAGGGTATTGAGGACAATTATTCAACTCTCTGACTGTCCATAATACTAATATTTTTGTCATGAACACCCCTTATGATTAACATGTTCTGTGCCTCAAATCTTTGTCTAGAAATAAATATGACAGCAAATGTATTTAAAGTCTTCTTATTCTCTGCTCTTTTCTTACAATCCATAGGACAAAAATATTTCATTTTCTTATGTCCAAAATTGGACGAATACTCTGAGGGGAATTTTGTGTTTCTTGGGCACCAGGACAGAATGTCTCAGGAGACTCCCACAGACCAGAGAGGCCCCATGAGGAGCATTGCTAATGTCCTACGATGGAACCACAGCAGAGACCTAGATAATACCCTCAGTACCCAGGCATGCTCCTCTGATCCCTAAAATAAGTAGGCTGTCTGTAGGTAGTCTTTCATGAGCATACCCCATAACTATTGTCTGTATCTGGAAGTTCCTCTACATGCTAAAGGCTCCGTCCCCAAACTGGTGCCATTGGAGATGCTGGAGACATTGGATGAGGTTTTATGGGAGGTCCTCAAGTCACTGGGGTACTCCATTGAAGGAATGGGGTCCCTGTGTCTTTCTCACTTCTCTGTTGTGAATTTCTTTACTTCTCTACATGATCCCACTATGATGTGTTGGCTCACCTCAGGCCCAAAGTGAGAGGCCAACTGTTCACACAGTGAAATCTCCAAACCTATGAGGCAGCCAAAATGTTTGCTCTGTATGAGGGTGTTGAACTCCAGGATTCTGTGACAGTGGCAGAAAGCTAACTGACAAAGCCATGGAAAGCATACATACAAAACACTGCAGCATCCCTAGATTCTCCCTGAGTGACCAGAGAGCTTCTAACACCGACTAGGACTGAGTCCAGCAACACAATGGGGCTGAGATATGTGCATGCATATGGACCTCCACAATCAAAAAGAATTAGGCCACCATACCCAACACCTCTATTTCATAAGGAAAGTTTCCTCTACAGCTGCCTAAATGAGTGATGGTGGCCAGGAGAGGGGATTTGTCTGGGCAACATGGAGGAGAAAATACCAGTGGCAAGTGGCACTGGCTCCTCCTAAATACATCATTTATGGCAATAACACACTTGCAGCCTTCCTAAAAGCTTCTCACACACACACACACACACACACACAAAAAAATGTGCTAACTGCTAGGCAGGATCCATGCTTACTACTGAATAGAAGGCAAATGAATGAAAGCAACACTCTTCAAATTAATGATTTTTTTACATTATTTGTTTTGTGTTGGTATGAAGGGTGTGCCTGTAAATGAGCACAAGCACATGTATGTGTGTGGCACACACACCACAGCACTTGTGTGAAAGCCAAAGGAGTCAGTTCTCTCTTTCTACCACATGGGTTACAGGGAGCAAAGCCAGTTTGCCAGATTTGGCAGCAAGTGCCTTTATCCACTGAGCCATCTTGCAGGCTCAGCAGTTCATAATTTAAAACCCCCAAACCTCAACACTTTTGTGTTCTAACATATGTTTCCTAAAGTAAGTGTAGGACTCTTTCAAACACTTGCAGGTTTGGCTTCCTGTAGCAACAGAATGGCTGCTGATTTCAAAGGCAAAAGGTGGTATCTTGCAGACATGCTCTGTTGTATGATGGGTGTTGCCTATCAACTCTCTGAACTCAGGCTCTTCTACACAACTTCTCCTGCAACTTTTTCTTTGTTCATAGCACTTGCACAGAAAAGACTTTGCAGCAAATCAAATATAATTAAGTGTGTTTTTCCAACATATAATGTTGCAATAAAAAGGGGAATCATAGAACTATTTTCCCCAAACCATTTAGCGGCCTCCAGGGAGGCATGGTTTCTTTTCAAAGCAAACTGTATTTTAACTCATAGAATGGTTTTATTACCCAAACTGAACTAAGTAATTGACAGTTTCAGAGCTGATTCTTCTACTGTTTAATGAAATGTTGCAGAGTCAAAGGTTAACCTGAATATATTCAGGTAAGGTTTCTGGCCAAATTGTTTAAACCATCTCATCTTCCCAGTTATTCTCTGAAACTTAGATATGATCCCTACATTTCAGTTGATCTTATAATGTGTCACACATTCCAGCTTGGCAGTAAACAATGCTCACCCAGTGAAACAGGACATGGTGATATATTTGTACTACTTTATAGATACATTCCTAGAACACTGTCCCCAAGGGGCAGAGTAAAGCACATTATAATTCTAACACAGCCTGTTCCTTTAATGTTGAATTTATAAATGATGGATTGTTTTGGTCTTTTTTTTTTTCCTCTTCCATTGTTTCTTTCTAACCATCACCTCTCAGAAGCATTTCAGTAGCACTTCCTGGGATGAAGGGCACCACTGAGAAGAACAGAGAGACACCAACTCTCTGCTCCTATGCAATTCCACATAGTGCCAGAAATGGAGCCCAGGTCTTGGCACACTCTAGGCAACTACATGTGCCAAGAATCCTGTTCTAAGGAGGTGGACAACACAATAACTAATTAGATATGACCCGACTATGTAACTATCACCGTGAATTAAAAGCAGTTGATGAGAGTCAGATTCACTTCCATGGCTTGATTCCCCCAGGTAGGGATCCTAGGCAAACCCAAGAAGAGGCCTTTGGTGATAAAAAAGAAGTCAGAATGGTGCTCAAGTCTTCCTGGGAGAACACAGCTTGCCCCACCTCCTGGGAAGACAGGCAAACTTTCCTCTTCCAAGTTGAGTGGAAAGCCACCACTCTCCTTTCTGTTCTCCATCTTGCTTTTCTTCTCAGTATCTGCCTTTCCTAAAAGTTACATTTATGAACTTCAGCTATTGTGTCTTATTACTTGGGCACAAACAAGTTATGGCTGCAGAAACTGCCCCCACCCCAACATTTATAAATAGTCGTTAAACACTGTTTCCAGAAATGGAAAATCCTGACCAGGAGAAACAAATATTCCTGAAAGAACTGTGTTTGTGTGCCGCTTATGAAGACATGTTATTTGCTACAGGTAAAGATATATGGACATGGTATTGGCATAAAAACAGAAAGGAGGATCAATGGAACCGCATAGAAGATCCAGAAATAAACCCACACACCTATGAATACTCGATATTTGACAAAGAAGCCAAAACCATTCAATGGAAAAAAGACAGCATCTTCAACAAATGGTGCTGGTCCAACTGGATGTCCACATGCAGAAAAATGAAAATAGATCTCTATCACCCTGCACAAAACTAAAGTCCAAGTGGATCAAAGACCTCAACATAAAACCAGATACTCTAAATCTGTTAGAAGAAAAAGTGGGGAACAGCCTAGAACTCATTGGCACAGGAGACAACTTCCTGAACAAAACACCAACAGCACAGGCTCTAAGAGCAACAATCAATAAATGGGACCTCATGAAACTGAACAGCTTCTGTAAAGCAAAGGACAGTGTCATCAAAACAAAACGCCTGCCTACAGATTGGGAAAGAATCTTCACTAACCCTTTATCTGACAGAGGACTAATATCGAGTATATACAAAGAACTAAAGAAGCTGAAAAGCAGCAAACCAAGTAATCCAATTAAAAAATGGGGAACAGAGCTAAACAGAGAATTCTCGACAGAGGAATATCGAATGGCAGAGAAACACTTAAAGAAATGCTCATCCTCATTAGCCATCAGGGAAATGCAAATCAAAACGACCCTAAGATATCACCTTACACCCATCAGAATGGCCAAAATGAAAAACTCAAGGGACAACACATGCTGGAGAGGTTGTGGAGAAAGGGGAACCCTCCTCCACTGCTGGTGGGAATGTAAACAGGTACAACCACTCTGGAAATCTATCTGGCGCTTTCTAAGACAATTAGGAATAGTGCTTCCTCAAGTCCCAGCTATACCACTGCTAGGTATATACCCAAAGTTTGCTCAAGTACACAAAAGGGATATTTGCTCAACCATGTTTATAGCAGCTTTATTTGTAATAGCCAGAACCTGGAAACAACCCAGATGTCCATCAACGGAGGAATGGATACAGAAATTGTGGTATTTTTACACAATGGAATACTACTCAGCAATCAAAAAGGAGGAAATCATGAAATTTGCAGGCAAATGGTGGGACCTAGAAAAGATCATCCTGAGTGAAATATCTCAGAAGGAGAAAGACAAACACGGTATATACTCACTTGTATAGACCTATAAGATATAATAAACATAATGAAATCTGTACACCTAAA
Organism: Psammomys obesus; assembly: GCF_907164565.1. Taxonomy (NCBI): domain Eukaryota; kingdom Metazoa; phylum Chordata; class Mammalia; order Rodentia; family Muridae; genus Psammomys; species Psammomys obesus. The sequence goes on along the minus strand of NW_026590701.1, from coordinate 7,382,300 downwards.
AAAGATAATCAAGAGAGTGGACATGGGGTAAGATGATCAATCCTCGTTTAGAATGACAGATGGGATGCGCATTGAACATATGACAGGAGTCTACTGAGCACATTGGAAAGACTCTAACTAGCAGTGTTTTCAAAGCAAAGACTCATGACCAAACCTTTGGCAGAGTACAGGGAATCATAAGAAAGAAGGGGAGTTAGTCTGATGAGGAAAGGATAGGAGCTCCACAAGGACCAAATATATCTGGGCACAGGGTCTTTTCTGAGACTGACATGCAACCAAGGACCATGTATGAATGTAACCTAGAACCTCTGCTCGGATGTAGCCTGTGGTAGCTCAGTAACCAATTGGTTTCCCATAGTGAGGGGAACAAGGACTATTTCTAACAGGAACTCAATGACTGGCTCTTTGGCCTCCCCACCCCTCAAGGGAGGAGCAGTCCTGTTAGGCCACAGAGGAGAGCTTTGCAGCCAGTCCTGAAGATACCTGATAAAACAGGATCAGATGAATGGGGAGGAGGTCCCCCCTATCAGTGGACTTGGCAAGGGGCACGGTGGAAAGGAGGGAGGGAGGGAGGGAGGGACTGGGAGGGAATGAGGGAGCGGGACACGGCTGGGGTACAGAGTTAATAAAATGTAACTGATAAGAAAAAAATAAAATACAAAAAAAAAAAGAAATAAAAAAAAAGATATATGGACAAATGAACCATTTTCTGTGACTCTGTGAAAGTCACCCCTCTCTTTGCTGTACCAGAGGTGTGAATCTAACTAGAACATACAAGCATTATCTTGCTAAAGCATTGACTTTTTAGTCCCACCTGGTAAGTAGGGCCTGTTAGAGACCCAACTGCTCCAGTACTGGACTGCAGGCATGAGCCCATGTACCGAGTTTTTAGAGTGAGTGCTGGGATCAGAACTCAGGACCTCATGTGGGTGCTGAGATTGGAACTCAGATTCTTGTGTGGATGCTGGGATCAGAACTCAGATCCTCATGTCTGTTGGACAGGCACTTTATCCACTGAACTCTTCTTAGCCCTGTCAATGTCTCTCTGGCCAAGAGAAGTCATGCCTTCTCCTTTTGGAACTCTGGGTGTGGCGGCCCATGCCTCTAATTCTAGTGCTTGGAGGTCAAAGGCAGCATGCCAGACTTCCAAAGTTCAAGGCCACCCTGGTCTACATAGTAAGTTCCAGCCACCCAGTGCTGCACAGTGAAGCCCTGTATAAAAAATAATAATAACAAAATAAAAATAAAAATCCTCCTTTAAAGTAAGTACTGCTTTGCTTCTAACTAACCCTCTGTGAAGCAACAACTTTAACTGTATATAGTTCAGATATGTTTTTCTTCTGATCTCAAGGGATTCAAACTTCATTCCACAAGCTTCTATAGAATTCAGTATGCACTAAGTAGCATTTGTGACTCCCTACTAGAGATACCTCTTGCCTGGACCACACATCAGACCTGAGAGCCACTGTACTGAGCTTTCAGATCTAGCATTGTTTCTTAAGCAAAACTAACAAACTCCTTTAAATTTCTACCTAGTTTCAGAAATTCTGTCTCCCTTAATGTCTTTTAAAAAAAATGTCAATCACTGGCCAGCAAAATGACTCAGAGGTAAAGGCACTTGCCACCAAGCCTGACAAACTGAGTTGGATTCCCAGGACTCACATGATGGAAGGCAAGAATTGATTCATGAATGTCCTCTGACCACACATGCACTGTGAAGCATGTCCCAACATACCCTAAATAAATAAATAAATAAATATTAATTTAAAATTTTTCAATGATATGTTACTTTAGTTACTATAGCAAGAAAAAGTTAACCATTCAGGTTAAGGTATACTAAAGATGCCTTCATCCAAGATTATGTAAAATACCCATGGGGAGAACCACAACTGCTCATGGAAATGACTGTCAGCTCTGGAGTGGCACATCTTGTGACCCTGGTCAGAAGCAGATGTTGGAGGTGTTATAGAAAGGACATTTAGGAAGCAGGTGTGCACTGCAGGTCAGGGGTTCCCCACAACATGTGCAGCCACAGCTGCCTTCCTCCACTCCTGTGATAGCATCCAACTCCAACCCCAGAGTTTCAAAGGGAAGATCAGGGAAGAGGACTAAGAAATGAGCCATTCCTTTGATCACCTCCCCCTGAGGGGGGAGCACCCTTACCAGGCCACAGAGGAAGACAATGCAGCCACTCCTGATGAGACCTAACAGACTAGGATCAGAGGGAAGAAAAAGAAACCCTCCCCTACCAGTGGACATGGGGAGGGGCATGCGTGGAGAAGGGGGAGGAAAAGAGGGATTGGGAGGGGAGCAGGGAGGGAACTAGAGGGGGGATACAAAGTAAATAAAGTGTAATTTAAAATAAAATAAATTAAACTAAAAAGAAAAAAAAAAAAGAAATGAGCCTTCCTTTGACCTTCCCATCCCCGAGGAAGGAGCAGCCTTGTTAGGCCACAGAGGAGGACATTGCAGCCAGTCCCAAAGAGACCTGATAAGCTAAGGTCAGATGGAAAGGGAGGAGGACCTCCCCTATCAGAGGACTTGGAGAGGGGCAGGGAGGAGATGAGGGAATGAGGGAGGCGGCTACAGCTGGGATACAAAGTAAATAAACTGTAATTAATATAAAAATAAAAATTTAATTAAAAAAAGAAAAAATGAGCCTCCAAGAGCAGAGGCACCAGAACCAGCAAAAGGGTCAATGGGTGGAGACACCCCACAGCAGAGTTAAAAGGAACAAACTTAACAAAGCGCTAGCTATAGGCTGCCTAGAATTTGTCAGGCTTTCCTTGACTTCTGGGATCGGAAATGATCTGGGATGGAGACGGATCTGGAGAGTTCATTAATGCATGAAGCTTAGCAGGACTTCTACACCAATGTGTCTGGGAAGTCTCCAGGAAGGGAAGACAGCATTGTATTTGCAGGAGTTCTAGAGCCTTCTTCTGGCCTCCAAGAAAACCTAAACACACGTACACATACATTCATACAGTCTTTCTAATCTGAAATAATGGTTTAGAAAAACTAACAGGCACACCAACCTTTAACTAATAAATTTCATCAGCAAATTTATGGGATATTGGATAAATATACAAAATAAATGGGATGTATTAGCAATGAATAGGTGTAGCCTAGAAATAAAAGTAGAATAAAATTTATAATTCCTCAAAAAGTGAAAACACTTTTGTATAAATCTAACAACATGTATATACAATTTTATGTGGTGAAAACACCAAAATGCTTATGACAGAACTCATTAAAATCTGAAGGACAAAGATATATAGAATATCCATAGCTTAGAACTCTGTTTTTCTTTTGTTTGTTTGGCTGGCATTTATTTTTTTGTTTGTTTGTGACAGCAGGTCACAAGTGAGTTATATTCCAAGCTTTGGCAATCTTCATATAGAAAAGATGTCAGTTCTTCTGAAATTAATATACAGGGATAACTGGTTTCTATTAAAACCTCAGTAAGTATTTTATAAATACAGAAAAAAAATGGTTACTGTTATATGTCAGACAAGGGAATGCAGTGACAGAAACAACTCTAAAAAGGGATGAAGATAATTATTTATCTTAGCTTCCAGACAATCTATACAGCTACAGTAATTGAAGCAATATGCTGGTGGAAAGACAGAAGGTCAATCAAGGAACCAGAAGAGAGAGCCTAGAAATCGACCCAAATGATAACAAGCAATAAATTTTTGATAGAGGTGCAAAAGCCATTTCATATTTGAAAAATAATCTTTTCAACAAATGACACTGGAGTAATTAGACTACCATAGTACAAAACTAAACAAACACAGACCCTCAGCTCACATGGCTAAGAACATGCAGTCATTCTACTGGAAACTTGATAAATGGTTCCATAAAAAATATTCACCATCATGGAGAGTAAAAATTTAAACCACAATGATATATCACTTTCCCCAACAGGTCTAAAAAAAAGAAAAACAGCAACAACAGGAAAAGGTGGCAAAGATTTGGGGAAACTGAGTCAGTCAGACCTTATCAATGGGAACCTAAAAGCATACAGTCACTGAAAAATAACTTGGTAGTTTCTTGACAACTGGAACATATAGCTGCCCTATGGACCAGCATCTGTGTTCCTGGGCATTTATCTCAGAGAACCTGAATGCATGCAAAAATTGGCACACCAATGTTTGTAGCTGCTTAATTTATAATAGTACAAGACCCAGAGCTGGTGACACAGATCCATGGCAGAGCATTTCATTCACATGCACAAGTTACATCTCTATTTTACATACACTCATACAATCACACACACACACATAGACTCACACACACACTCTTTACACACACTAGTAAACTTGGTCTTCAGTGAATATATAGGAGCCCAGCACTGTGTGGCCTATAATCCCAGCACTCAGGAGACAGAGGCTAGTGGATTTCTGAGTTTGAGGCAAACCTGGTCTACAGAGTGAGTCTAGGACAACCAGGGCTACACAGAGAAACCCTGTCTTGAAATACCAAAATAAAACAACAACAACAAAAACTCATAGAGTTAAGCTCACTATGGAATACTACTTGGGGATAAAAAGGAAACATTTAGAGCTGAGTATAGTGGTACATATTTATAATACCAAGTCTCTGGAGGTGGAGGAAAGAGGATTGCCAGTTTCAGGGTAGTTTGAGCTACACAGTGAGTCGCTAGACTGTGATACATACCAAGACCTCATATGAAAAATAAAATATGATAAGCAATTGTTAAACAAACAACCAAGACAGATCTACAGCATTAAACTTAGTGAGAAAAAGTCAAACAGAGACAGTTACAATTATATATTGTTTAGTGACAGAATTATATAAGTATAGAGCATACCTGTGGTTGCTAGAGTGTGTTAGTTTTTCTATCACTATGATAAACTACAACAACCAACAACAACTTGGGAAGGAAATAATTTATTTAATCTTATATTTCCAGGTAAGTTGACTGATGAGAGAAGTTAGGGCAGAAACTCAAAGCAGAAATCTAGGGAGGTAGAAACTAACACAGAGATCATCGAGGAGTGTAGAGGGGGCTTGTACTCACTGAGAAGTACTAAGAGAATCAGGAATGTTAATCTCCTGGTTTGCCTCCCTGTCTGACACCTGCCAGGACCCCCTCAGAGGAGTGCTGATTGCTAGTTTGCTCCCTATGACTTGTTCAGCCTGCTTTCTTAGAGGACTCAGGACCACCAGCCCCAAGGATGGCACCTTCCACAACGAACAGGGCCTTCCCACATTAATCATTAATCAAGAAAAGGTCCCACAGGCAAATCTAGTGGAAACATTTTTTCAGTTGAGATTCCATCTTAATGTCAAGTTGACATAAAGCCAGGTATTGTATAGGGATTTTGGTCATAGGGCACAGCAAACAAATCTGTTGGCACTGAGGAAAACTGGTGTGTCCAGGACCTTGCTACAGAATAGTTTAAAGAGCAGGTCAAACTTCAACCACCTCAAAATAAAAATGCAGTCTTAAAAACTCTTTTTCAGGTCAGTGGTGGGGGTGGGTACACGCCTTTAATTCCAGCTCTTGGAAGGCAGAGGCAGGTGGATCTCTATAAGTTCTAGGCCAGCCGAAACCCTATCTTAGAAAACCCATAAGAAGAAGAAGGAGAAGGAGGAGGAGAAGGAGGAGGAGGAGGAGGAGGAGGAGGACGAGGACGAGGACGAGGACGAGGACGAGGACGAGGACGAGGAGGAGAAGTTGAAGAAGGAGAAAAAGGAGAAGGAGAAGATCTCTGAAGTGTAAGACACCATCTTATCTCCCAATTATCTTCAAAACTAGCACTTGAATCCTGGTGAAATAGGCTAGCTTTACAGGTTTCTTTATAAGTTCTATACCCCATGTTAAACTAAATTCTCCCAGTACTTTTACAGACAGCAGGAGGTGAATTGAGACAAGTCCGACCCTGTTGCAAAGGAAAGCGAAAGGTCTTCTTCCCGCTGCACTGTGGAGGAGTGTCCAGATCTACAGTAAGAGATAACATTGCCTGATAACCGGACCAGACGTCATAGCTCCCCACCCTCATTGGCGCCTAAAATGGGCCAATCATTTTAAAAGTCAGCTACTCTACCCAATCCAGTTTGCCAAGTTTACAACCTCCACGATTCCTGCTCACCTTCCTTTAGAAACCTCAGACTTCTGTCTCTCATTGCTGTTCCTCGCTGGTTTTGTGGAGGGCAGCCACATGGCGTGATGGCTCAAATAAACCTCTTGCTATTGCATCGATAATCCGGTCTTCTGAGTTCTCTTCATCCCCTCTTTAAGTTAGAGTCCCCGTGGGGCTAACACTGGAAACATGGTGTTTTGTCCTCAGGGACACAATACTGTTAATAGTGCCGTCCTATCTGTGTTCCTTTAAAGAAATGGTATTTACCAACTTCAAATAGTGGTCCTTACTCATCAGCGTTTGTTTTCGGTGAATTTGGAAGCAACATGCTCTGAAATTATTTGTATCTGACAAATCTGGAAGTAACATTTTTGAACCAAACAGGAGAAATCAGTCTTTCTCCAAGCAAGTTTCCTTTTAATAGAAAATGCACAAATATTAAGTAGTGTTCTCTTGGCATGGTGTCACACATTAATTCTTCATTTTATGTACATGAGAACTTTTTTTATACTGGAATTCTTGCCAAATTTTTCCTCTTCTTTGAGGGCCAAAGTTTTTGGCTGGAGTTTCATAACCAAATATGCATTGTTTCCACTGGGTTTATACCAGAAATAATTAGGTAAAATGGTGGTACACCAGGAACAATACTGCGTCTGTGACTCATTACTGCAATGACGCTGCACTGCACAGTGGCTAGAGTTTGAGAACTCCATTCACTGGTGTGAATTTCCATGAAGGATGCCCACTAATACCCAGGCATTTCCACGGGACATGCCCAACAGCACCTAGGTATCTTTATGGGACTTGATTGTCATAACTTCAGAAAACTCGAACCAAGGATGTTAGATTTTAAAATTGTTAAAATTTCTTTTATTCATATTTATCTGTATTATGTTTCTGTTTGCCACATGAGTGCTTATGTCCACAGAGGCCAGAAGAAGAAAGACATCACAGCCTTAGGAGCTGGAGTTAGAGGCAGCTGGGAGCTTGATGTGGGTTCTAGGAGCAAAACTGTGGTCCTCTAGAAGAGTGGCAAGCTGTCTTTCCATCCCCATCAGAATGTTATTATTAAAGAAGAACCTCATGACTATGTATTAATTAACATTCAAGACCCATTGTCTATTTGAAGGTTATGCAAGGTCTTCTTTTTCTTCTCTTCTTCTTCTTCTTCTTCTTCTTCTTCTTCTTCTTCTTCTTCTTC
>NW_026590701.1:7279454-7374979 GCF_907164565.1 Psammomys obesus | reverse complement strand
TCTTCTTCTTCTTCTTCTTCTTCTTCTTCTTCTTCTTCTTCTTCTTCCATTTTCTCTTCCTCTTCCTCCTCCTCCTTTTCTCCTTCCCTCCCTCCATCTCATACTGCCATGGTTCTGCTGATAAGCTCTGTCCTGCACAATGCTCTGTCATGATTAGCATATAAGCCTCAATTACCTGTCCCAGGGGCTCATTCCTCTCCATATTTATTTGCTCTTTAATTTCTTATATCACTTGGCCCGGATGTGAGGGATTCAGTAATATTGCAAAGCATGTTTAGAAAGTAAGTAGACTGGGAGCCTCCAGTTAGCTGAAGGTTAACAATACATCGGTGCATATAAACAAGGGTTTGGGGGAGGTGTGGAAGAGGAATTGACCAAAATGAAGTATGTCTGTAAATGCTACAAGGAACATTTTACTTTGTAAGCTGAATAAATAAATTTGGGACTGGAGATATGGGTCAGTGGATGAAAGCATTTGCCATATAAACATGAGGACCTGAGCTCAAATCTCAGCATCCAGGTGCAAGAAGCTAAACATGGCCACGTGCACATCTGTAACACCCTAGCGTCAGAGCAGGTGGAAACAGGAAGACCACCATGGCTTGCCAGTTGCCATCCTAGCTCCAGGTTCAGTTAGAGGCCCTGTTTCAAAGGAATAAGATAGTGATAGGGTAAGACACTTGGAATCATCTGGGTTCCACAGGCAGGCATACATGCATACAAGCATACAGGTATGCCACACACAAAAAATCAGATTTATAAGTCTGTTTGCAGATCTATGATTAGATTTATATAGCATATCTACATCTGCCAAAGTGACTGATGTCAAAATAGTCTTTCAATTAGGAACCATGCTAAGCCCTTCCTTGACAGTTTTGATCACTCAACATATGGTTAAGCTATGGTGATGCTCTATACCCATGAAAAGACAGCATCACCCTCTAGGATGGAATTCCTTGGGAGAATGATGAAGTCAGATTCAGAGCAGTTGAATCTGCATCTCTGGAAGGTGAGCAACCTGAATTCCACCCATTCCTCCAAGAGGTAACCCGTGCACATGCTGACATTCAAGTCACTAATATCAAAGTTGCTCAAAGGCAAAGGCATGTTGTATGATGAGTCATGCCTCTCCTCCCTGACCCAGCAAGAATGTAGCATTCTGCAAGGAGGGAGGGAAGTCATCACCAGAACCCAACTGTGCTAACTCCCTGACACTAGACTACAGAACTATGAAGAAATGAAGTTTTTTATCTGAGCCCTCAGACTTCAGTGTCTTGTTGGGACATCCTAAGCAGACCATAGTTCACATGACTCTTGTCAATTTACTGTTTCTGTAATGCTAGAGGAAAGGTGGGGCTCCTGGGCAATGCCAACTTCGTGGTTTATGAAAGACTAGGGTAAGAAAAGCAAGCCCAATTCCCATGCCACCTAAGACAAAACCCAAACTCTTCGATTTGCTTTCTGAGATCTCACAAGACTGGAGGTTCACCTCTTCTCTGACTCCATCCTTTAACTCCTCCAAATCACTCTCACCACAATCCATCATTCTACCCCCTAACCCTTCTCTTAAGCAGGGCATTTCTTCCTTCTTCCTGCCTCAGGACGTTGGTACTTGTCCTTTGTTCTGCCTTTGCCCTGAGCTTTTGGAAAAAGTAAGTTGCTTCTCAACTTTGCAGTCTAGTCCCAATGTCTTATCAGAAAGAAACAGCCCCCATTCTCATATCCATACTGTGTTACAATTCAGCTTTATCTCCCCTTCATCTCAACCTGAAACTACTTTATCTTCTCCACAACGATAAACACTCTGTGACAAGAAAATCTTGTCTCTGCCACTTAGTTACACTAGTAACTAAGCCATTCAGCAACTCCGTATAAGCCCAAACCCTGTTGACAGGAGAAATTCTCATTCACTCAGAGCAAGAAGAAGATAAGCAATTTATTCTGTGAGTGCCTGATAAAGAAGGTTCAGCTCTGACTGGCCCCTGGTGTCAGAGTCCTTTGTGTCCACATCACCATTATCTGGACCACATTGAGCAGGCAGGGAGGGACAACCATAGTTTTGAGGGCATCCACCACTGGGTCAGAAAGTCAGTGTTGAAACTGACCTGATGAGTTGAGACCTAGGCATGGTTGCTTCTCTGAGCTTATGCCTGCTCATCCATTACTACCGGAATTTGCTTTAGCTTTCTGTTTCAACTCAGGCCCTGAAGCCTTTAATTGTCATGATGACCTTGGTGGGGCCCCGACACTGTAAGCCAGTGGCTTCTCTTTAGATGAGTGTGGTCTGCCATGAAGCAATGAGTAAAAAGAATGAAAGAGCGAAAAGAAAGAGGAGGAAAAGGCTTAGAAATGGGATCCATGTTTTCATCTCTGCTCAGGAGAAGGCACGGCCAAGTCTTATTCAAGCCTCACAGCAGCCACAGAAGACAATCACAGCAATAATAAAGGGCCTCAAGTCTGGACTCATTGGACCCTGCCCTGCTCTTAATATTTACTGGCACCCACAGAGCTGAAGTTCACCCAAACTGAAAGTCTGGTCAGTTTGCTTTCTGCTCCCAGCCTGTTGTTTCTTGGTGTGTCCTTGTGTGGCAAGAGGATCAAGAGGCTACACCTGCTTTAGTAAGGGCCCTTCCACTATAGCTTGAAGATTTTGAGCAAATTTTATTTTAATATCATTTAACTATTTTTGCATACAGCATTTAACTTCAAGAAGAAACTTATGGTTTGGATTGCATGCATAGTGATTTACAATGCTGACACAGGCATTGTGGCACACACTTGTGATGCTATGGGGAAGATGGGGGGGTGAAATCTGCCTAGGCTACCAAGCAAGTCCTTGAGCCCTTTTATCAAGGCGCTATTTCCACTCATGAGAGATGAGTCTTCCTGGCCCCATTACCTCCTAGAAGCCCTGCCACTCACTCCTAGTGTGGGATTTCATTTCACTCACCCCTAATGTGGGTTTTGAATGAACACAAACACTGAAATGACAGCAACTCTCATACAATGAGGTCTTGTCTGGCTAGTTTGAGTCTGAAAAACAACAAATCAAAGAAACACTGAGTGCTCTGACTGAGGCTGAAGAGTTGCACAGGCAGCAAAGCCCACACTCCGAAGCATGGTGTAATGCAGCCTCAGTGCAGAAGAAAATCACTGAGACAAGGCTCATTCTCCTTGATTCCTCTTCACACCAGATTGTCTCTTCTTCACACAATGAAACGATGGGACCTTAAAGAGGAAAAACATGGCTTACACTTTTTTGCTTTTGTATTTGTTTGTTTGTTTGTTTGAGACAGGGTTTCTCTACATAGCCTTGGATGTTCTGAACTTGCTTTGTAGACCAGGCTGACCTCAAATTCACAGAGATCTGCCTGCCTCTACCTCTCAGAATGCTAGGATTACAGGTGCAAGCCACCATGCTAGGCTGGCTTATACTTTTTAAAATATTCTTCCAGTATACTTGAATAATTTTGAAATTAAAATGTTAGAGTCTGAGAAGATAGCTCAATGGATAAAGTGCTGGCTCTGAAAATACAAGGACCTGATTAAGAACAGTGGTACACCATGTGAAAAGTTGGGCATGCACAATGGCACATACCTGTAACACTGGAAGGGATGGAGACACAAATATGGATGGTGGAGTTTGTTGGCTAGCCAGCCTAGCCAATCAGAGATCTCCAAGTTCCTTAAGAGATACTGTATTAAGGTTGAGAGGAAGGTATCTTAAGTCTGCCCTGGCTTCCATACATGCACACACACACACACACTAATACCACATGCATAAATATATATAGTGCATATATAAGTTTCTTCAAGAAGAAACTTATGGTTTGGATTGCATGCATAGTGATTTACAATGCTGACACAGGCATTATAGACTCTCTAGAAAATTTTAGAGGAAATGGCTAAAATGCTAGGCTTCTCTGCAATAGTGAACATTCATAGCATAGTCTTAAAAATACCCCTGTAAGTAACTGGGAAAAAATACACTCCCCCCTCCCAAAGGCAACAAATAAGAGATGTATTTTATTAAGACACAAATGGCTAAAATGAATTTCAAAATTTGGTCATTCACACAAGTGATTTAAAAGGTCACTTTATAGGGGACTAGATACTGTCTTGTTTCTACAAAAAGTAGAATAATACTGCTTATATTATACTATACTTATATAAGTATTATAATACTTATAATACTGCTAGAAAATGTCCATAGCATTGGGCATTAGAAAGCACAAGGATGGGGGGGCAGGGCAAGATGGCGGCGCTGGAAGGACTCTCATTCTGAGGAGCAGCACAGCAGGATTGGCACAGTGACCAGCAATCAGAAATCGTGGCCATAAAACACAAGTGATTGTGTTTCACAGGTGAGAGGATACCCCACGGTGGGGGATTCAATCAGCTTTAACTCACCAGGCTAAACCGCAGAAGAGATCCCGGTTCCGCCAGGCGCTTGGTCGCCAGCCCAGAGCTACACGCCAGCGTGATCTGGTCACTGTCCCAGACTGAACTGTGGGCCCACAACACCATAGACTGGATTTCCCAGTTGAGAGATAACCCCACGGAGCAGGAAACAATTGGGACCGACCTCAGGTCACCCAGACATCCCCTGGAAAAGATTCGGGTTCCGCAGGTGCCCCAAGAGCCAGCCCAGAGCCAGAGCCGGGACCCAGGCACCTGCACAGAGCCCTGCCTGCACGCCTGATTCACCGCCTCAGATAGAACTGTGGGAATCCAGGGCACCAGGGACCAGAGACTGTGTTTCACTGTCAGGTGCAAACCCACAGGGAGGGAAACGGCTGATCTGTTCTCAGAGCACCCAGCCGATACCCCCACCCCGAAACGGTCTAGGGAAAATTACCCAGTTTAGGCAGCAGCCAAGGCTGCGAACGGCCAGAAAGGCAGAGCCAGGGGTGGGCTTCTGTGCCTGTGGGTTCTACTCGCCATCCCAGACAGAACAGCGGTCCCCAAAGCAAAGATTGAGTGTCTCTGGCAGGAGAAAACCCCCAGCGGAGGGGATCATCAGCTCTAATGCTTAGGACATCCAGGACCAAAAGACTCCCTGGATTCATGCAGACTCTAGGCTCTAATGCAGGCAGGAGCGCTGTGCTCAGCCGCCATTATTGAGTTCCCCTAGGGCACTGGGACTCACAGCTGCATCCTCAGACCTACAAAAGCCAGAGAGCCATTACAGCAGCCCTCAGATACTGTGCCAAGGATCAACCCGTTATCCCTAGCTAGACTGTCAAAACTGTGGGAATCCCTGGTCCTTCAACAGGGCTGCACCCACAGTGTCTGACCAGAGCAGTGCCTGCAGCTGCCATCACAGACAGGGACACACAGCTTCTGGTCCAGAGTGAGGCACCCAGCCTCCAGAGCAGAGCAGCGCCCATAGGTGCCAACTCAACCTAGGTGCACATCCTCCAGGCCCAGAGTGGAGAACTCAGCCTGTGGCCCAGAGACTTGCTGAGTGCACCTCTCACTTTCCCGGACAGAACTGTGTGCCCCAGGATAACAGACTGAATTTCCCTGTTGAGAGAAAACCCCACAGCTAGGGAATCAGCAGGTTCTTCAAGAGGACTGTACCTGGAAATTTAGTGAGCAGCAGCACACTAAATTTATAACAAGAAACCCAGCAGTGGGGCAGCTGTCTTGAGAACTTCTATGGGTAAAAGGAGATCCCCCCCTGTCTAACAAAGACCACAGCTACTACTCAGGGCTATAAACCTGAGGTGAGCAGTGGCAACTCCTGAGAAACACTGGCCATACAGTGACCATAACCAAAAAGCAGAGAAGGACTCCTTCAGGAAAAATCATCTTCCAGCCAAGGGGATTCCCCCTACCTCAGGACTCCAGGAAGCACAGAAACTAACAGCCAACACCTAAATCAGCCCAAAGGGTAGAGGTCAGCGTAAAAGCTCAACCAACAAAAGACAGAACAATATGGCATCTCCAGAACCCAGCCATCCAGGGATGAACAGCCCTGGACAGTGCAGCATAATAGAAAATCAAGAAGATGACCTTACATTTATGCTGATGAAGAGGATAATAGAGGAAACAAATAAAATACGTAAAGAATTAGAGGAAGATAAAACCAAACAGATCATGGCTATCCATAAAAAAATGGAGGAAGTTAAAGACAAACAGATTATGGCCATCCGTGAAGAAATACGGGAAGATGCAGCCAAACAGCGTGTGGCCTTCAGAAAAGAAATAATTAAATCACTGAAAGAAATAAAAGAGACAGAGTTGAAGGAACTAAAAGAAAAAGAGGAAATACAATCAGACAGGTGAAGGAAGTAAACAAAACAACTCAAGACCTGAAGATAGAACTAGAAAAATTAAAGAAAACACAAATGGAGGAAATAATGGAGAGGAAGAATTTAGGGAAGAAAACAGGAACTACAGAGGTAAGCATAACCAACAGACTACAAGAAATGGAAGAAAGAATCTCAGGTGTAGAAGATACAATGGATGAAATTGATGTGTCTGTCAAAGAAAATGTTAAATCCAAAAAATTCCTGACACAGACCGTCCAAGAAATCCAAGACAATATGAAAAGACAAAACCTAAGAATAATAGGTATAGAGGAAAAAGAAGACTCCCTTCTCCAAGGCCCAGAAAATATTTTCAACAAAATCATTGAAGAAAATTTCCCCAAGTTAAAGGAGAAGCTAATAAGGATACATGAGGCCTACAGAACACCCAACAAATTTGACCAGAAAAGAAAATCCTCCCGCCACATAATAATCAAAACAGTAAGTATACAGAACAAAGAAAAAATACTAAAAGAAGCAAGGGAAAAAGGCCAAGTAACATATAATGGCAAACCCATTAGAATCACACCTGACTTTTCAACAGAAACTATGAAAGCCAGAAGGGCCTGGACAGATATCATGCAGACCATAAGAGAACACAGATGTCAGCCCAGGCTACTAAACCCTGCAAAACTCTCAGTCATCATAGATGGAGAAAACAATATTCAATGACAAAAACAAATTTCAACAATACGTACACACAAATCCAGCATTACAGAAGACACTGGAAGGGAAAATACAGCCCAAGAAAATTAACTTCTGTCAAGAAAACACAGGAAATAATTAACCTTACTACACTAAAACAAAAAGCAACCAAGCACACAACCTTATGAACACAGCCAACATCAAAATCAAAGGATCTAACAGCCACTGGTCATTAATCTCTCTCAACATCAATGGACTCAACTCTCCAGAAAAAGACACAGATTAACAGAATGGATATGTAAACAAAACCCAGCAATCTGTTGCATACAAGAAACACACCTAAGACACAAAGATAGACATTACCTGAGGGTAAAAGGTTGAAAGACGACTTTCCAAGCAAATGGATCCAAGAAGCAAGCAGGAGTAGCCATTCTAATATCTGATAAAATAGACTTTCAACCAAAATTAATAAAAAGAGATGAGGAAGGACACTTCATACTCATCAAGGGAAAATTCCATCAGGAAGACATCACAATCCTGAACATCTATTCCCCAAATACAAGAGCACCCACATTTGTTAAAGAAACATTGATAAAATTTAAACCACATATAGATCCCCACACATTAATAGTGGGAGACTTCAACACCCCACCCCCAACAAAGAACAGATCAACAAAACAGAAATTAAACAAAGAAACAATATCTCTGACAGAGGTCATGAAACAAATGGACCTCACAGACATTTACAGAACTTTACACCCAAACACAAAAGAATTTACCTTCTTCTCAGCACCTCATGGAACCTTCTCCAAAATAGACCATATAGTTGGTCACAAAGCAAGCCTCAACAGATACAAGAAGACTGAAATAATCCCTTGTATCCTGTCTGATCACCATGGAATAAAGCTGGACTTCAACAACAACAGAAATAGCAAAAAGCCTACACATACATGGAAACTGAACAACTTGTTACTAAATGACAGCTGGGTCAGGGAAGAAATAAAGAAAGAAATTAAAGTCTTCCTAGAACTCAATGAAAATGAAGACACAACATACCCAAACTTGTGGGACACAATGAAAGCAGTGCTAAGAGGAAAGTTCATAGCACTAAGTGCCTTCAAGAAGAAATTCGAGACAACTCATTCAAGCAACTTAATGGCCCACTTAAAAACCCTAGAAAAAAAAGAAGCAGACACACCAAAAAGAAGTAGACGGCTGGAAATAATCAAACTCAGGGCTGAAATCAATCAATTAGAAACAAATAAAACAATTCAAAGAATCAATGAAACCAAGAGCTGGTTCTTTGAGAAAATCAACAAGATCGACAAACCCTTAGCCAGGCTAACTAAAAGGCAGAGAGACACCACCCAAATCAACAAAATCAGAAATGAAAAGGGGGACATAAATACAGCCACTGAGGAAATCCAAACAATCATTAGGACTTACTTCAAAAGTCTATACTCAACAAAATTTGAAAACCTAAATGAAATGGACAATTTTCTTGATCGATTTCACTTACCAAAGCTGAATCAGGACCAGGTAAATCAATTAAATAGTCCTATATCCCCCAAAGTAATAGAAGCAGTCATCAAAAGTCTCCCATCCAAAAAAAGCCCAGGACCAGATGGCTTCAGCGCAGAATTCTACCAGACCTTCAAAGAAGAGCTAACTCCAATTCTCTTCAAACTATTCCACAAAATAGAAACAGAAGGAACATTACCAAACTCATTCTATGAAGCCACAGTCACCTTGGTACCTAAACCTCACAAAGATCCAACAAAGAAAGAGAATTTCAGGCCAATCTCCCTTATGAACATTAATGCAAAAATACTTAACAAAATACTTGCAAACCGAATCCAAGAACACATCAAAGATATTATCCACTATGACCAAGTAGGCTTCATCCCAGGTATGCAGGGGTGGTTCAATATACGGAAATCCATCAATGTGATCCACCATATTAACAAACTGAAAGAAAAAAAAAAACACATGATAATCTCCCTAGATGCTGAAAAAGCATTTGACAAAATCCAACATCCATTCATGTTTAAAGTACTGGAGAGATCAGGGATACAAGGCACATATCTAAACATAGTAAAGGCGATATACAGCAAGCCTATAGCCAACATCAAACTGAACGGAGAGAAACTTAAAGCAATCCCACTGAAATCAGGCACAAGACAAGGCTGCCCACTCTCTCCATATCTCTTCAACATAGTGCTGGAAGTCCTTGCTAGAGCAATAAGACAGTTGAAGGAGATCAAGGGGATACAGATGGGAAAGGAAGAAGTCAAATTATCACTATTTGCAGATGATATGATAGTATACATGAGTGACCCCAAAAACTCTACCAGGAAACTCCTACAGCTGATAAACACCTTCAGCAAAGTGGCCGGATACAAAATTAACTCCAAAAAATCAGTAGCACTCCTGTATACAAAAGACAAAAGGGCTGAGAAAGAAATTAGAGAAACAACACCATTCACAATAGCCACAAATGACATAAAGTACCTTGGCGTAACCCTAACCAAGCAAGTCAAAGACTTGTATGAAAAAAATTTCAAGTCTCTGAAGAAAGAATTAGAGGAAGATATGAGAAGATGGAAAGATCTCCCATGCTCATGGCTTGGCAGGATTAACATAGTAAAAATGGCCATCTTACCAAAAGCAATCTACAGATTTAATGCAATTCCCATCAAATTGCCAACACAATTTTTTACAGACCTGGAAAGAAAAATTCTCAACTTCGTATGGAATAACAAGAAACTGAGAATTGCTAAAACAATCCTCTACAATAAAAGATCTTCTGGAAGTATCTCCATCCCTTATCTCAAGCTGTACTATAGAGCAACAGTTTTAAAAACTGCATGGTACTGGCATATAAACAGAATGGTGGATCAATGGAATCGAACAGAAGACCCAGAAATAAACCCACACACTTACGGACACCTGATTTTTGACAAAGGTGCCAAAATCATACAATGGAAAAAAGATAGCATCTTCAACAAATGGTGCTGGTCCAACAGGATGTCTACATGTATAAAAATGAAAATAGATCCATACTTATCACCCTGCACAAAACTGAAGTCCAAGTGGATCAAAGACCTCAACATAAAACCAGACACATTAAATCGGCTAGAAAAAAAAGTGGGGAATACCCTAGAACTCATTGGTACAGGAGAAAACTTCCTGAACAGAACACCAACAGCACAGGCTCTAAGAGCAACAATCAATAAATGGGACCTCATGAAATTGAAAAGCTTCTGTAAAGCAAAGGACACCATCATCAAAACAAAGCGACTGCCTACAGATTGGGAAAGAATCATCACCAACCCTTTATCTGACAGAGGACTCATATCCAATATATATAAAGAACTAAACAAGCTGAAAAGCAACAAACCAAGTAATCCACTTAAAAAATGGGGAACAGAGCTAAAGAGAGAATTTTCTCTAGAGGAATATCGAATGGCAGAGAAGCACTTAAACCCCTGCACAGGTGTAGCCCATGGCAGTTCAGTGTCCAAGTGGGTTACATAGTAATGGAAAGAGGGACTGCCTCTGACATAATCTGATTGGCCTGCTCTTTGATCACTTCCCCTTGAGGGGGGAGCAGCCTTACCAGGCCACAGTAGAGGACAATGCAGCCACTTTTGATGAGAACTGATAGACTAAGATCAGAAAGGAGAGGAGAACCTCCCACTTGGGGAGTGGCATGCATGCAGAAAGGGGAGGGAGTGTGGGATCAGGAGGGGAGGAGGGAGGGGCTTATGGGGGGATACAAAATGAATAAAGTGTAATTAATAAAAAAAGAAAAAAGAAAAAAAAAGAAAGCACAAGGATGTATTTTTCATAGGGAAGAATTCATTATGGGGGACGGGGGTTGATGCATGTGCAGATTGAAGTGTAAATTTTTTCAAAATACTATGAGAATACCTAACAATATGGAAACAAAATGTAATAAGCAATGATGTTGCAAAAAACATGAAAATATATAGATATTAACATTCTGCTTTTACAGTCAAAAAAGCCAAGGTTTTTCTTGTTTAAAATTAATAGCTTATTGTTTTTATAGATAAAACATTGTCTCTTCCTCTTTCTGCATTTGCATATTAACTAGCAATAATCACGCACATAATAACAAAAGACTTCTTCATCTATTTGGGTCAACAGGAGGATACAATATATTATCTACCAGAAAAAAAGAGGGAAGTTCTCACCTAAAGGAAGAGGGCAGTAATGAGATGTGTGTAAGAGACTAAAGGGCTTTTCACCCCTATGATCAGAAATCACTAGAGAGTGATAGTGAGGGTCGCAGGCCAGTGATGTCCACAGGAAGGATCTAGACTGCCAATGTCAAGTAGACATCAGAGTGTTCCCCCACTGCCTGCAGGGAAGCCTGGGCTCCATCTCCTGCTAGCACCAGTGATAATCTTCAGAGATTCCAGTGACCTCTGACTCCAAGCCTTCTAGAAAGCTCTCAGTCTTTATTTACCTAAGATTCCTCAGAAAGATGTGTTCTCAGGCACCCATGTAATAACTCAAATGATAGACGTATATGGTGTCAAATCTTGAGCTCTGCATTAGCATTGTAATGTGAGAACAGAAAATGTGGGGATCGCTTGGCTTTGGCTTTCTCAATGAACCTCCAGGACAAGGATATGATGAGAGTGTTTCCATATTCTAGAGTCTACTTGCCTAGAACCTGGAAACTCTGGGTGTTCTTCCACCTGCTGCTAGTAGTAATTCCTCAGCCCTGTAACCCCTGCCAAGTCCAGCTCCCTCCCCAACCATGAACTCTTCCTTGACTATCAGGACATTGCTCCAGAGGCTCACAGTACTCTCATGTAAACATTCTCTTACATTCACCTAAGTTAATCACCTGACGAATCCACATGACTAAACTAGAGTGTGAATGAAAAGGGTGTTCACAGTCCTGGTGAGACAGAGCCTAGTGAGACAGTGTGGAACAGAAACGGCCCCCACAGGTTCACATGTTCAGGGCCTGGTCCCCAGATCAGTCTGTTATAGGCTGCAGAGCCTGGATGAGGCCTTAGTTTGTAGACTCAAAGACAGGAGCAGCCTGGGTTCTTCCTGTCCTGTCTATGAAATGAATGGCTTTGCTCCAGCCATACGCTACCACAAAGCAAAAGGAACCCAAGATGGCCTAAAACCTTCAAAGCCTTAAAGCCAAGTGAAACTCCTCTCTCTGGAAGTTGGATGTTCCCAGTATTCATTAGAGTACATGACTAAGGTAAACTAACTAATACCAGCCCAGGGCCTAATCCTAACCTGAAAAGGAATCATTATGAGCCATTCCACGGACAACACCTTGGCAGGCTCCATTCCTTCAGAGGGTATGCTGGGCCTCTGCTGAAGAAGGCCAAGAGGTAATCTGAAGTCTGAAGGAAGAACTGCTGCACAGGCATATGGCTCTGTAAAAGACTGGGAGACATGACCAACTGGCGTGTTCTCACCAGTTTCCACCCAATGTTGGCATCTCTTCCTCCTGTTCTTCTTCTTCCTTCCCTCACCTCCTCATCTTCCTGTCCTTCCTTTCCCCTCCCTCTCCTCCTCAAATCCCACCTCCTAGTATAGGTATCTCCTCACCTTCCTCTTCCCAAGGTTGGTATCCTCCCCCCCCATATTCTCTCTCTCCTCCTCCAGTCCCTCTCTTCCTCCCTTATCTGTCCCTCTTCCTCTTCCTTCTTCCCCTCTTTCCTTCCCTTCTCTTCCTTCTGGAAGTGACTTGGTTAAAGCCATATCCTCAGACTTTCTAAGTCAGCCTCTGAGCCACACTCAAGCCTGGCACAGATTTTTTTTAACATTCCTCAGGGCATAAAGCATAATGCAGCCTATCACCTAACCAGCTTCACAGACAGAACTTAGCACATCTCCAAGTGGCCCAGTTCCTGAAGAGTTAGAATTCTGTTAACTGAAAAATATGCCTTTCTAGACAGGCATGCTTCATCACAGAACTAGGGATACTGAGGCAGGGAGCCTACAAACCTAGGACCAGCCTGACCTGCTTATGGAGACCCTGTTTCAATAAATCCAAACAAACAAAACCTCTACCTTTCTTTTTTATTTTTTGCACAGGAAAAAAAAATTATTTATTTATTTTTTATTAATTACAATTTATTCACTTTGTATCCCCCTTCCCTCATCCCTTCCCAGTCCCACCCTCCTTTCCTCTTTACCTCTCATGCTCTTCCCTCAGTCCACTGATAGAGGAGGTCCTTCTCCCCTTCTATCTGATCCTAGCCTATTAGGTCTTATCAGGACTGGCTGCATTGTCTTCCTCAGTGGCCTGGCAAGGCTGCACCCCCCTGAGGGGGAGGTGATCAAAGAGCCATCCCATGAGTTTATGTCAGAGAGGTCCCTATTCCCCTTACTAGGGAACCCACTTAGAGGCTGAGCTGCCATGGGCTACATCTGAGCCAAGGGGTCTAGGTTATCTCCATGCTTGGTCCTTGGTTGGAGTCTTTGCAAAGATCCCTGGGCCGAGATTTTTTGGGTTCTTTTGGTCTTTCATGGAGCTCCTGTCCCTCTAGGTCTTTCTTTCTCTCTCTTCTTTCATAAGATTCCCTGCACTCTGCCCAAAGTTGGATACCTTGCTGGAAAGGCCTTCTGTGGTAAGCTCCTGTCCTATTTCCTGTTTTCTCCTGCTTCCGATGTCTATCTCATTTGCTTTCTGAGTGAAAATTAAGCAAATTCCCCAGGGTCCTCCTTCTTGTTTAGTTTCTTCAGGAGTATAGATTTTAGTATGTTTATGCTATATTATATGACTAATATCCACTTATAAGTGAGTATATCCCATGTGTGTCTTTCTGCTTCTGGGTCACCTCTCTCAGGATGATCTTTTCTAGTTCCCACCATTTGCCTGCAAATTTCAGGATTTCCTTGTTTTTAATTGCTGAGTAGTATTCCATTGTGTAAATGTACCACAATTTCTGTATTCATTCCTCTGTTGAGGGACATCTGGGTTATTTCCAGCTTTTACCAATAAAACTGCTACAAACATGGTTGAGCAAATGTCATTGTTGTACACTTGAGCATCTTTTGGATATATGCCTAGAAATGGTATATCTGGATCTTGAGGTGGCACTATTCCTAATTGTCTGAGAAAGCACCAAATTGATTTCCAAAGTGGTTGTACAAGTTTATATTCCCACCAGCAATGGAGGAGGGTTCCCCTTTCTCCATATCCTCTCCAGCATGTGTTGTCACTTGAGTTTTTGATCTTGGCCATTCTGATGGGTGTAAGGTAAAATGTCAGGGTCGTTTTGAATTGCTTTTTCCTGATGACTAAGGACATTGAGCATTTCTTTAAGTGTTTCTGTGCCATTAAATATTC
This sequence comes from Psammomys obesus, assembly GCF_907164565.1. Lineage (NCBI taxonomy): Eukaryota > Metazoa > Chordata > Mammalia > Rodentia > Muridae > Psammomys > Psammomys obesus. Next base: position 7,360,666 of record NW_026590701.1, on the reverse strand, counting down.
CTCTATTGAGAATTCTCTGTTTAGCGTTGTAGCCCATTTTTTAAATTGGATTACTTTACCTCTACCTTTCTAAGCCTCACCCTTACTACTTTTTCTGTCCTAATGGAAGCACCAAAGGTAGAAAACCTGCTTTCCACTCATGCTATTAATTCTAGTGTTGATGTGGTTTCAGGAGAGAAAATAAGAAATAGAAAGGCAATGCAGTTACAGAAGGACTTACTGAAAGCCTTTACTGCCCTGTTTGCTCCGGGGAACAAACATTCACACAGGAATGAGCCCAGCCTAGAAGAGGCCTCCAGAGCCAGGCTACAACCATACAGCTTGAAATCTGACAGGGCTGAACTGGCCTTGGCAGCTACTCAAGAAGGGCCTGCCCAGAAAGACTTAATTTTCTATAAATATCATTTTTCAGATTTTTCCTCACTCAGATTGTAGAAACATGTGGCTCATAATGTTAGCATAATTAATGAACTATTAAAGGATGGTTTATATGTCACTGCTTAAAGAAGTATGGTCAGATCGGTTCCTGATCAATACTATAATTCACTATAGGCACAGAAGAAAAACAGCAGAGAACCCCCATAGATGGGAGATGGCTGTGTTTCCATCCAGAGGAAATATCCATCCACCCCTCAGATTAAGACTTGATTCCTAAACTGGACAAGGTGGCTCACACCTGTAATCCCAGCAGTTGGGAAGCAGAGGCAGGCAGATCTCTGTGAGTTTGAGGCCAGCCTGGTCTATAAAGTGAGTCCAGGACAGCCAAGGCTACACAGAGGAACCACGTCTTGAAAAAACAATAACAAACCCCCCCCCCCCCCAGAGGACTCAATTCCTTCTCTCATAAGGTTCTATGCATGCACTGGTGGAGATCAATCCTGGGGCCTTGCTTCTGGTAGGCAAGCATTCAGCCTATGAGTACCCCTGTAGCCTGGCTCCTCCTTCTTTGTGAGATTGTTCTTAAGGATGTTTGGTGTGAACAGCAAGGTGATTCTTTCCATATTTAATTGCTTACCAAAACAAAACCAGGTAAGGGGCAAGAAAGTCCAATTTATGAAACAGACCTCCTGATTATTCCTTCACCCCACTAAAAGTTTCAATGGATGTGGCACACTAGCAAAGCATTTTCTTGGCATGTATGAAGCCCTGGTCCATCTATAGTATCACAGGTGAGTGAACGAAATGGGGGAAAAAGGAAGAAGAGAGTAGAAAGAAGACAGAAGAGTAGAAGAAAAGGAAACAAGGAGGCAGAAGGGAGAGTGGAAGGAAAGAAAAAGGATGTGGGAAGTAGTTGCTGGTCCGTAGTGGTGATTCATGGAAATTCAGACAAAGGTAGATTCTGGATTTTTTTTCCAGATCCAAAAACCAACTAAAAGAAACTCCACTGCTTTCTCACAAAGAAACTAGCTGAGAGTCTGTGAGATTGTACAAGCAAATATGTTCTAGAGACACAGTTTAACCCATGTCACCCATAAATTAATTTCTTCTAATGCAATATTTTGTGGTAAAATCATTCACCCTGCCTCAGTAGGGCCACAGAGCCTCCAGGGTTGGAAGGTTGTTTGCTGTTAACACAGGGACATCCTTATTAAATTTGCAAATGCTGGCACTTGGCGTGTATGTGTAAATGACCCCTTCTTCACATTTTCATTCCTTTTTTTCCTTTAGCAACTTTAAGGACAAGAGCATAACTGAACTGTCTATATGCCCAAGGTACATACAGACAACCCCACTGAGTGGACAGTCCATAAATATTTGCTAAGTGAAAAAATTGAGTCAGGACACATTTAAACAATGCCTGTTGAGGGAGTATGCAAATATTTCCAAATGAAATATGAACTTGTAAATTCTTACTGAGTGAGCAAACACAAGGAAGGTCTGAGCTGAAAATAGATACAGGTTGTACATTCTCATGCATTACACATTTTTTGTCTTCATTGTTTTAAAAACTAGGAAGCAGGCTCTTATTTTTAAAAAAGGTATTGTTTTATTCAAGTAAAAGCAGTAGTATATAAGAAAATACAGGTTTCTTTTAAATACTTCTACTATAAGAAAGTTCCTCAGCCACTGCACCTCTAACTTCATCCCACTCAAGCTGCTCAATTCATATCCCCACAAAATTAAATACCAAAGTGAATCTATGTTTTAAGACACTCAATGGCTCAATAACAGACCAGATGGCCCTTGAAGATCCAAACACTATTGATCCTGTGAGAGCAATCTATTCATTAAGCAGTCACCATCAATACCTAAAAATGAACACAGGCAAGAAATGCATTGGTGACCAAGACCTTCATCCATTTATGCTGGAGCAATTATTTGAGCAAGTCCTTTTTAGAATGAATACAAAGAGGTAATGGAAGCATTGCACAACAAGATCGATGAGGGAAGGATCTCAGAGTTGACACAGACAGGGGGCACGCTTGAGAAGAAAGAATCAGTCTGCCAGAAAGCAAGCCTCAATCAGATGGCACTCTGTGTCTGAAATAAGATATGAGAATCCTGTAGTGGGGAGGTACATGGCCTCCTGCAGACATTCTTGCAATGGCCACAGCATGAAGGCAGCCCAGCATCTTCTTCTCCTGCCACTCAAAGAGAGCAGCTCAGCCTTGGGCTTCTCAAGATCATCATGAAGAGTAAGCAATAGTAACAGATTAATAAGACATAAGTGAAATGAGCATCTCTGGCTTGAAGCATACTTCATAAGAATCTCATGAATATGCTTGGACACTCCAAGTGTCTCCATACAAGGATTCCATCCAAGCAACAGTGAAGGAAATTCTAGCCTCCCAAGCAACATACAAGTTTCAGATGAAAGTGTGAACTACTTCATCCTGGTATGCAGTGTGTCTCTTGCCAAACAGATAAAATAATATCCTTTAATGATTGCATAAATCTTTAAGACATTTTGTTTTATTTTTTTAAGGTCTTGAAAAGTATATGGTGAGAACCACATGGAGTCTGAGCTGTGTCAACTGCTAAAACCCATCTGGTGGGGCAGCCTTTACCAAGCACTTCATGTGAAACAAAGACTTAGCAACCCAAGGGGTGAAGTAAGCCTGCTTTATTGCATTAGCAATATGTTCACCAACTGTGCTGCTCAGGTTTATGTCAACAAGCTAGAGTCATTTTAGAAGACAGAACCTCGATTGAGAAAAATGGCTCCACCACATTAGCCTGTGGTCTGCAAATGCCACTCCTGAGCTTGTAGCCCTGGGTGCTACAAGAAAGCAGCTGAGCAATCCATAAGAAGCAAACGAATAAGCAGCACTTCTTCATGGCCTTTGCATTAGCTCCTGGCTCTAGGTTCCTATCCTGCTTGAGTTCTTGCCTTGCCTTCCTTCAATGATAGACTCTGATATGAAGTGTAAGCCAAATAAACCCTTTCCTCCCTAAACTCTTTTATGGTCATGGTGTTTTATCATGGCAACAGAAATTTTAACTAAGACACAACTAATCTTTGTTTCAATAAATCCAAAAATGTCACTAGGAGTGGCACATGCTTATAGGACAAAGACAGCAATGTGTTTTTAGAACCTCCAGATCTCAAAGTGGAAGGAAACCTTACATGGAAATATAAATTTTCAGAAGCAAATATTTTCAAATTCTACTGTGCCCTGAATGCTTTTCATTGCTTGCTCAGGAAAGTTGCCTGTGACTCACCAGCTCAGCTGATTTGATTACATCTTGTTTCACTTTGGCTTTAGAGTTGCCTATCTACAAAGCAGCATGTACAAGTGATCAATCTGTCCTTGCAAGGTCATTGGATCAAGAAATAGATCAACCCATAAAAAGGTACAGAATCTGGACTCAAATATGTAAGTAGGAGATAGACCAAGCAGCAAACAGGTAACAATGGCTGCTCAGGTAGTGATGGTTCAACAATGAAGCAGATGAAACAAATGCCTCCCTAAAGGCCACTACAGTGGCCACCTGTATTTTCACCACTTCGGAGGCTGCTGAAGCATGACCTTATATTTTTGGGCAGCCTAGTTTAAAAAAAAGAAAAAGTGAGTGGATATATAATAAGATTCAATCTCAAAAATTCAGAGAAATTTTTTTCATTTTTTAATGTTTTAAATTTTTATTAATTACACTTTATTCACTCTGTATACCCCCCATAGTCCCCTCCCTCCTCTTCTCCCAATCCCATCAACCCTCTCCCTTCTCCACCCACACCCCTCCCCAAGGCCACTGATAGGGGAGGTCTTCCTCTCCTTCCTTCTGATCCTATTCTATCAGGTCTCATCAGGACTGGCTGCATTGTCTTCCTCTGTGGCCTAGCTCCCCCTTCAGGGGGAGGTGGTCAAAGAGCAGGCCAATCAGTTCATGTCAGAGACAGTCCCTGTTCCCATTACTATGGAACCCACTTGGACACTGAGCTGCCATGGGCTACATCTGTGCAAGGGTTCTAGGTTATCTCCATGAATGGTCCTTGGTTGGAGTATGAGTCTCAGAAAAGACCCCTGTGCCCAGATATTTTGGTTCTGTTGCTCTTCTTGTGGAGCTCTTGTCCTCTCCAGGTCTTACTATTTCCCACTTCTTTCATAAGATTTCCTGCACTCTGCCCAACGGTTGGCCATAAGTCTCAGCTTCTGCTTTGATACCCTACAGGGTAGAGCCTTTCAGGGGCCCTCTGTGGCAGGTTCCTGTCCTGTTCCCTATTTTCTCCTTCTTCTGATGTCCATCCTCTTTGCCTTTCTGAATGGGGATTGAGCATTTTAGCCAGGGAGATATGTTTTGTAAGAAGTATATTTTTTTTCCTTCTGTTTCCAAAATATGTATGTGTGTATGTGTATGTTTGTGTGTGTATGTGTGTGTGTGTGTATGTGTATGTGTGTTTAGCTTGTGCTCTCTTGTGCTCTGTTGAGGTAAACTCCCATTACACTTTGCAAGTGTTTTTCCACAGCAGCTTGACAGTGAAGGTTCTCTTTATTCCAAATTCTTAGGGACTTTCTTTGAAGGCATTTGAATATTTATTTGACACTGGGCTTTTCAGTATCCTTGAACAGAAGGAGAAGGTGTCAGAAATGAAAATATTAAGAGATGTTGGGAACTATTGATGACGAATATTCCAGACACTGTAACAATAGAACAGAAAGCGTCAGAGCACCAGTGGTGACAACACCTCAGCAAGATAGCACTGGAAGTCAGAACTAACACTCAACAGATGCATGCAAGTGAACATTCACGGCAATGCTCCTCAGCAAGCCTGCTGACTATCGACGAATGGAGAAGCAAATGGTGTCATAAGCTGTCCTTGAGTCACTTGCTGCTCCCTTGTTGTCTGTGACCTGAATGCCCTTCCACTCGCACAATCATCTTCTCTATTTAAATAACTGCCTCACTGGCTGGAGAGACATCTCGGCAGTTAAGAGCCCATAATGAATACTCTTGCAGAGGTCCTGGATTTTGTTCCCAGTACCCACACTTGAGTGGCTCACAAATACCTATAACTCCCCAATATCCTCTTCTGACTTCGGAGAGTACCTGCATTCACTTGCAATAGCCCAAACACACACACACACACACACACACACACACACACACACACACACACTTAAAAAAACAATAACAAATTATTGTTTTAGGAATCTTAGAACTTGAGCTGTGGAGGCAGAAGGATGAGAAGTTCAAAGTCATTTTTAGCTACACAGCCAGTTGGAGGCCAGACTAGGATACAAAAGAACCTGTCTCAAAATAAATTTTAATCATTACGCGTTGTATAAAAGTATTATACAGCCAATTATAATACACTAAAAATTACTTAAATAAATAGCTGTCTTAGTTCCTTTTCCTACTGATGTGCTAAAATAGCCTTGCAAAAATAACCTAAGGGAGAAAGGGTTTATTTTGGCTCATAGTCCATCATGGCGACGTCATTTTTAGTTGCAGTTTCAGAGTACAGTCTATCGTGGTGAAGTCACTTTGAATCTGGGAGCCAGAAATCTAGGAATGGTGAATGCTTGTGTTCAGCTCCTCTCTCCCCTTCATGAAGTCCAGTACCTCACCAAGGAATGGGTCCACTCACATGTAGGGTGAGTCTTCATGCCTCAATTAACTTAATCTAAATACTCTCTCCAAGGTGTTCCTGGAGGGTTGTCTCCTCGGTGATCCTAGAGCCTGTCAAGTTGGTGGCCAACACTGACCATCACAATCACTAACATGGTACTATTACAGGGTACTTACTGGTATTGAGGCTTGTAGTTATTCCTGTTTTATAAGTCAGAGGATGTGATAGACATTTATTATCTCTCTCTCTCTCTCTCATACATGGTGTGAACTCATTATGTATATGAGGCTGGCCAGCCTCGGTAGGGGCACAGAGCCTCCATGGCTGCAAAGTTGTTTCCTATTAACACAGGTACATCCTTATTAAATTTGCAGACACTTGGTGTTTATGTGTAAATGCTCCCCCTTCACATTTTCATTCCTTTTTTCACAGAAGTTCATCTGTCTCTGTCTCATGAGTTCTGGGATTAAAGAAAAATGTGTGCCCTCACACCTGACCCCTAAACATCACTTTGTGTAAGAAGGTTCGTAGAAGGACAAATGAGAAGAGCATGTTCTAAGCTCACCACAGTAGAGAAAAGATGAAAGAGGCAACAAACTTAGTGAAAATGTCAAAGGACGGGAGAGGCTGAGACAAGCCCAGGCCTGCACCAGCCTCTCCATTTTGTCTCCTCTCCACTTTGTAGCTGTGTATCTTTGATCATGTTTTTATATGAAATTTTGTATCCTTTGTTTTTTATATAATTTGTTTTTCTAGTATAATTTGGGGTGATTTTCTTCAGGTTTTACATTGTTTCGGTGTCTCAGTTCTGTCAGCCTCACAGCACAGTCTTGGTAACAGAATACACAGTTCTGAGAGCAGTGTAAGATCTAAGGAAACATTTCTCTGGTTTTTCCATAACGACCCTCTTGATCATTAGAGGAGCAGCCCTCAGACTCAGTTCTGGCTCTATACATTAAGTTCTCTCTCTCCTCCTTAACAAAGAAAGACTGATGCAGGAGTGTGAAGATATGTCTATACTGTGCTGTAACCCCTGACTGTGAAGCACCTCAGGGAATGTGGTGTATGATAAGGGTGTTTACAGAAGCTGCCCCTTCAGGGAAGCCTCACAGAATTGTCACTGTACAGCAGCACACGAAAACATCTTATCGACCCCCAACCAGCCACCTCGAACTCTGCTTCCCTTGGTTTGCTCTAGAAAGGTCTTTCTCTGCATCCATGATACCTATGGAAGGAGAAGCATGACAGCAATACTTAGTATGGAAGAAAAGAGAGACCTAGATTATTCCTTTGTAAATGCCTTACTTGTGTAACTTTTATTAATATATATGTACATATACAAATACATATATATCACAGGTAATTAAGGCCTTAGAAGGCATCCATACAAAGAAGCAGGTTTGGAAGCTTTGAATTTATTAGCTTCAAGATAAACAGTCCTGTTTCCTTGCCTGTTGCTTCCTTGGCATTGTGTCTATGTAATGGAACAATCACTGCCTGATTGAAATAACTTAGTCTTTTCTTCAAGAAGCCACAACTTTGTGCATGAGCATGACCCTGTCAAGGACACCAGTGCTGCAGTCCGTGATAATGGCATAAGCTTATCGTGGCCAGAGTACCAAGGTTAAATTTGATGAGAAGTTGAACAGTGTGTACTGAAAGTATCAAGTGCAGCCCATTTGGAAACTATCAACCCTACCATCCTCCTCCGACTGCTCACAGACCATCTAACAAGGTTAGCTAACCCTCCTCAGTTTCCATGCTGCTGATGGTGCATCTCTACCACAGAACGTGGCCCACTGACTCCAGCTTTTCTATATGTGATCTCTGAACTGTGCAAATCCCAGCTCTCCAGAATCTGCCATAATAATCCCTTGTGCATTTATCACTAATTAAATATTTATTAGTGGTTAACTAATAAAATGTAGATGGGTGGATGGAGAGAGGGAGGAAGGGTGGGAGTAAATTTATACTGAGGGGCAAAGAAGATGGCATTGGTGTAAGGATAGACTCACATTCCATACTGCCCACAAGGGGGAGCGACTAGGTGGTATGGGATAGAGGGTGATAATTATTTCAAAAGATACTTGAAATCAGATTTTAATAGTTCTAAACACAAGAAAGATGAGACTGGCCTGTTCAGTCATGCATAAGAAGTTGAGAAAGGAGAGCTGGAACAAGAAAGCCATCTCTGTTTGGGGTCACTGAAACTGAGGAAGCACATCCATTTCCATCTTCCTCTGACCTTTGATGACAGCTGACACTGGGAGTATACTGGAAACTCCACACCCTGGTCTGCCCTCCATATTTATAGAGCTTTTTATCACAAAGGCATTTTCATCAAAGCACTTTAGGAGCTGGGAACACCCTGTCATACACATGAACTCCATGAAAGCCAATGCAAGTTCCCAGCAGCCTCGGGCCTGAGCTGGCAAACAGGAATGCTTTGAGATACACTCCCTGGCCACAGGCAAGGAGCCCAGCTTGAAACTGGTAGGAAGAATGACATCAGACAGGGCCAGCCAAATCCCCGCTGAGGGGCCCTGACCTGTGTGTCTGGGAGACAACTTCGACCCACCAGTGCTGACCATGTGCCAGACCCTGTTAGGCTCTTTACATGTTTTATCTCATCTAATCCTAGAATAATTCCCATTGGACTAGTGAATAAGGTGAAGTTAAAAGGCAAATCACTGGCCTGGGGACATTAACCAGGAAGAGCAAAGTCAAGGCAAAGAGTCAGACCTGCCTGTCTCACTCGTCTTATACCTTCTTGATGTGGCTCTAAGTATATCAGAAAAGATACAATTTTTAAGATCACACATGCAAAAGATGGATGTAGGTTTATTTGTATTACCTGATTTAAAGACCAGCATGGTTTTCACAGTATAATTCAAAACCAGGCCAGAAGTTACCTGTCAAAGCTCAAATTTTAGTAGGTCTTTTCAAAGATCCCCATGAGGCCCTGCTGAAGCTGTGCTGGGGGTGGCCCTTTGTAATTTGTCTGTATTACAGTTTTTTATATGAGATATTCCAGAAGGTTCAGGGATAGGAGGCTTGCCACCTGATGGGCTTTCAGAAAGTTATTAGGTTCTGAGGGATCTGACCTAATCAATGAGCTCATAATATGATAGCTTTAGAAGTTGGTAGAGCCTAGTTGTAAGAAATGGGCAAACCCTAAAACAACAGCATTCATTCCCTCACCCCTTCTGTCTCACTCGATTTCTCTGCTTCCTGGTCCCTGTGAGGTTCTGACACACACTCTTGCCACCACAGCATTCTGTGTTGTTGCTTTAGACTCAAAGCAATGGAGTCAGCCTTATAACACCAACTCAAATTATATTAGGAAGCAAATTTATATTGTTGAATTGTATGTGTGTGCATGAATATGCCTCTGTGGAGTTAAGAATCTTCCTCATTGCTTCTCCATTGTAGTTTTCCTGAGGCAGGTTCGCTCACCAACTTGGCTAAACTGAGTGACCAGCGAACTCCAAAGGTCTTCCCGTCTCCATTTCCTCAGTGCTGGCATCACCTCCCAGTGCCTTCTCCAATGACTGGCTTTTGTGTGAGTACTGAGAGTCTGAACTCAGGTCCTCGTGCTTATATGGCAAGCAGTTTAGCAACTTAGCCATCTCCCCAGTCACTTTATTTTTAATAATAGCTATTGAACAGCTAATCTGAAAATTTTCCATAAATTTAATAACTAGGTCTTGGGATTTTACTAGCTGGTTCTGGCATAACACTGAGACCACTGCACTAATCCAAGTACATAATACTTGTCAAGTTGTTAGCTGGGACACAATCAAAAGGGGTTCTAATTTGGAATATGTAATGATGGAACAGAGATTTTCTAGTAGGCGCCACGTGGCATAGGAGAATAAGAAGAAAAGCTGAGGTGACATACCTGCCCTTCTGTCTGATCCATGGCTCTGCTCTCCACCTTGATGTCTGACCAATGACTCTGCTCTCCACCTCTCCCCACAAGGTACAAGTGGTGAAAACACCAAACTTATCTCTTCTCTTCTCTGCCATGTCCACCTTCCAAACCTTCTCAATACCATGTCCATCTTCCACACTTTAGCCTACTCTACAAAAGAGCTCTGAGCTTCAAGAATTAGGTCATTTGGCCTTATGGAGCAAATAAATTAGCAAAATTCTTGCTTTCCACAAAGGCAAGTTCCTAAAATTATCACCTTTATTTTTGAAAAATAGTATACTTGTTTTATTTTCATACAGAAAAAGAGAGGAGTGGTCGGGGCAGAAAGGGGTATGGAGGAGATGAGGAGGGATGGAAAAGGAGAGCAAGGGAGAAGGGTGAGGAAAAGAAAAAAAAAGAGAAAAAAGAGGAGGAAAGTAGGTATCCCCAGGCGTTGGGAGGGCAGTGTAGTCTGTCTGTCTGAGCACAAATAGCTCTTTTGTGTTATATTCATGTACATTATAAAGAGGATACGTTAAATTTTGAATGATACAAATCTAAAGGAAAAACAAGGACGTGTCATTTAAAAAAAATACATTAACTGCATTTATCTCTAAAAGAGTCTTAGGAATAGGAGGCCCTGGCACAGCATCTGTATTAGTATTAAGGATCCAGACAGCAGCTTAGCACAGCACACTGAGAAAGCAGTAAGCACTCCAGAAGCCTCTTGGGGTGAGGAAACATGGACCTGTCCCCCCCCCCTCTGCCTCAGACCTGGACACGCTGGTCTGTGAGGAACCACAAATAGCATGCTCTCCTCTTTGACATGTGATCAGAGAACTAAATCAAACATTGTCAGTCTTGCTAATAGATTACACATGTTGCATTCACAAGCTTCACTAGGAATATTGGCGGAGCCTGGCATAATGCTGTATAAGAAACATAGATATCCTCCAAAAGAAAAACTCAAAAGTCCCAATAGTTCACCCACTAGGGCTGAACACATCAACACACCAGCTGCCTCAGGGAAGTCTTTAATAAGCATGGTCTGCAGTCATTCTGACTCAACACAGCTAATTCTGTACTTGACAAGCCTTACTGAAAATAATTAACAAGGGCCTGCTGTGGTCCAATTGGGAGAGGCAAGCAAAAACAACAGCTTGAGTCAGGCAGCATTACCAGTTTCCTCTCCTCTAACCCTAAGTCCCCTCTTGGCAGTTCACTCTATGGGAAGAGGAAAAGTCATTGAGACTGAGCAGGCCCTGGCCTGCTGGACAAGCTGCATCCACGGATAGAGCCTGGAGCCCCTTTGCTGGGGTCAGCACAGTATTCTTCAAGCTCTGGGCACTGTTGTGCTTTGACTAATACCATGACCTTCAGATGGGGCATCTCACCTCACGTTGACAGTCTCGAAGGGTTCCTGTGCTAATCAATAGCAGCCCTCCACCCCTGCCTTTGGCTAAAAGTTAAAGAGACAGGCTGGAGCGTATGTGATTACTATAACTTAATTATATATCACATTGATTTTTAATTAGAACTCTTGTGAAGGCCTTTTCTTTTAAAGTATTTCAGCTGGCAAATTGCTTTACTAGTCCATCAAGTAATTTGAAATGTACTGCTTCTTCTGACCTCTGACCTCCTTGATGAGAAGGAAAACCTGCCAAGCAACCCACTCCAGAAGGGTGAAGGCTGGAAAACACCCATTTCTCCATGCCCTGTCTATACTCCAAACTTCAGCATCTAAGACACTAATGAGGGGCTTCTGGCTTGTTATAATTCAAGTCCATTAAGGTCCCATCAGGACTGGTATACATGCTGTGGTCCTTAGTCTCAGCTGTCTAGGGAGAAGATCCTACTCTGGCTTTAAAATTAGATCTGCCTCATTTGACTCTATTTCCATGTGGTACAAGGATGCTGTGGGGAACCAGCAGCACCTCTCCTTGGTGTCCCTCAGGCTGAGATACAAGAGCTTGATAGGCTGGAGGCAAAATCTAAGCCAGATCCCCAGGTCCCATTGGGATATATGCTTGCACAGAAGGCCTTAGAGACAACCTTGACTCCTAGGATTTCTGTTTTCTCTACAAAGTTGTTTTGGGATCTAGAAATTAGCCAAACTGACTGAACTGTCAGCACTAGTCAGTACTGCTGGACAAGACACAGACAACTGCACAGCAGCTAATGCCCTCGGACATGTAATAACATGTCTCCATTGATGATGGAGTTACAAGTTATAAACCAACTATATCCTGAGCTGAAAATGAATTGGTTACCCCAGTCCATGTATGTTCCTAGCCAAGTGACACTGCACCATGGAATACTGGCTGATTTCCTCATGATCTCAAGGCTATCTAGGGGTTCACTGCCATTCCCCCACCTCTGAGGAGGATATTACATTGTGTCTTGATAGCTAAGGGAAAGGTCTAAATTCCGAAGTTGAAATAGTCTTCCTACTGAGTACGTATGGCCTTCACACTGCTGTGAGGTTGAAAAGCATGAAGTACAATCTTCATAAGCAGGGATCATCTGTAGTTACTTTAAGCACGGCATCAGCTACATTCGAGGCAAGGTGCTTTCACTGTTGAGATGGCTTATCTTGGATGAATCTTCACTTTACAAGCAAAAAAACTTCAATACATAACATCTAAGCAGACAGTGAGGCGCATAGAGTGGGGAACCTGGGGCTGGGCTTGCCCCCTGCCTTCTCCCTTCTCCTGACTTCCTACCAAGTCACCAAAGGTGCTCTTCCAGGACCACCTCCTTCACACCTGCCAGGAACAAGCAGGGGGGAACTTCTAGCACCCCGTATCCTCGATTCCTTTCTCGTACACTGCCCTACAGCCAAGTTCATCAAGCTGCCCCACTGTCCTCACGACTAACCCCCTGACTAGAGTGAAAGTACTTTACCTCCCAGCATCTGCCAGAATCTTCTTTCTCCCATCCACTCAACCTTCAGTGTTCCCAGAGAGCTTCTGACACATGCCAGCCACTGGGTTCCATGCTGACCATCACTGAGCGTATCTTTGGCCTAGTTAGGGAAGACAATCCAGATGAACAGATGGGAAAGTTAATTGCTGCAAACAGCATAAAATCATGAGCTCACCCAAGAAAAGCTCTATAGCCAAAATTGGAATATGGCGCCTTTGGAATGTATGTGGCATTTCACCATGTAGAGCTGGAGAGTCACTGTGATGGTGAATACTATGGGAGGACCCTCTAAGCTACTCTTGAATGGAGGATCTTAGGCCCTAGGGCCATCATAGACGATTTACTAAAAAAGTGTCCAGCCTCTAGAGTGTAATCTCAAGCTTCATCACTTACTACATGTATATAAGTATATATGTAGATATGTATGTAGGTATATATGTAGATATACATTTGCTATATACACACGTATGTATGCTATTTCTCAGATGATAGTAAAAGGTTAGGGGGCTTTATCTAGATGTGTGTGTGTATGTGTGTGAATGTGTGTGTGTGTGTGTGTGTGTGAGAGAGAGAGAGAGAGAGAGAGTGTGTGTGTGAGTGTGTGTGTGTGTGTGTTTGTGTGTGTGTGTACTCAGGTAGCCACAAAGGCCATAAGACATTGAATAAGAGTGCATCATATCCCCTGAAGTGGGAGTTGCAGATGGTTGTGAGCCATCTGATATGAGTGTTGGGAGATGAACTCCCAACTTCATGATATAGCAGAAAGTGTTCTTAAGCCTTGCACCATCTCTCCACCCCCACCTCTTAACATAATTATCTTTCTTTGTGTGATTCTCATCTATCTCTCCCTAGTTGTTAGGGTTTGCATCTGTCCCCCAAAGGAAAATCTATTGACGGTTTGGTCCCAACATATGGCACCATGAGAAAGTAGTGGAAGCAATAGCAGGTGGGGCCATTAGGCATTAGCAGAGGACACCCTTGCAGGGGATACTAGGATCTTGGCCCTCCCACTGCCTCTTGCTTCCTAGCCATTATAAAGTGAGCAGTTGCCCTCTGCCTCATACTTCACCAGGAAGTGCTGCCTCACCACAAACCCAGCTGTAACAGGACTATGTATGTGACCATAGACTGAAACTGTATGCCAAATAAATCTTTTCTCCTTTTAAGTTATTTGTCTTGGACATCTGTGTCAGTGACAATAAGCTGACTGTCTTCCTTCCCCATGTCACGCAGGCCTTTTCTCCTGCATGTATCTTAGTACCATAAGCATGCCACGTGCTAGACAAACAAAAACATCCTGTCCCGCCACCTCCTAGCCAGGAGTCCAGGTGAAGACTTCACATACCTTCTCCACCCCAAACTTGAGCCTTCAAAGTCAGCATATGCTGCAGCAACACCCCACCACACACACCATTGAACCTGTGTGCTCACTCCCACTAAATTCGTAGTATCTCAGTATTAGCACTCAGTGCTTTAGAATTACCACTCAGCAGAGAGATTGGCCGTTCTCTGGAATAAGTACCGAGCCATCATCAAAGGGCTACAGAGTGGCTCAAGACACCCAAGTCTATTCTAATCCCTGAAACCTGGGAGTTTATTATATGGAAAAAACTTTGCAGGTGGGAAAAGGGTCACAAAAAGGAGACACTCTTCCTCTGGATTGTTTTTTTTTTTAGATGCATTCATGAATGTCCCGAGAAGGAGACAGAGAGACATGGAAAGGGAGATGGAAAGGGAGGCAATATTATATCAGAGACAAGAATGGTAGTGATGTATCCTCAAGCTAAGAAAACTCCAGAAGCTGCCAGAGCTGGAAATGACAATGCACAGATTCTCCCCCGGAACCTCTCCAGGGACCCAAGCCTCCTTCCAAGCCTTGATTTTGGCCAACCAAAGCTGAACTTGTACTTCAAGGAAGAGAACAAAATTTGAACTTATACAAGAAAATTAATTTGCATTGTGTTAAGCTAGCAATGTGATATTCTGTTCTAGCAGCCATGGCAAACTAGTACACATGTCTTGGAATACAGCAGTGACCATGGGAATAAGGTCAGCCAAAACCTAAAGCAGAATATGTTAATCCTATCTGGGACTCACAGCCACTGAAACCTAGGTTCTTACTGATACAAAAACTGTACAAGTGTTATAAAAATAAGGAATGAGGGAAGGGAATATGATCAATTTTCTATTCCTTCCTGTCTCCCGAAGTGTATGTTCTAAGGATATGAATGGTAGGGAGCCTTTCTCCCATTCCTTCACCCCCTTCACCTACCTTCAGAAGACATGAACATGAGCAAATGGCTCCTACAGAGCTTTCCTGATACATATTTAACAAACAAAGGTATTGTAGTGTAGGAAATACACACACACACACACACACACACACACACACACATATACATACATACATAAGACCACAAAAAGTAACAAAGGGAAGACCAGACTGTGCTAGGTGTACCAAGAGATGGATTGTGTTTACTGTGGTGCTGACTTCTAGCCTGGCACCAAGTAAAAATTATTTGGAGACAATGAGGAGTGAGCAGTTCAACAATTTTGTTTCGTCACAGGAACTGAATTTCCCAGTGAATGTAGCTTGGTGTTCAGGACCGTGGTGGACTCTCTTGTTCATCAACATGGCTGCTATCAGCATGCAGAATTTCACATACCTAGTACCCCTTGCTAGATTCTACTGTGCTCTGAAGAATAATAGCTTACTTTTGAGATATTTTTGTGGAAAACGAATGTGGAATGTATTGCCTTGATGCCTATTAATTCCTAAATTCTGCCTAGGTCTGGAGATCAGAAAATCAGGATGAGCTCGGTCAGGCTTTGTCAGTTCTTGAGTCATGGAAATAGATTCATAAGACACTCCACATCCTGAGACTGTCCATTCTGGATTGTGTTGAGGTCATTATGGTTCATGGAACTGTATGGTTTTCAACAAATTTTTTCAAGGTGATTTATTTGTATTCTGTAAGACTTTTTACTTTAAAATTTTTGACAAGTATAAAAATAAAAAAGAACAATTTTTTTATCAGGCCATGGAACTTCATATTTAGTTTGGAAAAATATGGTTATTGTGACAATACTGTATGCAATAATTCAGAAAAAAAATGTACTATAAACCAAAATCAGTAAAGTATAAATTGATGGATGACACATCCAAAGTCTCTCTATACCATTCCTAGTGTACAGAAATTATTCCTGTACTAAATGTTTAGTTTAGGAAAATACCAACCATCACAAAGAAGAAACAAAACACTAAACTCAAAACAAAAATAAAAAATAAGAAATAGAAATATTTCAAAATTTAATAATTGAAAACATGGAAGTTAGTTTAAATAATGTCTTAAAATAGAAAACAAAATGAGAGCTTGATTAACCATTTCTAATCAAATTATGCAAACAGAAATAGACAAATACAAATTATAAAAATAAACAAACAAGAAATCCTATTTAAAAAGAGAATGACAAGCTGGAGAGTTGTCTCAATGGCTAAGAGCTCTTTTAGACGACCCGGGTTCGATTCCTTGCACCTACATGGCAGCTCACAATCATCTGTGACTCCAAGATCTGGCACCCACAGACATACATACAGGCCAAATACCACACACATAAAATAAAAATAAATAAATAAACAGAGAATGACATCTCATGGTAATATAAAAGAGCTTACTAAGAACTAGTGAACTTAAAACACACACAAATGGAGGCTCTGAGAGTTAGCAGGAAACACTAAGAGCCAAAGAGAAAAGAATTCAGTTTCTCATGTTAAAACACATCAGTAGCAGACTTCTCATGAACAATGTTTTGTTTTGTTTTGTTGTTTGTTTGTTTTTTTTTTTCTAGATAGGGTTTATTCATGTAACCCCCCTGTCCTGGAACGCTCCATAGAGAGCAGGCTGGCTTCAAACTTCACTTGCCTCTACCTCCCAAGTGCTGGGAGTAAAGGCATGTGTCACTATGCTTGGCTATGCACAACTTTTTTAATTCCACAAGAAAACTAAGTTCTATGGATCGTGAGATGGCTCACTGAAAATTGATTACCTCTAGAGTTTGAGCTCCCAGTTCTATGGTGAAAGGATACTTCCACATGTTCATGTGTTACACACACATACACACACACACACACACACACACACACACACACACACACACACACACACACACACACACACACACACACACACACACTATTAATGGAAAGATGGCTTAGAGGTTAAGAACGCTGTCTGCTCTTCCAAAAGTCTTGGGTTCAATTCCCAACAACCATAAGGTGGCTCACAACCATCTATAATGAGGTCTGGTGCCCTCTTCTGGCATGCAGGCATATGTGCAGGGAGAGCACTGAATAAATAATAAATAAATAAATCTTTTTAAATTTTTTAATTTTTTTAACTCCAACAGTCTAAATCCTGGTGGGTTGTTGTTGTTTTTTTGAGATAAGGTCTCTCTACATAGCCCTGGAACTCACTATATAGAATATGCTGGCCTCGAACTCAAAGAGGTCCACCTGCCTCTGCCTTCTAGATGCTGAGATTAAAGGTGTGTGCCACTATATCTGGCCTAATTCTATCTTTTTTGTGTATTATTAACTGACTCATCCTATTTTCTTTATCAATGTGTGTGTTTGTGTTTGTGAAGCATGTTTCTGTGTTTGCATGCTCATACATTTGGATGTCATGGTGCATATACAAAGGTCAGAGACAACTTCTAATGTAGATCTTCATCTTTCACCTTATTTGAGGCAGGATCTCTCTTTTGTTCACTGCTGCAGAGGCCAAACTAGCTGACCTGCCAGCTTCCCTGGATTTTCCTAGTGCAGCTTTCACCTTGCCATGAGAGCATTAGAATTAGAGATGTGTCTGGCCTTGCATATGTTCTGGGGATTTGAACTCAGGTGCTCACACTTATATAGCAGGTGCTTTACCTATGAGCAATCTCTCCAGAGTTCCCATCTAACCTCTCACTCCAGGGCTCAAGTAATTTTCTTGCTACAGACACCTGAGTACCTGAGACACATGCACATGTATATGCATCTTGGAAAATGTTTGGGTCATGTGTGTGTGTCTGTGTGTGTGTCTGTGTGTGTATTCACATGGCAGCACTCTCTCAAAGAGCTGAGGTAAGTACAAACTTGAAGTTATAAATCCAAACTAGCCAGAACAAAGACAAAAATAGAAACACTTCAGAGACACAAGGACATAAAAAAACATACTCTCACAAATGTTTTCTGAAAGAACCACCAGGAAACACTTCCATAAGAAGAAAGCAAACTTCTAATGAAGGAATATGTTGCAAGTAGATATGGTGAGAAAAGAAATCTAAAAACATGGTGGAAGCCCAGGTAAGTTCATTTTAACAACTAAATGCTAGAGAAACAACAGTAAGTAGGAAGACAATAAAAGTGCTAAGAGAAAGAAGACAGAAGATAAAGAGGAGAGAAGATAAAGTGGAAAAGATCAGTGCATGTTAAGTAAGAAAGCCTGAAGGCAGCTGTGTGCTCCTTGTATTGCCTTCTTGAGGAGACTACATGCAGTGATATTTTGATTTTTGAAAAAAAATGTAAATACAGGTACTTACATCAAACCTTCAATGCAATTATTCAAATGTGGTGGATAATAATATTAATGTCCCTAACATGTGCGTACTGTATGGACATCCATCTCCCTGTGAGGACTGTGGTCTCAGTGAGTAGCCTGGGGGTGAACACAGACCTAGTGCTGAGCGCTGAGATGGCTTAGCAGTTAAGAGCATGAATTGCTCTTGCAGAAATAGCAATTTTGGGTGCCTGAACCCACCACAGGTGGTTCATAGCCACCTTTAGCGATCTGGCACGCTCCTTCGGCCTGTGTAGACACCTGCATGTATGCATACCCGAACGTGCCTGCCTACACACACACACACACACACACACACACACACACACACACACACACACACACATCTTAAAGTACATATAAAATAAACCTTTTAAACAGAAATTTTTAGTTTTATCTCCAATTTTGTATTGACTTAATACTGCAAGAGAATATAAACTTGAAAACTTAAAACCTTTTAAATTTAAAACATTTTCAGGTGGCTTTGTTATGTCATCCTTCCTGCATTCTCCTGTTTTATATTTTTCTCCAAAAGGAAGGAAGGATGTTAAACCCTTTATGCTTATTTTGAGCTGCTGTTTAAATGTGCTGGCATACCTATAAGTTTTAGATGCATTCAAAGTGGCTCCATGAAGCCAAAGGACAGTTCAGCGCATGTCCAGAGCAGACAAGAGGCCACAAAATACATTCCACCTGCTATGTGCAGGTAAGGATTATTAGTGAAAAAGGAACTCTCACACACCAGGATTGGTGTCTTTTAAACACCAGTAGTTAAAACAACAACAACAAACATTATCTCATGCTCCCTCTTGGTTTGAATTTCTTCTCTCTGGTTTCAGTATGCAAGTAGTGGACAGAGATATCAATATAGAAACTGCCTTGGCTCTTGGCTGACGACCATCAGGGGGCTTTCCAATTAGAGAATCCTTCAGAGCCACGGAAAATAAAATAACTTCTCTCTCATAACAAGCACCCAGGGAGACAGAATAGTCAGTTCTCTGTGTTTGCTTCTCTTACAGTACAGGAAAATCATGGCACACAATGAGAAACATTCAGACTGCCTTCTGGGAGTGATGAGTGGTGGTGGGTTGCCCATGGGATTCATTGCTCACTCAAACAGCCAGTCAACATCGCTCATGCCAAGCAGAAGGAAGCAGTGATACTAGCAGCAGAGACACAACTGGCTCATCTGTGGGTAAACTGAATTTGTAGATCCTTCAGTGGACATTCCAGGAGGACATTCTCAACCAAACTCCATATTCTTAGATCACAGCCATATCAGAGCTATTGGACAGTGGAAGACTGCCTTAGTCATTTTTCCTATTATCTATGATAAGTTATCCAGAGGAAACAACCCAACAAAGGAAAGGCTTATTTTGGTTCACAATTTGAGGACACAGTCCATCATGGTGGGAAGGCATGGAAGCACAAGAGTGAAGTGGCTGGCCACAGTGAACTTGGAGTCAGAAAGCAGGGACCATGACTGCTGGCGCCCAACTAGCTTACACCTTTTCCCTCTGTTTCAGATGGAAAGCAGTGCTGTATCATTTAAGGTGGGTCTTCAGTTAGCCTAACCAAAACCACAGGAATGCCAGGAGGCTTGTCTCCTAGGCAAGTCTGACCCCTGCAAAGTTGATAGTCAACACTGACCATCATGAAGTCCTATGGATCACCTGCTCAGATTCCAGCCATGGGCCTAGCTGCACACTAGCTCAGGTCTGTCATTGCCCATCAGAAATGGCTCAGAGAAAGCTCCAGACTGGACTTTCCATGGAAAAACTGTTACTACAAATGATAAGAGCCAAGCCTGGGCAGTGGCGAGGAGGGTGCAGAGTAGCTTATGTGTCTGGGAAACTTTAAAGGTAGCATCAATGAAAGAGTGGCCGGGTGCCTACACAGTGTTAAGCAGGAACATGCACAGAACAGGATAATTTCAACCTTCCTTACAATCCTAGAAGAAACAGAAGACATAAATGAAGGCATAAAGATGATAAAGGAAGATAATTGATGAGATCATAGAGATGCTGAGGGACATAGGCACATAGGGTATCATGTGGTAATACCCTAAGGAACTAAAGCTGCCAGATTGTTAGTGGGATAAAGGCTGTAAGTGGGATAAGGGTGGTGACTGAGACATACCTGTGTGAAGGAGAGCCACTGACTCATAGAGGAGCAAGGATTCAGTGGAGGCAGTGTGTGAGGCTTAGAGTCAGAGCCTAGCCTCTCATGGCCACAGAGACTTCCAAGAGCAGCTTCCTGGGAAGGATGACAGGGGGAGCAGTAAGGGTACCCCCGCAAGTACCCCACCCACAAGTACCCCACCACCACCACAGGAATTTTAGGAGATCAGCACCATCTACATCACAAAGTAAGGATTCCCACTCTAAATTCAACTGAACAAGGGATATTGTTATGCTCAGGCTTGACCAAAGCCCTACTGTAGTCTCTCCACTGACTGGGGCTCATTACACTGTTCTGATGATCAGGCTTGGGTGGTCTGACCAGAGATCAATTCCTGTAACCCTGTCTAAACCATGGGGTCCAGATAGAATGTGGGATCCCAGGGCAAGGTAGGCTGGGAGGAAATGTGGACACATGCTGGAGTGGAGGAGGAAGAAGCTCAGAGGAAGTTTCTCTGACAGGCCAGAGAAAAATCTAAAAGTGAGATAAGAAAGATGGGACATGTGCAGAATGCAACACAAGCAGTTTTGTCCATTGAAGGAGAATAAGATGGCAAAGTGTGAGGCTGGGCAGACAGTATGTCAGCTGGCTTACCATGACTGTGACAAAGCAGCTGAGACAATCAACTTAAAAAATGGTCCGCTGTATTTTGGCTCCTGGTTTCAGGTACTTCTACCTGTGTTTGCCTGGCCTGCTTCCATTGGGCCTGTAACAGCACAATACATCACGGGAGAGTAAGAGGAAGAATACTGGTGATTGGGAAGCAGAGACAGAGGAAGATGGCAGGTCTGGCTCCCCATAGCCTTTCCACAGGGTAGCCCTAGTGACCCACCTTACCACTTCAGGTACTCACATCCTAAAGATTCCATCTCCCAGTGGCATAAGAGTCAAGGACCAAGGCTTCAGTACCTAAGTATGTGAATGATGTCCACGATCAAATTACAGCAACAGGTGTCAAGACTTTGTCTCCAGAGAGCATGTGGTCTGTGTGGCACTACTTGAGGGCACAGGCACAGAAGCTTCAAGCAAACAAGCTATGTTAACATTCTCTTCCCACTGCACAGTGGAGGGACATTACCTCAGGGAAGATTATTTGAAGGCCCCTAGGAACATGACTTGGGCAGGAACTAAGTTTCTGCTACTGTCTGCAGTCAGAGAACAAAAATGCGACATCTGAGTGAGAAAACACACTCCTTTATACCTGCCTGACATTTAACACAACAGCTAGGAACAAATCCCTCCTTTGGAAGATATAGAAGAACTAGAGACAGTTAAAAAACAGAAACAGTCATAGAACTGCAGTAACAGTCTAGGAAAGCTCAGGAGCCATTTCAAAAAGGGAGAGGCCAGACAGGTAGGGCTGTAGATAGACAAACCCCATGTCACTTTAATTTAGATTAACTCAGGAGTAAAATCTGTTCGTAACTCCCGCCTCTTGGAAAGCATTGGGTGAGCCCTTCACCCCTGCAGACCTCTGCCTTCCTCAGCCCACAACTCAGTCAGTCTTCATCCACAGCACATTTCTACAGTGCCCAATGCAACAAGAACTCTATTCTCCCTGCAATGGACTTTAAACCCCTCCGTTTTAATCCCCTTCTCCAAGAGATAATTTACAGCCCTATGTTTTGCCCTTAACTGGCTCATTTGGAGCTATCTGTAAGTTAAGTTTTAACATTTTAAGGTCTTTTTAGGAAAATTACTTGGGGAAAAAAAAGAGCATTTATAAGCCACAGTGCTGTGCATCTAATGTTATGACACCTCAATGACTGTTAAACATTTCAATACTTCAGAGTTACCTGAGGGAGTTGACTCAGTATCCACTTCTAGTGATTAATGACCTTGGTCCTCACCTGTTTCCTTCCTTACATCTGCATTTTAACTTACCTGATATTGTCTGATTCTAGTTCTTGTGTCTCCCAAATTCCTCACCTCTCTGGTTTGATCATTAAAGCTTTTGTATTAAAAGATACAATATAAAACTTAATGACCTGTGTTATGGAAAGCCAGGTATGTAAAGTGTTGCCAGCCAGCATTTTTACCATGAGTGTGATAGTAAAATTTAAGATGAGTCACTCAAAGCAAAATTGCATGTGCACTCAGATGAAAGCGTCAGCAAGGGCTATGAGGAAGCATGTAATGAAAGGCTAGAGCATATGATGACATTCTAAAAACCCCATTTCCCTTCAGCCAGATGCAATTTGAAATAATGATAGGGTTATCTAAATCCAGCTGAGTTCTCTTTTTATTTTAGCCCTGACTATGAAGACTCTGTAGATCACAGACCTTTTGTCTCCATAAATATTCCAAAAGTGAGACGGAACACTGGAAAGGGACTTTGCCCTTCAACACCTGTCAACAAGAATGACACTTGCCAACTTCTTTTCTAGATCTAAAAAAACATGTCACTCGTGAGAGTGTGATGATACACAACTCCCCAGGGAGTTGAGATTGGGAGAAATACTGGGTATGGAGCCAGAAAACCATGGTCTTTATTGCAAGGAGACTTCTATCAAATCACATAAGCATGCCTGTACCTTATTTTCCATACAGAACAACAGAGAAGAGCAAAAGTCACTTGTTCAAAGTATCTGTGGCTTTGTTGTGAGTCTCTCTGGAGTAACAGAGTAAGGTAACATTGTCACCTCTCACACTCATTATCCACAGCTTATTGGCCTTCTTCACCTGAACACAGTACCTGACACTCCCTCTCTTCCTCCCTGAAAAGGGGGCAATCCATAAATTTAATGTATTTGAAAACAATCTGGCATGGCATGACTGAACAGGAACGGGAGGTTGGGCTGACCGAGGAGCCTGGGCTCTCTCTGCCTGCAGCCTGTAATTACAGTGAGCTGTAAGCCACTGCACAGCACGTTTGTTATGAGCACTCTAGCAAATAGCACAGAATTATAGGGTTGGGAGAGTCTTAGGAGAATAGCTCCTCCAGGTCTTTCATTTTACAGATGTGGAAACTGAAGTTCAGGATGGGTGAGGAGTTGGCCTGGGACTGCACAGGCATCCATGATAATACTATGAGGAACCCAAATCCTACCCTTCATCTTCTGGTCCTTCCCATTGACCTCACATACTTCAGTTGATCTGAGGACTTGAGGTAAATGCCAGCTTGGAGACTCCTTTTACAGCGATGGTCACTGCCACTGGCTAACATACTCTCACTCCAGAGTGGCAGCCAGCCTTTTCTTATTGACTTTCCATTATCAAATTAGGAAATGGTTTTCTGGGAAGGTCTCCCTTGTGGGTTGGGTTGCTGATGCTATAACAACACTTTTTAGTTCTTGAGCCATGGGCTTGAGTGTTTAAAACTATATCTAGATTTGAGTTCCAGGGATTTTTAGTTGGTCTTTTGCATGGGCCTTTATCTTCTTAAGCAATTTCCTCATCTAAAAATGGCAAAACAACTCTAAAAATCTTTGTAAATTGTAAAATATATGATAAATACTTGTAATTATTACTCTACAAGCCCCCAAATGCCAGCATATAGCAAGGGATGTAAATTACACTTGTTAAAAATCTCAGGTCCTAAGTAGTTCAATCCATGGTTAGAGAACCACTATTGGGATCCACTCAGAGTTGTTTCTTTGGATGATCGATTGACTTAGTTTTCTTCTTTCTCACATTTTGCATCTCTTCTCTGCTTCCAGCCACTTATCCCATTGCTCCTGGTTTGCACTGTGATGGCCCAGCTGCAAGCTTCAGTAATCAACTCTCTCCAGTCGCCCAAGAAGGCCTTGGCATCCTTTTTACATATGTATTGGAACATAGGAAAAAAATGGTGCCAGACTAATTAATCATCTCTGACCTACAAGTGTCAGAAAGCCTGTGTTAGTCAGATTTCTATTATTGCAACAAAATATCTGGAGTAATTAAGTTATAAAGTAAAAAAGACTTATTTAGGCTTATAGTTTTTGAAAGTTCAGTCCATGATTGGTTGGCGGTATTGCTTTGGGCTTATAAGGCAAAAAAAAAACTTCTTACATTTCTCCTGGAAGCAAAAGAAAAAAGAAGGCCAGAATTCCACCATCTCTTCAAAGGCAAACAACCTACATGACATAAAGACCTCATACAAGGCCAAACTTCTTATATGCCCCACCCCTCTCAACCATTACCAACCCAATCCTAACCCCATCCCTGCCCAAGACAATCGAGTCAGGGGACCAAGTTTTTAACACATGAACCTTTACAGGGAACTTAAAATCCAAAACACAAAGTTGGGGAGGCAACTTGACAGCTGCAAGATAAGGATAAGCTTGGATCTCCAGTAAAAGCCAGCACAGAAGGAGGAAGAAGCCCAGCAGAACCTAAAGGCTCACTAGCAAGCCAGTCTAGACAAACTGTGAGCTCCAAGTTCAACGAGAGATTTTGTCATAAAAGGAAAGGTGAATATAAATAAAGGAAAGAAGGAAGGAATGAAGGGAGAGAACGAGGGAGGGAGGAAGATATTGAAAGTCAACTTCTGGCCTCCACATGTGCATGAACAGTGAGTACAGGAGAAGAGAGGAAAAGTGGGAGAAAGGGATGGAGGGAGGAAGGAAAAGAGGAAAGAAGGAAAGGAGAGGGAGAGACAGAGAGATCCAAAACACACTTTCTTGGGTGAAAAGGGAAATTTATTGCCAAGGTGCTAGGACAGGTCAGAGGTCAGATCGCAGAAGTAAAGATAACCAACACTGATATGTCAGGGATGGGAACTGTGGTCCCCTTTCCCATGGCTGACTCTGCTTCTTTCATAGAGCTGGCTTAATCCTCTCCCATTGTAGGGACAGGAGATAGCTACAACACGTCCCCTTGTGAATTGAGAAGGACTGTATATACCCTGACTGAAATTTGGAGTTGAGAAAAACAGCCCAGGTTTTATGACACAGGCTAATCATACACACCCTCACACCCTCGTGCATAATTGCTTCTATTTTTTTTTAATTACACATACACTCAGGTAACCTCAGGCAGGAAGAGGGTTCAGATCCCCAGGAGCTAGAGTTACAGAAAGCTATGAACCACTCAACCTGGTTTTAAGAACTATACTTGGATCCTCCGGAAGAGCAGAAAATGCTCTTAACCGCTGAGCCATCTCTCCAGCCCTTCAAGTATAACCTTTTAGCTTCCAGTGAAAATATTTAGTTTAGATATGAGAGTCTTAATCCAGAAGCTACAAAGGTCTGCTAGGCAGTCAGAAATAAATATGTGCTATAGTTTAAATGGCCTCGTGTTTTGTTGTTAGTTTATGTAGTCCAGGCTAGCCTTGAACTCACTATGAATCCCAGGATAGTCCACACAATCCTGCCTTGGCCTAAGCAGTAAGATTTGAGCCATGCCTCACCACACTATACTATGGCTTTATTTTTTCCTGTGAGGAAAGACCTCCTCTGCACGGAACAACCACAGACTGTTACCTCAGATCAGTCCTCAAAAGGAATGAAGTCAGATCAGATGTTGATTGCCATCAAAATCAGACACTCCCTGTTCTCATCTAGCATATGGATAATGCCTACCAACCTGTCACCTAGTTGTACAAGCCAGCAAGGCTAAATCCCCATGGAAAGCTCAGAGCACATTTCCTTCAGCCTTGTCTTCCTGCTTCCTGTGTCCTCTTGCATCCAGTGCATCAGACATGGTGGGAGACTGAGTCATAATCTAAGCCCAAGCAGGCTTACCAGTGAGGTCCTTACAAAGAGTTTCCACTATGGAGAGAGTGGGCATTCAGAACAGAGGCTCCCAAGCCTTAACATGAGCATCATGTTCAAATGTGGTCACCTTCACCAGAGTTTGCCAAGCTTGGCTGCACATCAGGATCAAGTGGAAACCTATGAACATTCCAGAAACCAGACCACACCTAGACAGTTAAATCCCACACAGGCACCACGAGTCTTTGGCATTTGCCAAGTACTTTCAATGGTCAAACAAGTTTGGGAAACACTGCTGTGTCCCAGGGCTCTCCACTATGAGAACTGCAAATGAGAATCTTCTGGGAAGATGAGCGAAAGTAACATGCCCAGGCCACAGCCTCCACCTAAGGCCTGAGCTGGAATCTGGGAAGACAGAAGATGGGACCACTGGATGCTTATTACAGCCCCCTGGCTGGTTAGTCTCAGACCTCCCCAGAGATTCTGATCAAATGGGTCCAAAGTGAGGCTCAAATCTGCATTTCAGGAAGCACCTTTACCTACCCATAGCAACTCACTCTGTACCAAACTCAGAGGAGAAGCATTTTGCTTAGACCCTCACAACTCAATGTGGCCCATAGACCACATTTTATTGGAAATTATTATAAATGTTGCTTGTCAAGCCTCAGCTCCAGAGGCCCCATCTGCTTAGTGAAAAATCTAAATGTTTTTAATATTCTCTGTCTCTCTGTCTCTCTGTCTTTCTGTCTCTCTGTCTCTGTCTGTCTCTCTCTATGGTATGTGTGTATGCATATGGTGTGTGTACAGTATTGTGGTGTGTGTGTGTGTGTGTGTGTGTGTGTGTGTGTGTGTGTAGGTGCTGCATATGCCAGGCTAGCAAGCTCTGGAGCTTCTGGGCATTCCCTCCTCCTACTCAGGTAGGAGTGCCGAGATTCGGGATTACAGACATGTGTGCTACCACACCCAGCTTTTTTGGGGTATTGGGATCTGAACTCAGGTCCTTATGCTTTCATGGCAAAGCATTTTACCCACTGAGCCATGCCACCATGCAAGGAAAGCTGCATTGTTACAACATGCTGGGGTTTTCTTTGCAAATTTGAGCTACTTGGAAGTCATCCTGTCTTGCTTACACAATCTGTAGCCTTAAGAAACAGGAAGCAGAGTCTTCATGGGTTGAGGCTATTGTGTCTAGTTGGCTAGAGGTGTGGCTGGGAAAGGGTACTCACATTTTAGAAGCAGCTGAGGTTGTTTCTCTGCTCATGGAGGTGATGACTCAGCTGGGCTTGCAGACTCTAGAAACCAGGTCATGCCATGGAAACCTGTGGACTTATTACCATTTTAATAAAAAATGTTTCCCAAGGACAAATGTGCTTGTTAGGGGGTTCTAGCAGGTTCTTCAATTACCAAAGATGGCTCCACCTCTAATGTGCTTATTAGGAAGTTCTAGCAGGTTCTTCAATGACTGAAGATGGTCCTGCCTCTAATGAAAGTCATTGTCTTTGACCAAGCACACAGTTTTGACAGAGACATATAGAGTAGTGAAGATAGCTATCCAAATCAGACAAATCAGCCTTGGTGATGATAGGGTAACAGATGTCACAGCCAGATACCCCTCACATCTGAGTATCTGGACCCCAGCTGGTTTCCACTTTGGAAGGTGGTAGAAACTTTGGAATTGGGCCCTGACAGGAAGAAGTGGTTCTCTGTGGGGCAGGAAGAAGTAGTTCACTGTGGGGTATGAAGTATTTCACTGTGGGCCAGGAAGAAGTGGTTCACTGTGAGGCAGACTCCTGCCTCTTGCTGTTTCACACTGGCATCCTGTCTTCTACACAAGTGCATAGGTCATGTGATCACAGACTAAAGACTGCTCAGAAACCAAAAAGCATAATAAATATTTTCTTCTTTTAAGTTGTTTCCCTCAGATATTTTGGTCATAGGGATAGCAAAAGTAATTAATATAAAATTGTGTGAAAAGTTCCCTTTGAGATAGTACAGGGTCATGGCTTGGCCAAGTCTAAGTCCAAGCCTGCTCCTAATGCCCGTGACTACAGAAGAACCTTGTTATAGCTACTGATATGCCATCAGTCCTTTCCTCTGGTGAACACTGTCTTCCTGTCTCACCAAGTACACAAGTAAAAACTGTCAGCAGCAACTCAGATGTGCAAACATTTTTTAAGCAATGTTTCAAAGTTCAAACTCAGCCTCCTGAAAAGTGACTAGTGATCTAGTACATAAGGATCATAGGGCGGACCCGGTGAGAAATAAGAGCTTATCTGGGCTTCTTTTTGCTTCCTGGGGGAGATAAGGCTCCTGAGCTACACCACCAGAGCCAAACAGGTGGATCTCTGAAACTACATAATGGGGAGGGCATTGCCCTGTACTCAGAGGTTACTCAGCAAATGTCTGTGTCTTCTTCTTCAGCTCTTCTCAGCCCCTGTTTTATCTTTTGTGGAATATATACTTTTCAGCATGAATCCCTCTAGCTGCTAAGCTTCTTTTTCTGCCAATCCAGTTTCTTATGAGGGAGAACACGGAAATTGATCATTTACCATTGACCTTATTTGTCCTCTGTTCTGTATCCCCAGATTTAACAGACTTCAAACTGAAATGTGACTGTGTATACAAGCATGCACATATGTTAATATGTGTGAGTGGTGTGTTTTCTGTGTGTGTGTGTGTTTGTGTGTGTGTGTGTGTTCAAGACCAGAGGAATATGTCCAGTGTCCTGTTCTATCATTCCCTGCCTTCATCCTTTGAGACAGGAGCCTCACTAAAAACCTGGAGCCAGTAAGCCACAGCAACTGTCCTGTGTCCCTCCCCTCTGGCCCACTTCGACTACAGGCATGCACTAGCCACACCTAGGTCTTTATATAGATGCTTAGATGTGAACTCTCATCCTGCTGCTCATGCAGCAAGTGTTCTGACCCCCTGATATTTCTCTCCAGCTCTCTACTCCAACCAGCTGTGTGTTTTTATCTGTGTTTGTACTGAATGTGTATAGTTCTTTTCCTCTTGCCATTATCCCTAAACAATACAGCATAGCAACTATTTACACAGCATGTGTGTGGTAGTAGGAATTATAAGAAATCTAGACGTGATTTAAATTCTACAGAGGGGCTGTGTTTGGTTACATGCAAACACTCAGCCTTTAAATATAAGGACTGGAGGCTGGAGAGATAAAGCAATGGTTAAGAACTCTTACTGCTCTTGAAAAGGACCCAGGCACCAACAAGGTAGCTAAAAACTGCCTATAACTCCAGTTCCAGGATATCCAGTGCCCTCCTCTGACCTCCTCAGACATCAATAAAGAGTGATTCCACAAGACACTCTAGGCACAACCTGCTTGATGAACTCTGGAGACAAATCTGTGCTGGCTTTTGGCTCTGTGAGACAAACAATTGCCTTGACTCCCAGAATGCTGCCTTACTACCGTTCTGCCCAAATATTGGCCTTCCTTACTCAGAGCTAGTTAATCTTTTCTAATATGCTGTATTAATATAATTGTGTGATTATAATTTTAAGTTACTTATTTTCATTAAAACAAATATCAGAGGAATGTTGTTCCTACAAAACTATGTTTACATTTTGAAAGCTAGAAAAAGAGGGAAATGCTAGAACAAATATTGTTATCAAATTATTACTAGGTTACTAGACATCTGGCAATGACTAACTGGAAAATTACAGAATCTGTGTGGAATCTGAACCATGGTGGCTTTTCAGGGGTCTCCAGTTGTGTTTTTACTGGAGATAAAGTACACTTCTTTAGAGAAATTAACTTCACATGAAAGATGTGGAACCCCAAGTAGGAAACTCTTATTCCAAGCCTATGCAAAGCTTGGTGGACAAATGTACAGTTCCAGATTCAAGGTGAATTTTTTAAAGTGTATATGTACATATGTATGTGTATGTATACCTGTGTGTATGTATGTATGTTTGATTCATTTTATGTCTCCCTGCTCCATGAAATAATGCCTTTACTTTTAACAACTGGTTCAGCTAACAGTTTCATTTATATTGCCTAAGAGGATTTCTACTGTGACACCAAAATTCACTGAGGGCATAACCAGCTTAAATACCTGGGAGGATTAAACAAAGCAAAGACACCTCACCACCACCGCAAGAAAACACCACAGGAGGAATGTTGCTGTTGTCTTTTTATCCTGTTTATTTGTTTACAGTTAATTGAAAAGATAAGACAGCTGTGGTCTTACTGAGTTTTGACTAACAGAAGAAGGCCCTCAGTTCATCTTGATTAAGTTACAAGCACTGATTGTGGGAGTGTAAAACAAAGGTTTTGGGGGTTGGAAAGATGGATCGGGTACGTGCTGCTCTTGCAGAGAAACTGAGTTCAGTTTCCAGAACCCACTTTGAACAGCTCACACCACTGTAACTCCAGCTTCAAGGGAGCCCATCTCTCAGGCTGTCTGTGTACCTGTACTCACATGCACACACTCTTTTTACAATCCTTTACTAACTACAAAATGTGGTAGTTGATTAAGATGTCTACATTTAAAAAAGAAAGAAAGAAAGGAAAAAGGGAAAGCAAAGAACACTGGTAACGTTCCTGTGATTGCCCAAGCCCATCCAGCCTATCCCTGTCCATGCGTTTTCTTCCTGACTTTGTCTGCTCACTTAGATGTTTGCATAGATACCTTAGTCTGTTTAGACTGGACAACTTCATTGTTCACATTTCTGGAGGCTGGAAACCTAAGAGGAAGGCAATGACTCTGGTGTCTGGAGAGAGCCTGGTCCTGGTTGGGCCTGTTTGCTGCCTCTTTGTACAGCAGAAGAGATAGGAACACTCCCTTGTGAAAACCTCATGCTTGGATTTTTTTCCACCCAAAGTTCTAAAGCTGTCACCTTGGTGACCAGGTTTCAACATGAATTCAATGTGCACACAAATGTCAGACCACAGCAACACCTGTAGAAATGTGTAGACATGCTTCATGGTTCTTGTTTTAAGATATCATTTCTTACTAGTGTTCTTAAATTTGTGCTCCCTGTTCTTCAATACAATCTTTATGTAGTATTAGGTCATTCCTGTAGTCCCTAGCTAATGGCTATTTTTCTTGCTGTCATAGTTACATCTCTGTAAATGATGCACAGGACATTTCCTTGTTCACAATTCCTTATGCAGATGCATGACTTTTGTAGGATGTAGTCTGAGCAGCAGACTTGGGATACATTGCTGCCTCTTAAGCGATGGTACCAGGTGTTCTAAGAAGCACACTTCTTCATCCTCTCATTCTCCCCTTCAGTTTTGAAATGGGAGCCACATTGATACTTTAGCTAACGCTACTGGACAAACAGTGCGTCATTAAGCCAATCACCTCGCCTTCCCTCTGCTTCCTCCAAAGAGCTCACCCATCTTTCCTGTGTTCCTTTTGTAAGTATTTGTTCTCTTGCTAATCTGTAGAGGTTGTCTCCAGTGACTTCGCTCCTGCTTGTCTCTTCATCAATGTTTTTATCACTTATGATTCTTTATTGATTTGACTCCTTGCTTGTGTTTCCTTGATTCATAACAGAATTATTATTCTTCATCCATAAGGCTTGGTGAGTTTTATTTAAGAATGCTTTTCTTGCTCTGAGTATTACATACATATTTTCCTACTTTTTTTCTAAAAATATTTATATTTTTATTTTCTTCACATTTAAGTGTTTAATCTGCATAGACTTATTTGTAGTTAAGTTGGATATAAACTTTTATTTAATTTTATTTTAATTTCATCAGATGGATATATGACTAATATATAACTTCTTTTGAAGAACATCATTACAATTTCATTGTTTATAGACTTACGATAAAATCTTTATAACAACACGTTTTCTCATTGCTAAAATAAATTTATACAGATGTTCCTCAGTGATGTTCAGTAAAACTACATGTTCTTTTTCTAAAATAGCGAAAATTTTTGAGTATTTCTTGTTAGACTCATTGCTGAGATTTTAATGCTGTTATAATTTGTTAACAAGAGTCTCTCTGTGTATGTCACTCTGTCTCTCTCCCTTCTACCATACCTGTCTCTATATACACATACTTTTAGTTTTTAACTGCTAGTGATGTTGTATAACAATACCCTAGGTTAATGTTAATTTCCTATTCTGTCACACTCTGAACTGTAACACCAACTCCTTTTATCTGTGTCAATGACCTTTACCTACACATTGTGGTTTGATATTTACTATTTATTGCTTCTCTGTCTCTCCTCCTTCCCTACCCCCTCACCTCCCTCCAATGTGTGTGTGTTTGTGTGTGTGTGTGTGTGTGTGTGTGTGTGTACTTTATTGGTTAACATTACATCCAGAAAAGTAGAATATAAATGACTAATGGCAAACAGTATAGAGTTTTCCTTGACTTTTGCAGAAACTACTTTTTTTTCTTTTGCAATACAAAGGCTCAAACCCAAAGACTTGCTTACACTACAGCATGCCACAGAGCCACACCCAAAACCAGTAAACATAATTGTAATGTTTTTTCCATTAACAACAGTGTCTGCTGTAAGTTTATAATTGATATTTTTTTTGGGTCAGGGTTAAACAGTGGCCTTTTACAACAGATTTCATCAACTTACTGCTCTTTAAAATTGTGATTATATTTTTTTAAATTGGTTTCAGTATATGATGTATATATGATACCATGTGCTTTTATCATTAATATGTTAATGTCAGGACTTGTGCTGAAACTTGTGCACATTGCAGAGATGAACTACATTTAGTCATCATGTGTTATTTTAATACATCATTGCTTTTATTACCTCATATTTCATGTACAAATTTAGAAAACTCAATTATAATTGATATTTATTTTTATATCTATTATTATCACTTATAATTTTGATGTAATTTTATGTGGTTTCATAAAGCAAGTTTAAATCGACTTCCATTTTCTAATAATCTAGAACACTGGCTAGTGAGATGTCTCACCAGAAAAGGCTTTTACGGCCAGTCTAATGGGACTTACTAGATGAAGGACAGAGCCATCCCCCAAGCTGTTTTCTGGCCTCTATAAGTGCATGGGGCTGCCCTGCCCCCACCACACACCTATAAAAGTATGAATAAATTAGTGTAGAAAAAGACTTAAAGAAAAGGCTTTAAAATTACACTAAAATAGTTTGCTAAATAATAGATAGGCAATTTCCTAGTCTTTGAAAATTCTGGAATTTCCCAATAAAACCCTAATGGAAATGTGGAGCTATTTACTGTTTGATTTTAATCTATTTTTATTTTTATTTTCTTATAATTTTTAAAATTTTTAGTATTTATCATGGTATTGCCTTTTCTTATTTGAGATTATTCAGTTTTTCCTATTTTCTTTTTGCTAACAATTGCCATATGTTAGAACGAGAACAGACCAAAAACTTTCCAATCCTGTAACAAGTGGCAGGAAAAAGTCCAGTGCAGCAGTGTGGTGAGATTTTATCATGAAAGGTACCATGAACTTGGCAGAGGTTGGTCAAACATCAAATGGATGACTGGAGGAACTGTTAAGCCTTCAATAAAAAGCTGCTATTCTGGTAGTTCACGTGGAGTAACAAAGCCTAAGAATGTGAAAAGGAGAAAGGGGAAAGAGATCCTGTCTTCAGAGAAAATATATTAGAGAACCCCCCAAGTTAGAACTGAGGGGATGTTGAGAGCAGACACTTCAGTGTTTGGAAAGTTTAGGGGCACTGATGAAAAGGACAAGCCAGAACATAGTCATATTAATTCCTGAATTCTGTGTGAATGGTTACAATATGCCTAAGCATTTGTGGCTTTTTGTGTGTGGGCTGGCAAAAATTCAGCCAGTTGGAGGCCTTGGAAATGTTGGCTAGCAGCCTGACTTAATGGTCCAAATGTATAGCAGACACCATAGAACACAAAAATCAATTAAAAAAAAAAGAATGTGAGCGTATATCAGTGTTGCTCCAAATGGGCTATTATCAGAGGAAATCAGACCCCCTTGACTGGGAATTGTTAGAGGTAGACAAGCATCAGATGCATGACTGGAGTAAGGACATTTAATCCTTCAATAAAAAGCTGAGATTCTGTGGGTTGAGAAACAAAGAATAAGAATGTGAAAAGGAGATAGCATTAAACAAACAACTGGCTATCCCATACTGATCAAAGCACACAGAAATTCCAGTTACCTAACACAAAAAGGCTTGCACGAGGCTACCAAACAGCTCTTCTCTCCTCTACCCAGGAATAAGGGAGCCAAGCTGTCTCTATGTTGTGATGACAAGCTCAGCATAGAGCTTCATGGCTGCTGAATTAGGGGTAGAGTGCTGTGTGCTCTAATGCAACATGCCTAAGGGATTCACCTATCCCATTGGTGAGAAACACTCACATGTCTTGGTCAGAGGGAAGGGGATTGGGAAATATAGGTGTCCTACATACTCAGTGTATTAGTTATTTCTGTGTTGCTGAGACAGAATAATCTGACAAAAAATGGGAAAAAGGTGTGTTTGGGTTTACAGTCCATCACTGCAGGAGAGATGTGGCAACAGGAGTGTGAGGCTGGCCCATGGGGAAATAGAATGATCACATTTCATTCACATTCAGGAAGCAGAAAATGAAAACAGGAAGAGAAAGAAGACCCAGAAATAAATCCACACTCTTACAGATACTCGATTTTTAACAAAGAAGCCAAAACTATACAATGTAAAAAAGACAGCATCTTCAACAAATGGTGCTGGTCTAACTGGATGTCTGCGTGCAGAAAAATGAAAATAGGTCCATACTTATCACCCTGAACAAAACTAAAGCCCAAGTGGATCAAAGACCTCAACGTAAAACTAGAAACACTAAATCAGTTAGAAGAAAAAGTGAGGAAGAACCTAGAACTCATTGGCACAGGAGAAAACTTCCTGAACAGAACACCAACAGCACAGGCTCTAAGAGCAACAATCAATAAATGGGACCTCATGAAATTGAAAAGCTTCTGTAAAGCAAAGGACACCATCATCAAAACAAAGCGACTGCCTACAGATTGGGAAAGAATCATCACCAACCCTTTATCTGACAGAGGACTCATATCCAATATATATAAAGAACTAAACAAGCTGAAAAGCAACAAACCAAGTAATCCAATTAAAAAATGGGGAACAGAGCTAAAGAGAGAATTCTCTGTAAAAGAATATAGAATGGCAGAGAAACATTTAAAGAAATGCTCAATGTCCTTAGTCATCAAGGAGACCAAATCAAAACAACCCTGAGGTTTCACCTTACACCCAGAATGGCTACAACCAAAAACTCAAGTGACAACACATGCTGGAGAGGTTGTGGAGAAAGGGGAACCTTCCTCCATTGCTGGGGGGAGTGTAAACTTGTACAGCCACTTTGGAAATCAATCTGGCGCTTTCTCAAAAATTAGTCAAGATCCAGCTATACCACTCCTAGGCATATATCCAAAAGAGGCTCAAGTATACAACAAGGACATTTGCTCAACCATGTTCGTAGCAACTTTATTCGTAATAGCCAGAACCTGGAAACAACCCAGATGTCCCTCAATGGAGGAATGGATACAGAAATTGTGGTACATTTACACGATGGAATATTAATCTTCAGTTAAAAACAAGGGAATCATTAAATTTGCAGGAAAATGGTGGGAACTAGAAAAATCATCCTGAATGAGGTATTCCAGAAGCAGAAAGACACACACGGTATATACTCACTTAGAATTTATACTGGACATATAATTAAGGATAAACATACTAAAATCTGTACACCTAAAGAAGCTAAGCAAGAAGGAGGACCCTGGGTAAGAAAATCAAATCCTCACTCAGAAAGACAAATGAATGGACACTGAAAGAAGGAGAAAACAGGAAACAGTACAGTAGCCTACCACAGAGGACCTCTGAAAGACTGGACCTAGGAGTATATCAAAGCAGATGCTGAGACTCATAACCAACTTTGTCTTATGAAAGAAGGGGGAGATAATAAGACCTGGAGAGGGCAGGAGCCCCACAAGGAGAGCAACACAACCAAAATATCTGGGCACAGGGGTCTTTCTTTTCTGAGACTCATACTCCAACCAATGACCATTCATGGATATAATCTAGAACCCCTGCTCAGATGTAACCCATGGCAACTCAGTATCCAAGTGGGTTCCCTAGTAAATGGAACAGTGCCTGTCTCTGACATGAACTCAAGTGGCTGGCTCTTTGATCACCTCTGCCTGAAGGGGGAGCAGCCTCATCAGACCGCAGAGAAGGACAATGCAGCCAGTCCTGATGAAACCTGATGGGCTAGGGTCAGATGGAAGGGGAGGAGGAACTCCCTTATCAGTGGACTTGGAGAAGTGCATGGGAGAAGATGAGGGAGGGAGGATGGGATTGGGAGAGAACAAGGGAGGGTGCTACAGCTGGGATACAAAGTGAATAAAGTGTCATTATTATAAAACAATAAAAATTTAATTAACAAAGAAAGAAAACAGGAAGAGAATTAGGCTATAAACCCTCAAAGCCCACACCTACTAATGTACTTCCTCCAGCAAGGCTCTGCCTCCTAAAAAGATACCAATGGCTTTCTGAGTAGCACCACAACGTGGGCACCAAGTGTTCAAACACACGAGCTTATCAGATACATTTGACAACAGTAAGAGAAATATTAAACGACATTTGGTCAGTGTGTAGCATCATCTTTGTCAGAAACCTAAAAGTTACACAAACAGTAGGACAAACCTATAACAGGTTTTGCCACTTCTTGAGTTGGGAAATGAGTAACAGAGTTTGGAGAGATGGACCTGAGATTGATTCCCAGCTCACAAATGCCTGTAGTTCTCCCTCAACAGAATTCACTGCCCTCTTCTGACCTTCGCACATGCTGCACTCCCATGCATAAGCCCCCCCACAAATATATGCTCATATACACATAATTTAATATCAGAACTAATATTAATAGTGATAAAATATTTTAAAATCAGATTTGTAGTAGTGGCTGGTAAGAAGGTTCACTGGGTAAAGAGCTTTAACAACACATGCCTGGTGACCTGAGCTCAATCCCTGGAATACACACATATCGTGTATACATGCACAGGAGTAAATGAATACATAAATGAATTATTGTATTTCACAATAATTGTAATAGATTTCACAAATTGTAATAGATTCTTTGTGTGCCCAGTGAAGGTTTTGGTAGACCTCATCCTCAAGACTAAATGGAGCCTTGGCCACCAGGAAGTTTACCCCATGAACACCTGGATTCCAGGTTCTTTGGGAGCCATTAAGGCAGAGAAGTGTTTCTCTCTCTAATGGACTTTTGTCTTATCATTTGGAAAAGACTTTCCCTTAAGAGTCAGCAAAGATAAGAATCTATGACATTCCTCCTCCTAGGCACATTCTGTGGTCTTACCAGGGTCAGAGGAAAAAAAAGAGTAGCCTGTGTAAAGTGATCGGCAAGGTCAGAAACAGGGTGAGGACCATCATGTGTCTGACAATGGTTTCTGGTGCACCCATGAGGTGAAGAGATCTTCCCATTGTGAACTGGGTCCCTCGAAGGTTTCTGCACATTCAGGTTAGGGATGGCTAAAGCTGGTCAAGTTATTTGACTAAATCTCCTAACCCAGAATTCTTCTCTAAGCCAAATCAACAAAACAGATGTGGTTTCCCATTAGCCTTTATCTGTTGTAATTACCCACAAATGTGCCTTTCAGGGATTAAGAGACGCATTAGCCTTCAGTCTCCCAGCAAAACTCACAAGCCTGCTGTGGCTGTGCTCTAGAGACACGGGAGCTCAAGTTTCCAACCTGCATGTGTTTTGTTTTGTTTTTGTTTTAAAGAAAAATAGTTAGAATAGTTGAGGTGACCCCTTAAAGTGAGTTCATAGAGTTAGAGAAGTAACAGTTTTGCTAAAATCCTATCTGCTTCTTAGCCCTTAGGCTGTGAAGAAACTGTCTTCTCAGCTGTGATACACAGCCCTCACTTTCCTCTTGTCCCTGTGATGCAGTAGCTGAAGCACTTTCACCAGTCTCAGCCTCATCTGTACAATATGGGCTGTTGAGATCATCTGTACAATATGGGCAGATCCAAAGGTTGTTTTGAGCACTAAGTGAGTTTACAATATAAATTGTCTGGGACATAGTAGGTACTCAAAAGAATACTTGTGAGACATGAAATGGGAATAGGAAGATTTTCTGGGAGGTACGTACAGCTCACTGACAGCTCTTCCGGTTCCCCATATTCCGAACTCCTTGCTACAGCTACTAACCAGCTGTCATCTTTGCAAATACAAAGTATCTAGTACAAATAAAAAATTACATGTTAGCTTGAAAATATGAGCAAGATATATTTGCGTACAAGAAATGACAAAACTTCCCAAATTCAATGAAATACTTAAAACAACAAATCCAAAAATTTGGGAAAAAGTTCAACTAGTACCAATCCCCTGCCCCCCCTAAAAAATTTCTACCAAAACACATCTTGATGAAGATTTGAAAACAAAATACACATGCACACACGCACACACACATACACAACTCTTCACAGTAAGAATAAAAGAATGCCTTATCCATAGGGGATAAAAAACTCACAATTTAAGTGAAAACAGTTTTCTTTTTTTGAAACTATGGAGTCCAGAAGACAGTATTAAATAAATGACCAAATGACCAGTGGGCAACCCAGCCAAGGTCCATGACAAAATTTAAGAGAAATAAAGATATTCTCAAATTAGGAAAAACTGATAGAACTTCCATTAAGAGGCTGGGTGTTCAAAAATGAGTAAGATCATTCTAAATAAAGACAAAATGACAACAGAAGAAGGCTGGTACCTGCAGAAGGGAAAGAATGGGAAAGTTTCTAACATTGTGGTGATCTTCAACCACATTTTTCTGGTTAAAATGAGACATGCATGCCATGCACCAGCACTTTATGTGGTACTCAATGAATGGAAAGAAAACACAGATAATAAGTTTTAATTCAGGAATTAATAGAACATTAGCCAAGATAGTCCATATCCTTGGTCATAAAGCAAAATGAGTAAATGGAAGAGAATTAAAGTTATTCAGCCTATATTCCTATGATAGTTGGATTAGCCTAGAAAAAAAAAATGAAGATGATGGGAAAACATACAAGTGTGTGTACATTAAACTAACAACACATTTCTAAATAATTGATGGTTCAAAGAAAAGTTGTAAATGGAAAACTTTAAAATGTTTAAAAGTGAATACAAATGAAAAAAACAATGTCTCAAACTTTGGGGGAGGCATCTAGCTGAGGGGGAAGGTCATTCATTGCACTGGAATGTTTATATTAGAAGAGGCTGTATGGGCCCCAGTGTGGTGGCACATGTCTTTCATCTCAGCACTTGGAAGGCAGAGGCAAGGAGATCTCTGTGGGCTCAAGGCCAGCCTGGTCTACATATGGAGCTCCAGATCAACCAGGGCTACATAGAGAGTCACTGTCTCAAACAAACAAACAAACAAACAAACAAACAACAAGAACAAGATGTGACTTAGATCAAGATTCTAAATTGGTATCATAAAAAAAGAAAAGAAAGAGGCAGGGGGTGGAGCAGGTGCCTTTAAGCCTAGTACTCAGGAGGCAGAGGCAGATGGATCCCCATGATTTCAAGGCTAGCCTGGTTTATATATTGAGTTCCAGGCCATGTCAATCAGAATGACAAGGTGAAACCCTGACTAATGAACAAAACTAAAAAAAAGGGCTGGAGAGATGGCTCAGTGGTTAAGAGGGCTTTCATTTGATTCCCAGAAACTGTATGGCTCACAGCTGTCTGAAAGTCCAGTTCCATGGATCCAACATCCTCTCCTGGCTTCCTCATGCACCAAGCACACACATGGTGCACAGACATATATGCAGACAAAACATGCAATTAATAATAATAATAATAATAATAATAATAATAATAATAATATAAAACTAGAAAGAGAAGAACAAAAAAAAATCTAAAGCAAACAGAAGAAAAGAACTGATAAAAGATAGAAACAGAAATAAGTGAAAATAATAAGAAACTGAAAGAAAAATTAATGTTAAAAGCAAACAAAACAAAACCAAAACTGTTCCTATGAGGAAATCCCATCCTCTAGCAACACCAAGAAAGATAAAAAGAGAAGACAATGGAGAGGACAGGAACTCCACAAGGAGAGCAACAGAACAAGAAAATTTGAACACAGGGAACGAACTTCCCAGAGATTCATACTCCAACCAAGGACTATCTGTGGAGATAACCTAGAACCCTGACAATGCAGCCACTTCTGATGAGAACTGATAGACTAAGATCAGAAAGAAGGAGAGGAGGATCTCCCCTATCAGTGGACTTGGGAAGGGGCATGCATGCAGAGAGGGAGGGAGGGTGGGACCGGGAGGGGAGGAGAGAGGGGGGGATACAAAATGAATAAAGTGTAATTAATAAAAGAAAAATTAAAAATTTAAAAAAAAGAGAAGACAAAAATTATCAGCATCACAGGCAAGCAAAGCCCCCAGCAGGACCTGAGGCCATTCAGGTGACAGCGGAGTGCTCTAAATACACAGCTTTGTGCCACTAATGTCAGCAGTGGAGCAGCAATGGAGAGATTAACTCCTCAAAATCATGCGCTAGTAGAACTTAGGCTAAATAAAGCCCATATCTTTATCAGTCCCTAAAAATCCAAGGAATCTAATTTGTAATTTTATAGTACCTGGAAAGTAGTTTCCTTGGACACTAATTTTTTAATTTTTAAAATAATTTTAATTAAAATATACTTATATCAGTTTTTCCCTTCCCTTTCCTCTCTTCCCACATAACTCCACCTTCCCTGCTGTCAAATTCATAGCCTCTATATCTTTTAATTGTTGTTACATATATCTATGTACTCCTTATTTGCCTATAGTTCTTTGTGTAGGGCTGGGACCACATCATATTTCTCCCTTCCACGTTAAACAGTGCAGCCTCCATAATCAAGATTGTATGATGTTGGTGGTGGAAGGGCAATGGATGTATAAGATCAACGAGTAAAATCTGCCTCCACGAGTATGTTCAATGAGCTTTTTATGAAGAGCAAAGTAGTTTTAAGAGAGGGAAGATACTCTCCTTTTGGAAAAAATAGTGTTAAGAAGTTGGTCCTCTTTGAAAGAAATAAAATGACTCATAGTAAATGTTATTCCTTATTAAAAACAACAACAGCCAAAACCTCAAAATGCATTATGGTCTTAAGTATAAAATCTGAAGTGTTACCAAATAAAGAGAAAATACTTAAAATTTAACTGCTACAAAAAGAGTTCCTAGATTTGATGCCAAACACAAGGTGTGTAAAAAAAGAAATTTGTATATAGGTCATCAAAATCTTAACACTTTTACCCTATAAAGGGGCCAGTTGAGATGAAAGGACAAACACAGGTTTGGAGAAAATATTTTCAAATCACTCATCCAAAAGAACATTCATATCTAAATATGTGAAAAATTCTCAAAACTAAACAGTTATGTGTCCTGGAAGTTTTGGTTTCTTTAAAAACTCAGTTATGTTATGTAAATGTGTTTTTGTTTTAATACCAAGAACGGAATTTTAGTTTTGGCTTTAGCTTGTCCACAGCTGATAATTGTCTCATGCGGGCATGGTGTTTGCCAGATGGTAACAGCCTTCCTCTTGCAGCAAGGAGAGGGCCGTAGTCTAGGGCTCTGAGATGTAAATACGAGAGCCCATAAAGAGACAGTGTGGCAGTTTGGAGGGACAAGAGACGGAGACGGATGGGTTGTTAGTATTTAGGCAGCCTGCTTCTGGGTTGCCTAGTATCCTATGATGTCATCATGTGTCACCAGCCAAAAAGATAGATGCACCTGGCAGGCACGGTTCAACTGTGCAGAAGCCACAAATGGACCCCTGCCTCTTGCCTCTTGCTCTTGCTCTGGCTCCTGTGCTCTCTTGCTGTCTCCTGCTCTTTCCCCTTTCTCTGTCTCGGCTTCCCCTCCCCACTCCCCATTATGTCTCACTCTCTCCTTCTCTATTTCTCCATCCAACAAACCTCTTTCACATAATATCTGTTGTGCATATCATCACTTCAATGGTGCATTGGGCAGGAAAGGCTCTCCAGGTAGCACCTGGTCTGGTCGTGCTAGGACCCCTTAAGTGAGCTAAGATGCCCGCAACAGATTTTTCTTCTGTTCCACTTATCCCTAACCACCACTCAACACATATGACTTAAAAAATACACTTTTTCTCAACTGCCCTACTGTTCATGAGCACCTGTCCCTCTGCTCCCTGCTGCTCAGACTCGGGGGACCAAGACAAGGCAGATACTCCCTCCCTCACCACTGGAGGGTCTGCTTGGGCCAGGATCTCTGAATGCTCGAGGAAACTGGGACACTACACCAGATTTCACTTTTAACCGCTGGGACTGTGCTGTGGACTCAGACACAGCCTGCTTCTACACCACCCCTGTTAGGTAGGCTGATTTCTCGCTGTGCTCTCACGTGTAATCGCAGAGGGTGACTTTCAGTTGCGCAGACGTTCACTACGCGCTGCCAGGAGAGTATGCACGGTTTCAAACTGGGCCAGCCAGACAGCCAGCCAGCACCCTGGTCACCCACACACTGTACATGGCCAGCCGCCATGCTGGTTTTAGAGAAGGTGCACCATGCGTGGGGTCTCATAGGTGCTCGCCCCTCCCCCATCTCACAAAACTCCAAGCCATGCATTCTAAACACTGGCTTTCAAAATATCTCTGACCTCTAAGCCCCTATTTTCCAGCTTAAAAAAAAAAAATATTTTCTTCTTAGTTTCTGTACACTATGGGCTTTTAAAATTTTTTAAATGCTATAAATTCTTATCTAACATTTATATAATTTGCTCATTGTGTTTACATTTATAAGACTTCCTTAGTCATAATTAACTCTATTTTATCTCCTTTTGGACTGAAAGCAACAAGTCTCATTTTAAATGGGTATGGATTTTTAAATTCAAAGTTATGTTTTAATAACATGCTATATGATCCAACCCTGGTTCAAAATGATTTTTATATGATGCTGAAATTTCAAGGCTATAAGGGCTATTCAAATTAAGTTAATTTAAAATGTATGTCTAACTGCCTATGTCTTTATCAATTCCTTAATTAGTGAATAAATACTGTTTTTTTCCTGCAATGAGTTGCCTGTGATCCAGATTCACACTAGGCTTTCTGGCTAATACATTTGGTATAATAAATTCAAACGTAATTTTAAAATTGCTTTATACTGTTCAACAATATGGTGATATTGTTGATTTTAAAACTTGTAACTCAGGGATTACTAAGTAAAAGTTATTGTCTAGATACTCTTAAACTCTAATACAATATTAAAATTTAGTCATTGTGCTATATCTTCACTATCAAAAGGTTAAAATATGCTTGACCTTGTTTTCTAAAAATGGTAATATTATTAATTTATAGTATAGCCTTAGACTTTTATAAGCTATGGACTTTTTATATACTAAATCATACAGAAAACTGTTATGCTCTCCCTTTAATTGACTATGTTTATGACTTTTAAGTCTCCAGCTTAACAGGGACAAAACCTAAAGTCCTAATATTTGATCCTCTAACATGTCCAAAATTATATTTATAGTCCTACAGATGCAAACATGGTCTCGCTGCTATTTTAATTGAGCTGAGGATAGTCCCTGAGTCACATACAGGAGTTGGTAAAAATAATAAGAGAGCAGTCTTCCCAATAGGCACAAAACTATCCTCCAGATCTTGCTGCTCTGAGGCTGTCAACTTATGGCAGAAAAAAACAAGAGGTCTG
Source organism: Psammomys obesus (assembly GCF_907164565.1). Taxonomy (NCBI): domain Eukaryota; kingdom Metazoa; phylum Chordata; class Mammalia; order Rodentia; family Muridae; genus Psammomys; species Psammomys obesus. The sequence goes on along the minus strand of NW_026590701.1, from coordinate 7,316,710 downwards.
CAATACACTAGCCTAGTGGGGTAGAGCCAAAAGTCAACTCTGCCAGGTGACTGCTTCAGATGCAGCCAAAGAGGACACTGGTCCCGCAGCTGCCTCAACAAGCCACTCCCTGCCTGCCAGCAGACTGGCCTCTAGGAGTCAAAATGCTCCCATGCAGTCTTGTCCTCTGTGCCCAGCCATGGAGGCTCAGCCAGCACAAGAGCCACAGACACTTCTAGACTTCAAGCTCCTTGGCCTGGTGGAGGACAAATGACCCCTAAATTCAGCGACCTCCACCACTCTCACCCATCCCAGGGTGATATTGCAGGTCTGTTTTAACCTCACACTCGGGTCTCACAGACATATTGCCAACTTCTGTCTTGGGAGACTTCAGATACCTTCTCAATCCTCTTCATAAGTAGACCAGGCCTTAAGCCTCACTCTTAGAGTTGTTAGTGTCAGGTCTGAACAATCTAGTGTGCTACCAGAATCACAAAACAGGCCTCAGATGTAACCTTTCATCCCTTTAGCTAAAGGGCAATAAATGTTCATAGCAGTCTCATCTATGTCTCATAGTGAATAATTAGATACAAGGCCTAAGGATACAGAAGTTTAAGTTATGAGGGCATATGTTTAAGGGTCTAATAATAAGTTTAAAGCTTGGTAAATGCAAATTATAAAGGTTGCAAGGTCTAAAGCCATTTAAGGTGTCCTGAAATGCTTAAAATAAAATAAATAAAAATGCTTAATATTTCCTCCTGTTGCTATGCTTCTATTATATTAACTTTCCAGAGCTTTGACTTTTATCAATAGAGCTCTGATTTCTTAGTCTAACTCTAATTTAAAAAAAAAAGAAAAACATTCCACTATACCACTACCATGGCTCCAAGCTAAGATTTTAAATCTCCTTTGGTTTGTCTTTTAAGTATAGACTTAATTTTTTTTCTCATTATGCTAGACTTATACCATCTTCTGAACAGAGAGGAGCCTCCCTTCCATGTGCAATCACACTACAGGTTATGATCAAGTGAGCCCCTTCTACTTCACGAAAGGCTTCTGTCTTTTCAGAGCTCACCTTAATGCTTATGCTGTAAACACAAATGTGTCTATCTACTGCCTTTTTTCATAATTTATATTTCACTGCAAATTATATTTGTGATGCTAACATGTCTAAAGTTTTATCTACTTTGTAAAACTTAAAAGGGATTCTTGTAAGCTTCCGGAAATCCACCTGAATCCACCTCTCATGTCAGTTGGGCTCTAGACATGGGCTCTCATGTCAATTGGGCTCCTTTGCCTGTCTCAGAGCGTGGGATTTGTCCCTTTTTCCTGGTTTTAGAACTTCCCTTTCCTGGCTACTCGGTTGCTACACCGACTAATTGGTGAGTCCTCACTTCTGGTTGGCACAAACACTTCCTACCGCTCTCCCCAACCTACATCCGAACCCTTCATTTAGGAACTTCTCCTTTGGGTGAGATTTTTCTCTCTACCAGCATTGTTTCACTCCCTTCCCTTCTCACACGTCTACAAAATCCTAGCTAGGTAAACTGTGTCTTTTACAGGCAACTGTGCCCTTGGTCTCTGGCCAACGCTGATGACCTATTGAAACAAATTCTACCATACCAATCTACTTACTGAGTCAAACCTTGCTCTTGGGATGCCTTGACAGGTCACTGACTCCTACCTTCCCAGTGGGAATAGTCCATTTGTCTGTTCTTCCAGATTCTCCTCTGGGATGTCTTCTAGAAATTTTCAGATTTCTACACCTAGAACCTGCTTTTTAAGGACCTCTAAGCTTACACAACTCTGCAACCAAACTTGGCCTCAAGTTCCATTAGATGACAGAACAAAATAAAAACCTTTATAATTACTGCCAACAATCAGGTAAATGGAGTTTCCCTCAGGTAAATGGAGGTTCTCATGTTCAAATCTCTTCCTTGATCCAAACTTTTCCACCTCTGTTCGCTCTCCCAAAGGTTTTAAATGTACAGCTAAAGGAACTTTGTCCACAGCCTACTTAACTTTGTCTTCTGCTTATAGCCAGTGTCCTGCCAGACCCAGGTGTTTCCTACATCCACAACAGCGCCATAGCAGCTGCCACAGATATTCCAGTCTGACCTCACAGACTAGACCTGCACTTTTCCCTCCCAGCCACAAATGTTCTTACAGACTCTGGACAGCATCAAATCAGCCTGCTTCCTGGACTTGGACAGCATTTCAGCATTTTGATCACCTTACATCGGCCTCAGTGTCTTCAGGAAGAGAATCTCTGCCTGTTATTCACTTATTATTAACAAAAGGCTGGAAATGGTGTTCTTCAGGCCCTGGAGAAGTAGCTCCAGGTTCTCTAAGCATTCCTCAGTCCCTTTCTGCTGCAGTTTGTGGCTAGCAAACCCCACCCTCTACCCTGAACTTTCCAGGGCAGGGGGTTTCTCTCCTCCTCACCATGTAATCTGGGTATTTTGGTGCTATTACTTCTCTCTCTGTCTCTCTCTCTCTCTCTCTCTCTCTCTCTCTCTGTGTGTGTGTGTGTGTCTGCCTCACCTCTCTCTCTCTCTTTCTCTCTCTCTCTTACCCCCTTGCGTGACAACCAAGAGCTGCTTCCAATGAACCTACATTTATGTACTTTAACTTGCCTTACATGAGAAGCAGCCAAAGCTCCTCATTTTTTTAATCATAGAAAAAAAGAGGAATGTTAGTACTTAAGTAGCCTGCTTCTGTGTTGCCTAGTAACCTATGATGTCATCATATGTCACCCGGCAGGTACACGCACCTGGCAGGTGCAGTTCAACTGTGCAGAAGCTATCAATGCCTCTTACCTCTTTCTCCTGCTCTGGCTCTTGTGTTCTCTTGCTGTCTCCTGCTTTCTCCCTTTTCTCTGTCAGAGCTTTCCCCTCTCCTCCTCCCATAATGTCTTACTCTCTCTTTCTCTCCATCTCCATACAATAAACCTCTTTCATATAATATCTGTTGTGTGCATCATCACTTCAGTAGTGGCTTGGAAACAAATGGAGAGAAATATTTCACTGCAGCAGCTTGGAGGAGACTGCTTGCAGTGTTTGCTGTTGATGGAGAATTGGTATAGCCCCAAAGGAACCCACTGACCCTAAACAGCCAAGAGACATAAAAGGGCCTGTGCCCCCTCTCCCTGCTAACCTTCTTTCTCTTTTCTAGGGTTAAAGGGTTGGTGGAAGGGAAATAGAGACCTAAATGCCCCCCCAAAAATAGTTTTAAAACAAGAACTATAGTTATGGTATCCATTAAAAATGGACAAAAGTCACAGAAATTTTCACTAAAGAAGACTTAAAAAGATCCCTCAGACTCATAAATATCACCATCATCCAGGAGGAAAATGGAAATTAAAAATCTGTGATATTTTGCTGACTGCCTATCAGATAGGGTGAAACACTCTACCATCTCATGCTGAACAGGTTGTGGAGAAACTGAGTCACTCGCACATTTCTAGTGTGAGAATGAGTGACACAGAACTCAGAAAAGTATTCAGAGTATCTTTTGGAATTGCAATAGACTTACTGCATAACCTCATAATTGCATTTGGGGTCATTTATCCAGAAAAATAAAAACTTGACTTTCAGGCAAAAATTTGTACACAATTTACTTGTAAGTGTCTGAGGTTAGCAACCACTTAGATGCCCTTTGTAAATTATTTGCTGAATGAACTATAATGCCTTAGTTCCATAGAATACTATTCAGCAATTAAAAGAAACAGACTGTTAATAGATACAATAAGTTGTATTGTGTCTTTTTTAAAGAAATTATGTAAAGTGAAAAGACTAGATGACCAAAGAAAACACATTGCATATTCTCAACCATGTACTAGTGAGATAATATAATTAGAGACATGGACAACCAATAAGTGCCAAGGTCAAAGACATGGGGGTTCAGAGAGGAGTAAAGGTGACTATAATACAAAGACAGCACAGGGAGGCTGATGGTGTTGTCACATACTTTATGATGACAGTTTCACACACACATGCACAGTTGGAATAAACTATGAACTATATCAGTATCTATTTTCTGAGTTGAGTTTTTGTTGTTGTTCTGTTTGAGAAAGGGTCTGTGTAACCTAAGCTGGCTTCCTATGTGGCAGAAGTTGGCCTTAAACTCCTGTCCTCTTGTCTCTTCTTCACTAGGGCTAGAATGGTTTTGAATTTTATAAAATATAGAATGGTTTTGACTTCTAGAGAATTGTGCTATCATCAGACAAGATACTTTCTGGACAAGCAGATGAAGAGGTACCAAAATTCCTTACATGTTTTACAACTCCCTGGTCCTCTATATTATCCTAAAATAAGAAGTTAAATATAGAAGTAAGCCCTCTCTGAAATACTTGCTTCTGTAAAACTACATATTCTTTTGTACTTGTGTTCATTTTTGTTTTTTTTCTCTACAGTTCTCCAAAAAAGAACAGATTGTGTTCAGGATAAAAATAGGAAGTAGAGGATGCCTTCTTGAAGTTATTTGCTCACTAAACTTCCCTCCACACTTTTCATGCAATGGAAAATAACTTATCTGGGCCATGAACAACAATAACTTGTTAAAATGTAAACATAAGAGACTCTTCAAGGTATTCTTGTTCCCTTTGACAGTAGTTTAAGCAGAACAAACTGGTATCTTTACAATCAGCATGTAAAGAAGCTTGGTGCTGAGTCCTGGGAACACAGCAAAGAACAGTGCACTCAGACAAGAAGAACTGCTCAGATGGAACTGTTCCTGCAGTAGGAAGCACCTGGAGTTCCAGCATTTGGAGACAAAGAAAGAAGACCTCAAGGTCAAGACTATCCTGGTCTGCAAGCCTTCCATCAAAGCAAACATAACCAGAACAACACAAAACAAAGAGATCAACCTGATCTTACATCTACTTGGTAGAGAGTAAGAGGCTCAGTTCTACCTGGAGCGAAGAAAAGAACAGAAAATGTAGGAAGGAGATGCACCTTTCCAGGAGTCAGGCTCAGAAAATATGTGGGACTCACAAATCAAGAGTAAAGATGTGCCCATTACCAGGTACACATCATGTGGACTCTGGTTCTGTTACTCAGGCAGGACCTTTTTCCAGTCACCACTCACCATCAGAAATAAACACAAACTACTGTAGAACCCACACACACACACACCCACATCCTATTACCAGTTAATTGTTTGCCTAGAATTAAATGGCTCGGGGAACAGGAGACACAGTTCTGGCTCCTCTGCTCACTGTCTTAAATAAATTGTCCTTCTGGCAAATTTGCTTTTTCCACAAACAGAGGCTCCATCCTGTCTCAAGATGTTTTTTGGTTTTGCTGGTTTTTTTTCCCCCCAAAGGCTTATTTCTGCATCTTAAAATTCATTTTAGAGACTCTCTTTAGCCGAGACAGGAATAAAATCATTTAATGACTAAAATTTTGAATCTAAGCAGATGAAATTATTTATGTAGATCATTAGACATACATGAGTAGCCACTCTGACTTCCTGTCTAGAGATTTATCGTTAAGCATGCTTTTGAGTTGTTTCTGAAACTGAAGTAACAAACACCTAGTTCAGATCTTCTAGACTTTATATTTCCAAAGCAGCCAGTTTTTTTTTTCTTTCTTGTATGAAAAAAAAAATCTTCATTTGAGGGTTTTGAATATGAGGAGATTTGGGAAATGTCGGGGGAGGGGGACCTCTGCCAAGGGTTCTGCAAATAGTTGCATAACCCTCTTTTTATCTGAGCTGTTGACCCAGCTATTCATTCTATGTTTGCTGGGGTGAGCTCAGAAAGGCTGGTTGCCAAGGCAACGGTAATCCGTGAACAGAGCTGGCTCCATTGGTGGTCAGTTACAACACGCTTTGTCCCATCCATGTCCTGTAACTGAATGAGCAGAGACAGAAAACAAGCACCTTCAATAAACATGACCTAATGAGAGCTGTGGCCTCCAGCTGCTTGGGAGGCACCGGAAGAGGCCTGCCAGGAGTCAGGGCCATGGGCAGAGCTGTCACCCCCACAAAGGAGCCTAGAAATAAATGTGCTCTTGGTTGATGCATTTAATGACATAAAACAGCCCTATCCTCCTCTAGGGCCAACAAATTGTCTTTGAATTTACTGTTCTTTTCCGTGTGTTGTGCAATTAGGAAGGCAGTGGATAGGGTAGCCCACCCAGCAGGCCACAGTCCACCTGGTCCAGGGCATGGTTGGGTAGTGTGTGTCCCCCCTCAGGTGCCACCCTTCTTTAGGAACAGTCTTCATTTGACTTTGCAAGTAGCAGCTCAAGGACAGTGGAGCATGGAGAACCCAGCATCCTCAGTAGCAATTGCAATTCAACCCCAATTGTCTCTACTGTACCTGGTTAAAGAGGGCCAAAGATATACCTTGATGGCTTTTTTAAACATTTATATTTTAAAATATTACTATTGTTCAGGGCCCAGATAAATTTCAACCTTTCCTCCATTAACCTTATTAGCCTGACTTGAAATAAGGAATTCACCATCCTGGAAGAGGTGTGTTGGATGTCTCAGCAAACACTTGGTCATGTTTTCTGTGGAGAACATGACGCTTGATACTGATCATTTTGTTTGCAATCAAGTAAATATGACTTACTTAGGCAGCATGTTAGGGCCTAGTACAGACTCAGTAAAAATGAGAGAGAGGATGAACATACATACACCTGTTAAGGTTCTGGATTAAGAAAAAATAGCATTTATTGATGACTTATTAAGTGGCTTGCTTTCTGCAGATTGTATTTACTTAACCCTTGAAATAACAGCCCTCACCACATCCAGGTTAAACCCTACATGGCCACTTCCCAGACCATGATATAGACCAACAAGTGGTTTAGGTTAAGACAGCTAATGAGAAGTTAGAACTTGGACAAACAGTCCCAGAACCATCTCACAGGCATACAACAGGTCCGCTGACCTGTCATGGTTCCAGAAATCCAGCTCTTTGAGACTCCAATAAAAACTTCCTGCTCACCAGTATTATGCTTGACATGGGTGGCTCATAACTTAACACAATTCTGCTACAGAAATGTCCATAGAATTAGAACTAATTCTTTGCCCCAGAAATGGAAAGGGAAAATTGGTCTTCTCAGTGGACTGAGGTCTCAAACAAAAATCTCAATATGTATTCTTAGCTAAAATAAAGATGAATGGGAAAAGTTGGAAAATATGGCACCGTTAGGTTGCTGGAACTTAATTGTTTATCCTTCAACTAATATCATATCTAGACACATAGAGAAAGTCCAGGGCTTCTAGATAATGTGCAGCCAGAATAAGAACATGAAGCTCTTTCATAAGTTCTTCCACAGCCCTAGGTCTAACCTAACAAAAATTAACCAAATTTATCTTCTTGCCCACCAGTCAGACTCCCGAATACCATGACCAAGAGGCCAGCTTCATTATTCTGCAATTATTTTGTCTAATTATAAGTTTTGTGTTAGTTCTTATAATAAGCACATTGTTGGCTAATCTTCTGTTGTGGCAGCATGTTTTGTTTTGTGACTCTGGGATAGAACCCAGGGCCTCCTGCATGTAAGGCAAACACAATACCCCTGGGATGCAACCTTGTCCCTGTGGATATTTTGAAAAGATGAGCAGGGCAGGGTGTAGAAAACTTTCTTCTGCATATCCACACCATAGGTGTGGATCCACATTGATGGTGAGAGTGACAGGGCTGTCACCAGCCCTACCCTGCTATCACAACCAGCTTTCTCTCCTGTTGAAAGTCATACTCCCTGTTCTCCTTAAGAGTCCAAAATAGTGCTGTCAGTCTACTGATTTCACTCCAAGTTTGACCTACCACAAGAGAAAAGAATAAGTAAACAGCTTGGCACATGTGTAATGTTGCCAACCCATCATCCTTCAGAATTTGCCACTGCACTGGTCTTTCGGACAAACCCTATGAGTCCCTACCATCATGCCTGGAGTGGCACCACTCACTGAGAAGCAGAACAGTTACCCTTCCCACCTCAAGTCTATGCCATGCAGCCATCTTCTTTGAACACTCTTTCTGGCCTAAGTGATCTTTCTAGAACACTATTGTGTTTAATTAGAGCACCAGCGAAGCCAGAAAAGACATCAAGCCCCTTACTCCTGACTATGAAGCTGGGCCTCAGCCCTAGTTAAGCCCAGTCTTCATCTTAGCTGGACACTGAAGCCCACACTAATGGGCTGTATAAATTTACATGTGACTTTAATCAGTAATAGATGCCTACAGCTTGCCCCTTTGCCTAGGTGACTTTATATCATACCCAGAATGATGTCTTCCACACATGGTTGCCTTGTAAGTGCTGGGGATAAGTTTCCACTGGCACTGTCAACAGTGAAGTCTCTGGGCTTTCAGCCTTTCCCTGACCTTAAAGTATGAGACAGCCCTTGCTGTGCCCCTTTTGCCATACTGTTCTTTCAAGGGTTCTTGGACTAGTTGCAGGCTCGCATTTGTCTTCCTCAGATAGTTTTATAAATCAGAGGCATATAAGCAGAGCTCAGAATTGACTCCCACCCCTACCTCCACCCCCAGCCAGTTCTACCCATGATGCTTTGGGAACCATCCACATTTGGGCTATATTCACTGTGGTGGCCCTGATCAAGTCACATGCTAAGGAAGAACTCCTGGAGAGATGAATGTCATTACAAATCTTACCCTCAACATGAAACACCAGCCATTGTTTATTAAATTGCTCTTCAAAGAGAAAACACTGGCAAGCAAGTGTCATTAAAATGAAGCAAAGGAAACTGCTGTAACCTTCAGCAGGGTGCTTTTCTCCATTAACCCCAGACCAGTTTGATTGAAATGGCCAGTAGGAACTTCTGGCCTGCAGCCCCATCAATTACCTTAATCTCAGTTTAGGCAGCAGTAGCACAAACCATCCAATTTAAGTACTTCCAAACGTTGCCCTAAAAAGAAGAAAAAAAAATCCTTAACCCTAACTCTACTGTCTCAACTCCAGTTCAGGACAAATTGTATATTATACATGAGTAACCTTAAAACATAAAAGATATACCCTCCAGTGAGAACCTTGCACAACTTCCCTCAGTAAGCAGAATTAATCACAGGGAACAATTACCAGCCTTGCTCTGAATATTTATGACATAAAAGAAAGCTCATTTAAAATAGTCAGTGGCTTGTGGTGATAAAATGAGCTGTAGGGAAAGGAAAGGCATTCCACACTCACAGTGGACTGGGTACACTTTCACTGCTCTGCACTCAGTTCCCCAGAGTCTGTGTTTGCTGTCCTAGACTTTGCATTCAGTACGTTAGAGTCCATGTCCAGTACCCTTTTTCACACACACACATACACACACACACACACACACACACACACACACACACACACACACACTTCACACCTTTTTAGAACCGGGTGGCTTAATTTCTCCCTTTGCTCTTGGGTACTGAGTAGCAGCTGAAAAGATGTGACTTGCTGAAGGGACAGTGGCCCCTGCTGCAATCATATCCTTGTTCAACCCAGCTGTCTCCACCTTCTGGTAGCCAGTGGTGTACTGAGCTTGAAGTTACACTGAACCTCCAGGCCAGTGTGTGGCTCTGGGCATGCTGAACTGACTGCTGACCTGTTGAAAGGAAGCTTCAAACAGAGGTGTGCAAGGCTTTCTCTTGTCTTTCTATACAAATATTAGCTCTGTGATTTAAGTAAATGCGATGGGTATTCATTCATTCATTGCTTCAACTGCTGGCCAAGTACACATTGAGTGGGTATGCATCTGGCACTGTCAAGATTCCCAGAGAATAGGACCACAGTCAAGTGATCAAGTGAGCAAAAATACCCAACTTGAGAATACAAATTCTAAAGGAAGAGAAGTGCAGGTCTACCTGGCCACACTAGGCTGCCAGGGCCTATGCAAAGTAGTAGAAGCAGTTTTTAGACAATGACTCAAAGGTTTCTTCAAGTTACATACTATTTTTAGATATCTCAGTAGGAACAGCATTCATCTGGCTTAAGTTAACTAAAGCAATCTTCAAGTTTGGGTTAAAAGTATAATTATTCGATGTATTCCTGACCATTGCAGCCTCCATCAGCTAGACTGGAAGTGATGGAGTTAATTGCACTGAACTATGGAAAGTGAATTAGTAGTATAGTCACTGGATGAGTGGAAAACATTAGGACCACTGTCCATAACACTAGATTTCACAGATCTCCAGAACAGGTCCCATGAGCACTCCATGAAAACCACCTTTGCCGAGGGTAGCTAGTGCACTCCGCTAATTCCAGCACGATTCTCCACAGCAAGTTCAAAGTACATGAATCACATAGTGACAAGTTGTCTCAGAGATAAGACACAGCAAGTGGGAGAGAGGGAGGGAGACAAACACAGAAAAGACAGAAACAGAGACGGAAGCAGCAGTTGCAGTGTTTTTCTGATATGCCTACTGTGGTTTTGTGGCCAGGGAGAGGACAGCTCTTTCCCCTTCCCTCCCTCCCTCTTACTCTTTTTCCTTCTCTCCCTCCCTCCCTCTCTCCCAAAACCTGCAGCTCACAGACATTATTTTTCTGATATCTATTATATTTCTATCAGCAACTTCAGAATCCTCTCTAGCAGTGAGAAGACACTTGGTAAAATATTAGTTTTAAAAACCATCTTTTAAAGAGTGAGAGAAGTGGAAAACAGATGTTTAAATATAACTAAGGCTATATACTGGATTTCACTTACTCTTTTTAATATTTCTCCAGCTTTTCAGATATCCTAGCATTCATACACACTTTTATAAAGAACTACCACATAGGGGGCTGGAGAGATGGCTCAGTGGTTAGGAGCACTGTCTGCTTTTCCAGAGGACCCAGCACCCACATGGCAGCTCACAACTGTTTGTAACTCCAGTTCCAAGGAATCTGACACCTTCACACTGAAGCACATAAAATAAAATAAAATAAAATTAAAATTAAAAAAAAGAACTACCACCTATCAGGCTGGTGCAGTAGCTCTGAGGATAGAGATGTTTGCCATACAACCCGACAACCTGAGTTCAAGCCGCAGAACTCATGGTGAAGGAGAACTGGTCCCTGAAAGTTAACTTTTATGGTTTACGTATGTGCCATGACATATATGCAGCTGCATGTGTGCATCTCCTCTCTCTCCGCCAATAAACAGAATAATACACTGGAGATAAAATAAAATATCAGATATCTCTCCTAGTGCCAGGTATACAAATGAACATAAGACCACCTCCACCTTCTTGATGGTTACGGTGTCACAACCTGCAATGACGCTAAGGGGCACAGGCAGAGCATGTGCTTAAGACACTCACCCAGCCCTCACACCTCACACTGTTCCGCCCATGTGATACTCTAACAACAAACACTTCCAAATTCTCGGCTTAAAGTTAGAAAGGTTTACTCCTCATTCATGCCACAGGTTCACTGAGAGTTAAATGATTAGGAGGCTGAAGGTGTGTGCGCACAAGTGTGTGTGTGTGTGCGTGTGTGTGTGTGTGTGTGTGTATGTGTGTGTGTGTTTCTGTCCGTACTAACCTACAAGAAATCCAGGTTGATAAACAGTCCTTGTGATGAGCATTTCTGGTTTGCATGCCAGAGAGAAAAGAATGTACAGGAGCTCAAACAAGAAAATGGCTCCTCTAGTACTAGGGAGGCCCATGCCTTCTGATCTAACTCATCCCAAGGCTGCCTCAGACCCCACCTACCCACAAAGGGCTGTGAAGTGGAATCTTGTCCTGTTCCCAGACGAGTCAATAACTGGAGCCCTCTCGTATACACAGGGACAACTCTGACAGATATCAAAAGCAGAAAGGTCTGGCCTCTGGCCTCCAGAGGTTTGCCTGCCAAGACAAAATTTGTTACATCCAGAAAACAGAAAACCGAAAACGAAGTGCTCTGCTTTCTCTTTAGAAGACAACTTTAACAATGGGAAGTGTAATTATTTAGCTGTGTACACCGGTGTGTTGAAACCTCCAGTTTAGTTGTCAAGTATGTCCTCCACTTGCCCTCCACCTCTTTGTGGAGTGTCTCCAGTCTAGGGAGACGAAAGGGGCACACATGTTCCTATCCATTCAATACAATTAGCAAGTGTGAGAGTTCGCCATGACTCCTGTCAGCCCTGTCACAGCCAGTTGTCCTCAGTTGGTCCTATTTTCAGAGAAAAGACCCTGACTACTTGTACTCACTACCAGCTGTTCAGGCTCTATGGCTTCAGAGCAAAACTGGAAAGTTCAAGGAGTCATGAAGCATTTCAGAAGCTCCAGAAGAGAATTGGCATTTACTCCAAAGCAATTAGCTAGCAGTTTTGGCACCTGTGAGTGACTCAGAACCAAATGCTTCTCTTTCTTTTCTTTTCTTTTCTTTTCTTTTCTTTTTTCTTTTCTTTTTGAGACAGGGTTTCTATGTGTAACAGCTCTGGCTGTTCTGGACTTGCTTTGTAGACCAGGCTGGCCTCAGACTTACAGAGATCTGTCTGACTCTGTCTCCCCAGAGCTGGGATAAAAGATGTGCACCACCAAGCCTGGTCAGAATGCTTTTTAATAAACAAGAATCAGGTTCAATTAAAACATGCTTCACAAAACATCCCCTCCATGACAGCAATCTAATATATGAATATCGTCCCTGGACTAGTGTTTGGTGGGGGTTAGCTGTAAACGTGTCATCCTACCATAGGGCTGGTGGAAGAAAGTGACCATGCCAGGTTCTCCTCTCCAGCAGCCAGCCTGACTGCCAGTTTAAGCAGACTGGAAACAACTTGGTCTCTTGTTCAAGAGTTAACGTTAATGGAGTGAAAACAAATGGGTTTGAGAATATATGTGGGTAGCTTTCTATTAACACAAGAAATAACCAAGACAACAAATTGTTGTGGCTTGAATAAAAATTGTCCCACACAGGCACCTGTATTTGTTGGAACTGTTTTGGAAGATAGTGGAACCATTAGGAGATGACATATTGCTAAAAGAGTGAGTCACTGGGGCCATTTCTTGAGGTTTTATAGCTGAGCCCCATTTCATATTCACTTTCTATTTCCTGACTGCTGATGTGCTGTGACCAACTGGTCTCCTGCTCCTGCCACCATGCTTTTCCCACCATGATGGAATGCTCCTCTTGAGCTGTGGACCAAGGTAAATGCTACTGTCCTTAAATTGCTCCTTGTTGGGTATATTATCACAAGCACACATGCTAATAAACAAAGTGAAAGTACTTATTTGAGCTCTCAATTTTGAGGTTTCAGTCACTAGCCAGGTGGACCCATTGGTCTTAGGCCTCTGGTGAGGATGCCCACAGGCAATGGTGGGAAGTTTATGGGAGAATCAACTGAGAGAAAATGAGAACAAGGAAATGGCCAGTGACTCACAGTCCCCTTCAAAGTCAAGACCCTATGATAAGGCCCTGCCTTTCAAAAGTTCCACCACTTCCCAATACCACTACCCTGGGACCCCAGACCTTACCACAAGGATCTCGGGGGGGGGGGGGGGGCATTTATGTAAATGACCTCAGATTTGAAAACGTTTTGATTTCTAAGTGATATCAGGCAAACAATTTTACATGAACTCCTCTAATATGTATAGTTGTAGCTAAAAGACATTAACAGTTTTCAGTAGGCTGAATGGAAAGGCCTTCAACCTGCTCTACACTAAGTCAATCTGACAGTCTAGGCTTCTAGTGGTCCCTACTGCCTCCCTTCTCTCTCTTTGCTTTCATACTGCAGCATGTCATTGACCAGAAATGTCTCTCCCCATTGGCTTTCTAATTGCCAAATGTGACCCTTTCTTTACTTGTTGACATTCTATATTCCTTGTGTGCGGTTACCCACTAATGATATACTTCAGGAGCACTGAGTCTCAAAGGCCTCCTCTTAGGAGCAGAATTATTTAAACTCTTGAATACATGGGTTCTCTTATCAGAAGAGCAAGCAACATGAGAACCTCTATCGTGGAGTTCTTTTGAGGACTCAGTCCAGCCGTGCCTGGGTACAAGGACAGCCCTCGGAGTCAGGCAATTGATGTTACTGATGGTGGGAGCTGGGCTTCTTCCCTCCTTCCCTGCTTCTCTCTTTCTCCTCTGGTTTCTGTGATGCCTTATTTCCTGGTATTTATTTTAGTGCTGATTGTATTCGTGCTAACTCAGCAAGTCTATTTTCTTCCTGGAGCATTAGCTCAGGGTAGTTTTGATCAAGTAGTAAATGATCAGCTCAGTGCTAATTCCAGCCTCATGTCATTGCTTTTCTGAACTGTTGTGTCAGTCTTATCAAGAGCATTCCTCACAAGAATATGCGTTCATACTCAGTGATTCTCCACACACATCCACAGCTAAAGAGAAAAGAAAGTCCTTAAAAACTGAACTGTACTACTCTAAGAATTACATGCATTCTGCATATGTATACATGTCACCTGTATATGATGCTGAAAAGCAAAGCTATGGCCTTGGAAGTTACATATGTATTAGTTACTTTTCCTGTTGCTGTGAGCAAATGCATGACAGAAGCTTCCCAAGGGAGGAAGGGCACATTGTTGACCACAGATTGAAAGGCTGCAGCCTACCATGTCAGGGAAAGAATGGTGACAAGAGTGTGTGGCAGCAGGCACATCACAGCCACCGTCAGCAAGTGCAGAGACATGAATGCTGGTGCCCAACTGGCTGTCTCTCTCTCATTCAGTGTGAGACCCCAGTCCACGGGGCAGTACTGCCCATGATTAAAACAAGACTTCCCTTCTCCATTAAACTCTTTGGGAAACTCTGTCACAGAGCCACTCAGGTTTGACTCCATGATGATTCTGAGTCCAGTCAACTTAACAGTGAAGACTAGCCATCACACTACCACATCTGGCTACATAGAGCTATGAAGGGCTTTGTTATGACACATATAAAGACAGCTCCATTGGGGATCAGTCTCCTTGGAAATGTATTCTGTGAGAATCCTTTCAACTGTCATTTTCTAAATGTTTTCTTCACATCCTTGCTAGACTTGATCTAAATAACACTATCTCTAGCAAAAGGCTTTTTCCTAATTTGTGTTTTCAGTTGTAGTAGTCTTCATTTCACTAACACAAAATTGTTCTCTTACTAAGAAGATTTTAGCTACAAATAACAGAATCACTGATTCCACCTTTTAAGCTGCATGTAGTCACATGTGTCCTAGTCCGGAGGGTGACTGGTGTTTGGAACTGGCTGACATTATGGCTCTGCTTCCATGCTCCCTCCCTTTGCTTCCCAGCCTCCTTCAGGTGAATGGCTTTGCCCTTCCATATTTCCCTGCTGTGAGTTTCTACCTTGCCACAGAACTAGAAGCAGTAGGACCCACCAATGATAGGCTGAAAACTGAAATTATAAGCCAGAAGAAACATTTCCTGCCTTTAAGTTGATTTTCTCGACTGTTTTGTCACCGTAAGAAAGAGCTGCCTAGTACAAGCAGCAGCAGCATTTACTGACTCAAGTTCTTTCCATATTTGAGTCTGACACCGTCAATGTGTCCTCTTAATCTTCCCAGTACAGAAGTGGAAGGCACATGTGGCACCGTCCAGTAGACAACGTGCTGTCACAATACCTGTTAGCTAAGTGTCATTGTCCCTGCTTTATAAATAAGGGAACTTGGGCAAATGACTCACCATTGACCACATAGATCCTAGAGGCAGAGAGAAGAGTTAAAGCTGTGTTTACCTGGCTACAGAGTCCACCCTCTTTAATCAGTCAGATTTTACTAAAGCCAGAGAGCAAACTGCCTTGTCCTCGAAGGTTAAATGTAGTATGTTCAAGGCTAATAGTTTATTCATACTTTGTAAAACCTGGACTTCTTTTGTCAAATTTAGTTAGTCATAGTCATGGCTGCTGACACTGAAATGTGCTTCTATGACACAGGTATGTATAATTTCTTGATCCTTAATTTTGATCCAAAATACAAATTTAAACAGTGTCTTCACATAACAATAATTAAAACTGGTTTTCATATATGTCTGAGTATGATTTTATATACACACATATATTCGTGTAGACATGTGTATACAATTCTGTTTCACTGACGTACCAAATGAAAACCTGGGAAAGTTAAAAAAAAATGTCAAAATATATAGCACACAAAACATTGAGGGAATATCACAATGACCTATTTTTTTTTCTGTGTATCTGTGCTATGTAGGCAGATACATTTTACACTTTGAAATAACCCAAACAGGATCAGTAGTACAACGATATAACCGTAAGGATGGATTGAAATCCAGCCCAAACTTGCCTTTCCTAGAGATGATAAATTACTTATCACAAAGCTCACAAAAAAAACAAAAATAAATGACGCTAATATAAAAATTGATAGATATCAATAAAATAAATACACTTTAAAACACTTCATTAAACCTAACAAACACAGTGGTACTCATTTTTTTTTTTTGGCTTTTGTTCTATAAGTATCATAATTAATAGGCATAGCTGCAACTGCACTTTTGAATGTGTTAATTTATTTCTTTTAGTGTTTTGCCTGCATGTGTGTCATTGTACCACTTGTTTGCCTAATGCCTGCAGAGTTCAGAAGAGGGTAGTGGGTCCCTAGAATTGGAATTATGGATATGGCGAGCTATCATGTGGATGGTGGGAAGCCAATCTAGGAAGTCTGAAAAAGCAGCCAGTGCTCTTAACCATTGCACATATCTTCAGACTCTGTAGCTGCACTTTTAATATCTTAGTTGCAGAAGGGAGGAAGTTTGTATTCCTTTATTTTGTTATCAAAGTCCCTTGTACATATTGTTTCCTTCTGGCCTTAGTTGGGACACCAGTGTAGTTTTTTTTTTTTCTTTATTAATTACACTTTATTCACTTTGTATCCCCCCTGTGGTTCTCTCCCTCCTCCCATCCCAATCCCTCCCTTCCTCCACCCTCTGCATGCATGCCCCTCCCCAAGTCCACTGATAGGGGAGGACTTCTTTTCTTTCCTTCTGATCCTAGTCAATTAGGTCTCATCAGGAGTGGCTGCATTGTCTTCTTCTGTGGCCTGGTAATGCTGCTTCCCCCTCAGGGGGAGGTAATTAAAGAGCAGGCCAATCAGTTCATGTCAGAGACAGTCCCTGTTCCTATTACAATGGAACTCACTTGGATACTGAACTGCCATGGGCTACATCTCACAGTGACTTCTTTTTTTTAACTTTTTTTTTATTAATTACACTTTATTCATTTTGTATCCCCACATAAGCCCCTCCCTCCTCCCCTCCCGATCCCACACTCCCTCCCCTTTCTGCATGCATGCCACTCCCCAAGTCCACTAATAGGGGAGGTTCTCCTCTCCTTTCTGGTCTTAGTCTATCAGTTCTCATCAAAAGTGGCTGCATTGTCCTCTACTGTGGCCTGGTAGGGCTGCTCCCCCCTCAGGGGGAGGTGATCAAAGAGCAGGCCAATCAGATTATGTCAGAGGCAGTCCCTCTTCCCATTACTATGTAACCCACTTGAACCCTGACCTGCCATGGGCTACGTCTGTGCAGGGGTTCTAGTTTATCTCCATGAATAGTCCTTGGTTGGAGTATGAGTCTCTGGGAAGTTCCCTGTGTTCAAATTTTCTTGTTCTGTTGCTCTCCTTGTGGAGTTCCTGTCCTCTCCAGCTCTTACTATTTCCCACTTCTTATATAAAATTCCATTCACTCTACCTGACAGTTGGCCATCAGCCTCAGCTTTGATAGCCTGCAGGGCAGAGGCTTTCAGAGGCCCTCTGTAGTAGGTTCCTAGTTTGTTTCCTGTTTTCTTCTTCTGGCTTTCAGAGGCCCTCTGTAGCAGGTTCCTAGGTTGTTTCCTGTTTTCTTGTTCTTCTGATGTCCATCCTCTTTGCCTTTCAGGTGGGGATTGAACATTTTAGTTAGGGTCCTCTCTCTTGCTTGGTTTCTTTAGATGCATAGATTTTAGTGGGTTTGTCCTATGTTGTATGTCTATATGAGTGAGTATATACCGTGTGTGTCTTTTTGCTTCTGGGACAACTCACTCAGGATGATCCTTTCCGGGTCCTACCATTTACCTGCAAATTTCATGATTTCCTTATTTTTCATTGCTGAGTAATACTCCATTGTATAGATGTACCACAATTTCTGCATCCATTCTTCAGTTGAGGGGCACCTGGATTGTTTCCAGCTTCTGGCTATTACAAATAAAGCTGCTACAAACATGGTTGAGCAAATGTCCTTTTTGTGTACTTGTGCCTCTTTTGGATATATGCCTAGGAGTGGTATGGCTGGATCTAGAGGAAGCGCTATTCCTAGTTTTCTGAGAAAACGCCAGAGTGGTTGTACAACTTTACATTCCCACCAGCAGTGGAGAAGGGTTCCCCTTTCTACACAACCTCTCCAGCATGTGTTGTCCCTTGAGTTTTTCATCTTGGCCATTATGATGGGTGTAAGGTGAAATCTCAGGGTTGTTTTGATTTGCATTTCCCTAATGGCTAATGAGGTTGAGCATTTCTTTAAGTGCTTCTCTGCCATTCAATATTCCTCTACAGAGAATTCTCTCTTCAGCTCTTTTCCCCATTTTTTAAGTGGGTCGCTTGGTTTGCTGATTTTCAGCTTCTTTAGTTCTTTATATATACTGGATGTGAGTCCTCTGTCAGATAAAGGGTTGGTGAAGATTCTTTCCCAATCTGTAGGCAGTCCCTTTGTTTTGATGACAGTGTCCTTTGCTTTACAGAAGCTTTTCAGTTTCATGAGGTCCCATTTATTGATTGTTGCTCTTAGAGCCTGTGCTGTTGGTGTTCTGTTCAGGAAGTTTTCTCCTGTCCCAATGAGTTCTAGGGTATTCCCCACTTTTTTTTCTAGCTGATTTAATGTGTCTGGTTTTATGTTGAGGTCTTTGATCCACTTGGACTTCAGTTTTGTGCAGGGTGATAAGTATGGATCTATTTTCATTTTTCTACATGTAGACATCCAGTTGGACCAGCACTATTTGTTGAAGATGCTATCTTTTTTCCATTGTATGGTTTTGGCAACTTTGTCAAAGATCAGGTGTCCATAAGTGTGTGGGTTTATTTCTGGGTCCTCTGTTCGATTCCATTGATCCACCATTCTGTTTATATGCCAGTCCCATGCAGTTTTTAAAACTGTTACTCTATAGTACAACTTAAGATCAGGGATGGATATACCTCCAGAAGACCTTTTATTGTAGAGGATTGTTTTAGCAATTCTGGGTTTCTTGTTATTTCATATGAAGTTGGGAATTTTTCTTTCCAGGTCTGTAAAGAATTGTGTTGGCAATTTGATGGGAATTGCATTGAATCTGTAGATTGCTTTTGGTAAAATGGCCATTTTTACTATGTTAATCCTGCAAAGCCATGAGCATGGGAGATCTTTCCATCTTCTGATATCTTCTTCTAATTCTTTCTTCAGAGACTTGAAATTTTTTTCATACAAGACTTTGACTTGCTTCGTTAGGGTTACTCTAGGTACCTTATGTCATTTGTGGCTATTGTGAAGGGTGTTGTTTCCCTAATTTCTTTCTCAGCCTTTTGTCTTTTGTATACAGGAGGGCTACTGATTTTTTAGAGTTAATTTTGTATTCAGCCACTTTGCTGAAGGTGTTTATCAGCTGTAGGATTTCCCTGGTAGAGTTTTTGGGGTCACTCACGTATACTATCATATCATCTGCAAATAGTGATAATTTGACTTCTTCCTTTCCAATTTGTATCCCCTTGATCTCCTTCAACTGTCTTATTGCTCTAGCAAGGAATTCCAGCACTATGTTGAAGAGATATGGGGAGAGTGGGCAGCCTTGTCTTGTCCCTGATTTCAGTGGGTTTGCTTTAAGTTTCTCTCCGTTTAGTTTGATGTTGGCTATAGGCTTGCTGTATATCGCCTTTACTATGTTTAGATATGTGCCTTGTATCCCTGATCTCTCCAGTACTTTAAACATGAATGGATGTTGGATTTTGTCAAATGCTTTTTCAGCATCTAGGGAGATTATCATGTGGTTTTTTTTCTTTCAGTTTGTTAATATGGTGGATCACATTGATGGATTTCCGTATATTGTACCACCCCTGCATACCTGGGATGAAGCCTACTTGGTCATAGTGGATAATATCTTTGATGTGTTCTTGGATTCGGTTTGCAAGTATTTTGTTAAGTATTTTTGCATCAATGTTCATAAGAGAAATTGGCCTGAAATTCTCTTTCTTTGTTGAGTCTTTGTGAGGTTTAGGTATCAAGGTGACTGTGGCTTCATAGAATGAGTTTGGTAATGTTCCTTCTGTTTCTATTTTGTGGAATAGTTTGAAGAGAATTGGAGTTAGCTCTTCTTTGAAGGTCTGGTAGAATTCTGCACTGAAGCCATCTGGTCCTGGGCTTTTTTTGAATGGGAGACTTTTGATGACGGCTTCTATTTCTTTCGAGGATGTAGGACTAATT
Organism: Psammomys obesus; assembly: GCF_907164565.1. Classification (NCBI taxonomy): domain Eukaryota; kingdom Metazoa; phylum Chordata; class Mammalia; order Rodentia; family Muridae; genus Psammomys; species Psammomys obesus. The sequence goes on along the minus strand of NW_026590701.1, from coordinate 7,296,438 downwards.
AGTTGATTTACCTGGTCCTGGTTCAGCTTTGGTAAGTCAAATCGATCAAGAAAATTGTCCATTTCATTTAGATTTTCAAATTTTGTGACATATAGACTTTTGAAGTAAGTCCTAATGATTGTTTGGATTTCCTCAGTATCTGTAGTTATGTCCCCCTTTTCATTTCTGATTTTGTTGATTTGGGTGGTGTCTCTCTGCCTTTTAATTAGCTTGGCTAAGGGTTGGTCGATCTTGTTGATTTTCTCAAAGAACCAGCTCTGGTTTCATTGATTCTTTGAATTGTTTTATTTGTTTCTAATTGATTGATTTCAGCCCTGAGTTTGGTTATTTCCAGCCGTCTACTCCTTCTTGGTGTGTCTGCTTCTTCTTTTTCTAGGGTTTTTAAGTGAGCCATTAAGTTGCTTGAATGAGCTGTCTCGAATTTCTTCTTGAAGGCACTTAGTGCTATGAACTTTCCGCTTAGCACTGCTTTCATTGTATCCCACAAGTTTGGGTATGTTGTGTCTTCATTTTCATTGATTTCTAGAAAGACTTTAATTTCTTTCTTTATTTCTTCCCTGACACAGCTGTCATTTAGTAACAAGTTGTTCAGTTTCCATGTGTGTGTAGGCTTTTTGCTATTTTTGTTATTGTTGAGGTCCAGCTTTATTCCATGGTGATCAGACAAGATACAAGGGATTATTTCAGTCTTCTTGTATCTGTTGAGTCTTGCTTTGTGACCAACTATATGGTCTATTTTGGAGAAGGTTTCATGAGGTGCTGAGAAGAAGGTAAATTCTTTTGTGTTTGGGTGTAAAGTTCTGTAAATGTCTGTTAGGTCCATTTGATTCATGACCTCTGTCAGAGACATTGTTTCTTTGTTTAATTTCAGTTTTGTTGACCTGTCCTTTGTTGAGAGTAGGGTGTTGAAGTCTCCCACTATTAATGTGTGGAGATCTATATGTGGTTTAAATTTTATCAATGTTTCTTTCACAAATGTGGGTGCTCTTTTATTTGGGGCATAGATGTTCAGGATTGTGATGTCTTCCTGGTGTAATTTTCCTTTGATGAATATGAAGTGTCCTTCCCCATCTCTCTTTATTAATTTTGGTTGAAAGTCTATTTTATCAGATATTAGAATGGCTACTCCTGCTTGTTTCTTGGGTCCGTTTGCTTGGAAAGTCGTCTTCCAACCCTTTACCCTCAGGTAATGTCTATCTTTGTGTCTTAGGTGTGTTTCTTGTATGCAACAGATTGCTGGGTTTTGTTTACATATCCATTCTGTTAATCTGTGTCTTTTTACTGGAGAGTTGAGTCCATTGATGTTGAGAGAGATTAATGACCAGTGGCTGTTAGATCCTTTGATTTTGATGTTGGCTGTGTTCATAAGGTTGTGTGCTTGGTTGCTTTTTGTTTTACTGTAGTGAGGTTAATTATTTCCCGTGTTTTCTTGAAAGTAGCTAGTTTTCTTGGGTTGTATTTTCCCTTCTACTCTCTTCTGTAATGCTGGATTTGTGCGTAGGTATTGTTGAAATTTGTTTTTGTCATTGAATATCTTGTTTTCTCTGTCTATGAGGACTGAGAGTTTTGTGGGGTATAGTAGCCTGGGATGACATCTGTGTTTTCTTAGGGTCTGCATGATATCTGTCCAGGCCCTTCTGGCTTTCATAGTCTGTTTTGAAAAGTCAGGTTTGATTCTAATGGGTTTGCCATTATATGTTACTTGGCCTTTTTCCCTTGCAGCTTTTAGTATTTTTTCTTTGTTCTGTATTCTTGTTTTGATTATTATGTGGTGGGAGGATTTTCTTTTCTGGTCAAATTTGTTGGGTGTTCTGTAGGCCTCATGTATTCTTATTGGCTTCTCCTTTCAGTTGGGGAAATTTTCTTCAATGATTTTGTTGAAAATATTTTCTGGGCCTTGGAGAAGGGAGTCTTCTTTTTCCTCTATACCTATTATTCTTAGGTTTTGTCTTTTCATATTGTCTTGGATTTCTTGGACGGTCTGTGTTAGGAATTTTTTGGATTTAACATTTTCTTTGACAGATACATCAATTTCTTCCATTGTATCTTCTACACCTGAGATTCTTTCTTCCATCTCTTGTAGTCCGTTGGTTATGCTTACCTCTGTAGTTCCTGTTTTCTTCCCTAGATTCTTCCTCTCCATTATTTCCTCCATTTGTGTTTTCTTTAATTTTTCCAATTCTATCTTCAGGTCTTGAGTTGTTTTGTTTACTTCCTTCACCTGTCTGATTTTACTTTCCTGTTTTTCTTTTAGTTCCTTTTACTCTGTTTCTTTTATTTCATTCAGTGCTTTAAGCATTTCCTTTCTAAAGGCATGAACTGTTTGGCTGCAGCTTCCTCTATTTCTTTACGGATGGCAATATTCTGTTTGAGTTTATCCTCCTCTATGTCTTTACATATGTTATTTGTTTCCTCTGTTATCATCTTCATGAGCATAGTTGTTAGGTCATCTTCTTGGATTTCAGTTATGCTGGGGTGTCCAGGGCTACTTGACCCTGGGTAACTGGGTTCTGGAGATGCCATATTGCTCTGTCTTTTGTTGCTTGAGCTTTTATGCTGGCCTCTACCCATTGTGCTATCTTAGGTGTTTTGGGTTACTTTCTGGTGGTTCCTGGGGATCCTGTGGTAGAAAGAATCCCCTTTGCAGAAAGCTGGTTTTTCCTGAAGGATGTCTTCTCAGCTTTTTGATTATAGTCCCTGGATGGCTGGCGTTTTTTTTCAGGAGTTGCTGCTGCTCACCTCAGGGATAGAGACCTAAGTGGTAACTGTGGTCTTTGTTAGTCAAGAGGGTTCTCCTCTCACCCAGGGAAGTCCTGAGGACAGCTGCCCTGTTTCTGGGTTTCTTGCTGTAAATTTAACGATCAGCTGCTCTGACCCAGTTAGACATCTGGCGCACAGCAACTGTTTGTGCCTGTGTCTGAGCTGTGTGATGGCGGCTTGGCCCCGCCGGTCTGCTAGTCTTTTTCCAGGGAAGGATTGGGTGATTTAAATCAGTACAGTTTCCTTCCTTCCCTGTGGATTCTCTGGAGACAGGGACTCCCAGTCTTTTTTTTTGCCCTGGTGCGCACTGCTCAGTCTCCGCCAGCTGGCTGGCCGCAGAAACTGCCTGTGTCTGGAGCATAGCTGAGTGATGGCGGCTCAGTCTCCGCCAGCTGTCTGGTGCGCAGAAACTGCCTGTGTCTGCCTTTCCAGCCTTTGGGAGCCTGGGTGTCTGCCTAAACTGGTCACAGTGACCTCTTAACACAGCATGCTTACACTGAAAATTCTTAAGCTACAGGTCACCTGCATTAGCATTAGTAGAGATCATGAAGACTTTCTCAGTGACACATGGAAGTGTCTAGTAGCAAAAGGACCTTGCTGCAGGACTTGTGCTATACAAAATTCTCTTGCCACTTAGATGATATGACCATGAAACTTACATGTGGGTTCTTTATATTCCGTCTCTTTCAGAATTGCACACCACCTCCTCCCTCCATATTTCCATGTCAGTGGGCACCAGACATGAAACATCCCATCCAATACGGACATGAAAGAACTGCATCCTACTAGCCTGGATCACCAGACCAAGGCTGTACAGCAGACAAAGGACTATAAATGACTCGGGTGTGGGTCACATCAGTGTCTGTTAGACTCGTCCCCACCCATGTCACGATGCCCATTATCTTGGAGTCACAGCAAGACCAGAGCTTCGAGGTACTCAGCCCTACCACCAAGCCCTTTTCCAGCTGTGGCTGTTCCTCTCTGAGGGCTCCTTAGAAGTACAGTAAAGCCCATCTTCCACCACATTAGGAAATGTGAATACTGGCCAAATGGCTGCATGCCAAGTCTCCTGGTGGCCTTGATTTGCACATCTAGGTGTCAAAGACATCCTTCTTTTGCTCATTTCAGATCTGGTAACATTTTATGAGATGAAATGATGATTAGACAAAGGCCTCTAAATGATTACATTTAGATGACAGGAACTCCTGAATTATATAGTTCTGCTGTTTCTTCTACGGCCTAATTTTCTCTGTGGAAACTTGCTGTCTGAGTGCTGTGTTCATCCAGCAAGATGAACACTTGACTGAGTCTAACACACTACTGCTCAGCCAGCCTGGCTCTGCATGTTTCCATGGCAGAGTGTGTGTGCATTCTTATGGGTCTGTACTTGCCGAGACATACTCAGACATACAAGGACATGAAGAGGATTCAAGAAGACAAAAGGAGGTGATGTGTGTGGAATTCCAGTGGCATCCCTAGGCTGCCTGTTCACACCCTTACCCCAAATGGTGTGAACATGGGGACAATTAAGACACTTTCCTGGAGGCCTCATACCTTTCTCCAAACCAGCTATGAGCAGCATTTTTTAGCAGGAGGGTCAGGTGTCTGTCCTTGCCAAAGCCTGTGTTACCTCTTCACTTAGTAGTAGCTCTAGATGGCCAAGAGAAGCCATAGGAAGAGACTAGGGTCTAAATGCAAGGTATGCTCTCCTTTGTGGCCACCCTGCCTCCCCTCCTACATCTCTTTCTAATATGTTTTCCAAAGCACCAGGAAAATTTAAAGCCTGTCTGAAAGAACACATATCTTAAAAATATAGGAGAAAAGAACTGATAAACGACAGCACTTCCTACTTCCTAACCCCTTAGCCTCAGTAGAACCCTTTCTCTGTGTCTAAAACAGGACAGCTACTGCTGGTTTTCATAACTACAAGAACATACTGAGAAGGATGGCCCTGTTCAGTGGGAGCCTTTCGGTTCATACTCTCATTGTCTGGTGTGTTTATACCAGTGGCTAAGCTGTTACCCCAAGTTTGCATAGCTCATGTGTTTGTTATCCACCCATGCATTTGTTCTGGATAAAGTACCAGGAAAGGTTGTACTGCCTGGGCTCACTCTTTTCCTTCTTTCCTTCCTTCCTTCCTTCCTTCCTTCCTTCCTTCCTTCCTTCCTTCCTTCCTTCCTTTCCCCTTCCTTCTCATCTCCTTTCTACAACCTTATGCTTTCCTCTGCCAATTTCATCACACCTCAGCTTCCAGATCATCACATAGATGATATCCATCCCCCTAGTCCAAATTCTAGTCTTTTGGGCTCATTTTCTCAGATCAAATTCACCCTTACAGCTGAGAAATGTACTTTCCTCAGGGGTCAGAATCTCACCTAAGGATCCATTCTTAAACAACTGTGTTTCCATTGCTTCAGATCCTTGCCTGTCATCCCAATGTTAGACTCAGTGGCTGTTCAAGGTGTTAACTGCTCCCAAGATACTTTACTGTACACAGTGTCATTTCAGTCCATTTTCTTAGTTAGCAATCCACTGTACTAAATTCTCTCTGTTAAAATCACTGTCATGGCTTCTATCTCATGGCTGGAGTCTGACTTACAGAAGTCAAACCCAAGAATTCTAGTGCAAAAACAGGCAATTACTTTGTGTCATAAAAGAAAAAATAAAAGTGAGTTTTCAGAGCATGGATGGAGCAGTAAGATGGACTCATGGAGGTTGGGGAGGATCCAGCAGCCTAGAGGGGATCTGGGCAGAGGGCCAGGAATAGGGAGCACTTTCAAATCATTTCTACTTACTGTCCTACTTCCTCACTGTTCCTCCCAACCTTTGATTCTTCTCCATGAATAGGTGTGGTGAGGGGAGTACTGTGAGTTAATGCCAGTTGAAAGGACCATTCTGAAGCTTAGAGACTGACAGGAAGCCAAGTCGTTTGTTAATTTTTATATTTCTAGGAACTGATCATAATAGCTGTCAAAGAAAGGCTAAATGAGGTTTTGATGAGAAAATGAGTTTGCAGTCAGCCAAGTCTTCAAAGTATCCACTAACCAAGAAATTCCTAGAAGTAGCAGAACTTTTATACTACAATTTTTTTTTCTCATTTCTTTGTTCAGGGCAAAAGATAGCACAACTACAAAGTTATTTTATTCCCACTGGATCATGTTGTATGAGAACTTTATTTATGCTACTGCAGATAAAAGATTGTTCTAAATTGTGAAAGAAAGATAAAAGAAAAAGAACATTTCTTTGTCCTTCCTAAGGCTGTCGAAGCTCACAGAACCTCACACATTTCACAGTGTGCATTTTACTGTTTATTCCAAAAGACTGTCTATCAGGGCTGTGTCTTCTTTTGTTGTACCTCAACTTTCATAAGTCACATCTTTGAGCTAGTTTACACTCCCTACACCTTACTGTCCTCTGGTTGTATATTGTATATTGGAACCTCTGGGAAAGCAGCTCTTGGTGAGCTAGGATTAAAGAAGCCAAAGAGAAAGTGAACAATGGATGACATGGAACTTTGATGGGAATACATAGGCATTCCCACCTACTGCTAATCCCACAGACATTCAAGGAAGGTATGTCAGCTTGTATAGAGAGAGACAATAGTATTAGACAGCATAAAACAACTTGAGCTACCACCTCCAGTCTTTCAACATGTCCTCTCCGAAGTGCACTGGTGTTTTCAAAGGCATGGCAGACACTCTGGTATGCTACTCCTAAGCAAAAGCAGGAGAAGATTTACAAAAGCCAAAGCTCATGGCAACAGAAAAAGCAACTTTAAGAGGTAGTGCAGTTCCTGTAACCAAATTAGCAATAAAGGTACATTTTCCTTCCTCCACTTTCAGAAGAATGTTTTCATTTCCTTTGAGTTAATAAAAAAAAAAAATTGACACAAACAGACATTTCCTAAGTCCTCTGAAGCCTGTGTCATTGTTAGGTCAATAATAACCCGCATCTAACCAGACATTGTTCTTTTGTATCAGACATTGTTCTGAGGACTTCACACCACCGTGCCCTGGGTAATATCCACATTACACAAATGAAAAAATGGTAGAGGGTGGACATTAAAGGATTCCTAGCTGCCAGCTAGCTCTCCAGCATCTAGGCCAGCTCGGCCCAATTCTGTCAACTGTGGCCTTGCCCACTATTAGAAGAAAACATAATCTCTTTCTGGTTCCACAATTACAGAACCGATTTAATCTTGCATTTCACTTTGGAAACAGAAAGCTGTGGAGAAAAGCTTGTTTGGTGTGTTGGAAATCTCTACAGAAATTCAACACGCACCACTATGCACTGGATGCCAGGGACAGAAAGACTGGTGGACTTCCTCAGAAAAAAACTTTACTCAGCAATGTAATGATGCCTGGGACTAAAGGTGCTGCCATTGAGAGTTGACAATATTGAGTTTCTGTTCATGATAAAAAAAAAAAGCAGCTGGTTAAAATAATCCAGAGTGTGAACAGACTTACACATGTCATTAAACAATCTGCTTGGTGCCAGAGCCCAGGCTCCAGGCACAAGAGTGGGCTAGGTGGAGATTCCCACAGGACAAATGTGCCATGCTTTATCCAAGAGATGCACATGTGAGTTGGTGATTTCTCAATGAATAGTTGCAAAACACCCTGGAAAACATGTCCATGTTCTTCTTCTTGCCTTTCCATTTCTTCCCTTCTAGAAAAAAAAAATTATCTGAAAGCCATGAGTGTGTAAAGTAAGGTAAACTGGGGTATGAGGAGGAGACTGGGTGGTTCTGGGTGGCTGTCAGAGCCTGTGAGTGATGAGGGGCTGTGTATCATATCCATGCACATGTGTAAGAAGCCAGAACTGCAGTGAAGTAAAATTACCTGAACAGAAGACCGACAGAGAACAGAGAGAGAGAGAGAGAAACTGAGCATGGAGATAAAATATGTTGACTCTGATTTAGCAAAATTGCTGCTAGAAATTTTTCAAAGAAAGTAAATTAGGAAAGGGAAGCTCAGACTGTGCGTTGTGTGCATGTAAATTTGTTGGCCACACCGTCATTTTACAGCAAACACTTGGCAACAACTGAGATGATCAACCAAAAGATACATAGCTACAGAACTGAAAGGCTTCACCACTTAACACTAAGAACCTCTGTTTAGCATATTTACCATTAAAGAGTACAAAACACTAACAAAACAGATCAAACTGAGATTGTACAAATGTACAGACTTCCTTCAGAAATTTAAGGAAAAGACAAAAGAGCCAACAAGCAAGTCAGACAAATATCTAAGGTTTTATTGTTATTTTTTAAACAAGGGAGAAAACAAATACATATTCATGGAGAAATGCAAACCAAGCCCTACAGGTGTACTGCTTCACAAACACTAGGCAGGCAATGTTTTTACAAGCCCAGTAACAGCAATCACTAAAAAACACTTGGAGCAACATCAGCTCACACACTGCTCATGAGTTCAGCAAAGCCAACTTTAAAAGCAGTTAGCCTTAATTGTGTGAAAAAAAAAAATTTTTTTTTTTTTTTTGCAAACTCCCAGAAATTCCGTTGGAGAGCACACAGAAATGGCTCAGAGGTACTGTGCATAGAAGGTCAAAATGTGTACTGGATTGAGTAGTGTCTCAACATATCCTTTCCCAGAGTCTTAGAATAGTCTTAAAATAGACTATCTGCAAAGAGGCATTAACAGAAGGCCCTAACTAAGTGTGAATGGAGTTCCTGGAAGGAGAGAAAAAACATGGAGGCACACATACAGAGTCCTGTCTGCACCAGGCTGGGTGTGTCTGCAGGCCAAGAACACCAAAGACTTTTGGCAAAGCTAGGAACTAAGAGAAAAGCTTGGAAGGGGTTCTCTTTAGAAACTCTAACTTTCTAAATTCCAATTCCAGGGTTTAATTCCAAGGAGCTTTCCAACACTGTGACCAAATACCAGAGACAATTAACTTCTCAAGAGGAGAGTTTCTTGTGGCTCACAGCATCAGGGGTGTCTGTCAGTGTCCTATCAGCCCAACTAATGCTGGGCCTGTGGTAAAGCAGAACACTATGCTAGGAGCGTAAGATCTAAGCTGCTTACCTCCAGTAGCCAGAAAGCACAGCAGAGAGACATAAAGAGGCTGTAGTCCCAGTAGCCTCACCAGCTCCCAGGAGCACAATGGACTAAACTTTCATCCCAGAGCCTTTGTTGACATTTCTCATCCACGCTATACCACCTCTAGAACCACAATAAATCTAATCCTGCTCTTTGAAGCCCTCTAGTTGCAGTAATTTGTTTATGGAAACATCATGTTGCTCATAACAGCATAAAATAGAAATAGACAAATGCATGCTCCAGAAAACATTTAAACTGTGTGATAGTCTTGAGGAAGAAAACTACACAGCTTTGAAAACAAATGAATTAAAGCTGTGCCCATCAGCACAGAGGATGCCTACTACCTCTCCCTCCATGTCAGAATCATGCGTGGGCTGATCCCACCTACTGCTAACCCCCACAAAAATTCAAGGAAGCTATGTCAGCTTGTACAGAGGGAGACAATAGTATTAGACAGCATAAAACAACTTGAGCTACCACCTCCAGTCTTTCAACATGTCCTCTCTAAAGTGCCACTAACCAGACGAATCATACTCTTTGGAAGTCTATGACAATGAACTTGACTCATGTCTTTTTCCATCATAGCCTTCCTATATTTTTATCTATTCATGATCTCCAAAACAGAAAAGCAGTGTGACTGCCTCCACTTGCCTGGGTGATGAGGTAATGGGATGGCCACTGCCTGCTAATGATGACAAGCCCTCTGCTTGGTAGTGGAATTGATTCCCTGAAATGTATTAACCAGGGATAACCAGAAATGGATAGCAAACACTTCTTTATAGATACTTGTTTTTCTTTCCTGAGGAAATTATGTACTCAGAGACTCAGACAGAATGACAAGCTTATAAGCTGTGTGCACAGTAACTCTCAAGCCCACAACTGACATGTGGATGACGTCTGACTCTGCTTCAGCCATTACTCTAGCAACAGGGTGGAATCATCTGTGCCCAGGCTTCTGGTGTTCAAAGGCTGCAACAACAGTGGAAGAGGTCAGCAAACATATTAATAGGACTCAATAATTGCATCTGTGCTCAGGTTTCTAAGTTCAGTGCTTGCTTGTTCACTCAAGATTGTTTTCACCCATGACTCTTGCCGTGGAGGCTGATTTAAACAGTCAGCATTTTGACAGACAATCATATACTCCCTATCTCCCTCCCTCACAAGGGCCTGGCATAATTATTACACAATTTAATAGCTCACTAACCTATACCTCTCATCCCTTTCTTAAAAAAACGTAAAGGCTTAGGAATTTAACAAGGTTCCATTTCAGACTGCACAGAAATGACTCTCAAGGCATGAGTCAAACCATTCTCTTCAGGCCCAGACAGACTGAGAAAAGCAGGCTAGGTTTGCCTGAGTCTCACAGACTCTTTGTGAGCACCATTAAGGCCTGGAGTTAAAATGTCAAAGTGACTGGAGATCCCAAGGTTCCTCCTGTGAGGAGGCCTCCTTCTGAAAGCGATCCATGCAGGAAAAAAGTGTATCTCCCCATGTGAAGCTCTAGATGGGGCTGAGCATGGAGAGGCTAAATGCAAAGGCTTAACACACCTAATATGGCTTATCCAGGCTTTGTGGTATAAGGAAAGGATGAAGCTGGCCATGGATTCTGGCTCTGCAATCACCCAGAGACAAGAACTCTGGCAGTGTCCTGCAACAGTGCTTCAGAGCATTGTAAGGTGGTGATTATAGTGCCAACTGAGTGTGGAGCTCTGTGGCACCTTTGGGAATCAGAGGTTGCTCTTTCTCTCTCATCCATTCATCACTAACCAGCTGGGGCCAGCACTGAGCAAAAGGGGCTGCCTTGAAGCACTCCAACTATTAAAACTTCCAAACGGCAACCTGCCTTTATTATTTATGACATCCATATGAACTCTAAATCTGTTCTTTCTTTGTTAAAACAACCCATTCCTCAGACCTTCATGAAAATACCATGAAAACGATTTCAGGCACCATAAAGGAACAAAACGTCATGAACTGGTTTCCTTGGAGGCCTTGCAGAGTAACTAGAATATTTCACTAACCATATGATGTAGCAGTCTTCGCTGAAGTACTAAACAGGTTTTTATCATAGGTGACCCTTAACTTTGGGAAGTTTCTCAATGATGAATTTATTTTCTTTGTTTATTACCTTCTGCATGGGACCCCTGTGTTATTCCAGAATTATGAACAAAGTATATTGGGTTATGCCCTGTGTTACTGCTATCATTTGGCTATTTTTCATGAAGAAAAGTTTAGCTATAAAAACTTAACCTGACATATCTAAACCAAAGAGAAAAGACGTTAAAATAGATCCTGTAAACTCACTCAAAAAGACCTATGCTTTGAGAACCACACAGGCAGAACATCATTGGTAATATTCACATGGTTAGAGCTGGGTAAACTTGATGCTATTGTTTGGATTCCCTGGCCAAGCACCAGGACAGGTGCTGAACAAATAGAAGACTAATAATGATTGCAATAAAAGCCACTGATGGCAAGAGTCAAGCCATTATCACCACGCCCAGACTGCTAACAGCAGGCTAGGTTTGCCAGTGGCCTCACAGCCTATCTCTTTGAGGCACCATCCCCTCTGGGGATGTCTAGTCCCCACCTAAGCTAATGGCATTAATCATTAGCCAGTTTTAAAAGGTTAATGATCTGTTTGAGTGAGAAGAATGTTTTTTATGAAGTCCTTGTTCCTGGGAATCAGAACACAACCTCAGGAGAGCCTTGAGTGTGAGGAGCCTCCCCACCCACCTCATTCCACACCATAGGGTATCTGGCCACTGCATGACAAGGCTGGCCACCCAACCAGGAAGAATTCCAGAGCCAATTTCCTAATCCTTCCTTAGGACACTCTGGAAAGGTGTCTTAAATTTTTATGCTTTATTTAAGCTCACTTATTCTTAAATAGTCAGGATAAGCAAACCAGGCAATTATCAGAATCAATAAGACGGCATAAACTATGCCCCAATTGAGAATCTATCCTTAGAAAATGATTGATGGTATATCATATAAATTGGTTTTGCCAAAAAAAAAAAAAAAAAAAAAAGAGGAAAAGAAAAAAAAAGTGACATCAACAGAACCAGATACTATTTGCAAAGCACCTTGGTTGTGGTGTGTGTGTGTGTGTGTGTCTGTGTGTGTCTGTGTGTGTCTGTGTGTGTGTGTGTGTGTCTGTGTTTGTTTGTTTTTGTAATTTTAAATGTGAAGACACAACTGACATTTTTGAAAGTCCTTACATGGATGTGGTAAGCTGTGTTTGTCTGTCCCTTCTCATGTACATGAGAGATCTTTTGTAAAGAAGCTTATGGGGATGAAAGAAGCAGAGAGTTTTCACAATCAAGAGAGTCTCCAGAGTGGAAATAGTGGTACAAGGTTGTAAGCCCAACACTTGGGGGGCAAGATGGAGTCACCAGAATCATAGTCCTGGGACATCTTGACCCACAATTCTCCACAAAATATATCTTCAAGCACAGCTATAAACTCATAAGGCCAGATGGACCATACCTGAGGAGGTTGAAGAGTCATGTCCAGAGAAATGGCTGGAGGACAAAATTAGACATAGTGGCTTTGAATTCAGTCTGTAGGCTAAAGACTGACATAACTCAATGATGCCCATAAGTGGGGACAGGGTGTGGGCTGGAAGGGTTTAGTTGTTGGAAGACTGATGGAGAGATCTTGTAATGGGTGATGAAGAACAGAGCCGTAAGAAGAGTTAGAGAGTAAGCATTCACACTACCATGAAGGAGGTGGCTGGATGGACCTGTAGGCGCAGTGCCACCATTGAATGCCTACTAAAGTGGCTTTCAGAAAAAAACTTGACCCCAATCAGGGGATAAGTGTGTGTGTGTGTGTGTGTGTGTGTGTGTGTGTTCCACGGCACTACTGCCTTTTGTTTTGATATAGCCTCGGCTACTGTGCCCACCCCATGTCCACATAAGCACTCACGACTTAACCATCTTGGCTCTTATTTATTAGATCTCCCTGAGCCTGGTATTAGGAACATCATTGTAAACTGGACAAGCAAGCTTGACCCACACAGACATTAGCCACTTCCTTGAGGTTATGCTAAGCTTTTTGAGCACACAGAGTAATGGGAAAGACTAAGGTTGGGGAAGGATTACTTTGGACAGAGAATACAGAAGAAGAGCTCTCTGAGGACATGGCAAGAATGTGACATTGAACTGAGAAGGAGCTACCATATAAACCCTAAGAAGCAAGCAGAATGTCCTGGTGCCAGCACCATAGGAAAGGAGACATTAAAAAAATGGCCCAAGTTACTGAAAGTAGAGGAATGACATAGGAACCTATTCTGAGAATAAAACCAAACCAAACCAAAACAAAACAATCAGGCTTCCGCAGGGTTTCTTTTCCTAAGTCCCCAAGAAGCCATGCAGGTATCCACAAACAGGGTCTTAGTCTTACTTTCCAAGTGTCTCTCTAGCTGTTCTGCCATGCTGTGTTGTTAGAACCAAGGGGCCCAGAAGAGAAGTCTGTGGCTTGGGCCAGAGTGACGGGAAGTAAGAAGGAATAGAGAGTTCCTGTTTGGTCCACACAGACTCACTGATGATAACACCTGAGGATGAGAAGCATCAGGGTGGGGGAGGGGAGGGTATAGCTGAGAATTCAAAAGAACCACTGAAAATGAATGTTTTAAATTATGAGTTTCTCTCATATAAAATGGAAATTTCTAAGTGCACATAATATAGAGAATCTCGGGTACCTCACATTCTTCCATGGCCTCCTGCAAAGCACCCATGCTGAAAGGCACTCACTACAGATTGAACTGAGATGTTCCCAGGCACCAACCCTCCCCTCTGGTGATGACAAAAAAAAACATGTTTCCTTAATTTTCCAAATGACAATGGCATTCACATCCAGCCTTATGCTTTGAGAAATAACTCACTGCTTCTTTCTCCTCAGTGAACATTTTGGAGAGTTCCTGAGACTTGTCAGAGGTTTGTTCACCTTACTACCCTGGGAAATGTTTCTTATCCCTCCAGCTACCTGATTCCCAGGGTTTGCTGATGGTGGGTGGCTCCACAAAAGCCCCAAAGCAGGCTCCAAACTGGCTTTCCTGACTACTTTGACTGCTCACACAAGTTGTCCAAGCACAGACACAGCTCTGCCTGTAATTTCCCTGAGTACAACAGCAAGGAATGGGATGTTGAAGAAAATTTCCTGAAGGCTGGGACCTGAAGCATTTCCATACTGATTACCAGGACTCCTCTAGAGGGTCCCAGCTCCAAAAGCTGACCTATGGCTCTCCTAACTCATACCTCACCTACTCCCATGGGGCCAACTCAGCCACCACCTGTCAGGTTTCCATCCTATTTCTAACCTCTGAGTCCTTGGCCCCAGGAATGGGTGCTTGTCTCCAACCCCAGATGACTGAAATAGAAACAACTCATTACCATGCTTCTGTTGAACATTCTGCAAAACAAAGGAAGCCCAGACAACAGCAACTTCACCTCTCTGTTTCTAGCAAAGAAAAGCCACACAGCCTTAGACAACGTTTTTCCATGGCATTCACTCACAGTGATGTAGTCAGAGTGAAAAGTATTTAGAGATTCCTCTTCTCAAAGAACCTCTGGAGCCAGGAGCACATTCATTTAGAATGGTTTCCGTAGCTATAAATCTTTATACCAAGAAGGTGTATATGAGTTTTATAATCAACCAAAGAGTATTTTAAAGCAGACTTAGCCAATCCAGAAGCTTCCATGGGGTGCATCTTTAAGTCTAAGCAGGTCACAGACTGATAGCCATGAAGTCTACTTTTTTGTGTGTTTCTTTTTCTCTTTATTTTTTTTCTTTTTAAATTTTCTTTTTTTTAATATTGACAGCAGGCCCTAGAGTCTTGTAGGTGCTAGATATTCAACCTGTCACTGACCTACATCCCCCGGCAATTTTTCTTTTAATTTTTGCTCCATGCCCGGTTACAATCCTATACAGGATGCACACCTAGAAACCAGTTAGTTACAGTGCTCCCTGGGGACATCCACAGTAATCACACACACACAAAGCCTGAAATGGGCAATAGGGAATACACAACCCCTGGGGAGGGGAGAAAAGTTTCACAAAGCTCTTCAAGGGCACTTTGTGAAACACTTAGCAGGGAAAAACACCTGCCATACAAGCCTGAGGATCTGGGTTCTATCCTAAGAAGCCATGGTACTCAAGAGAGTTCTCTTGTGACCTCCATTCATGCACCATAGCATGTACACACAAGTGTTGCCACAAGACCAATAATAATAATAATAATAATAATAATAATAATATACATTTTAAAGAGCTTTGAGTAAACATGTCACAATAATTAAAGTTCTCCACAGGCAATTTAAAGGATAGAACAAATATTTAGGTGTATGTTCGGGTATGTTTACTGAGGTGTTACTCCTTATTTTTGATGGACAGCAACATGATCTGAATTTCACTCCCAGGGATGAGTGTGGTTTTTGTCCCTTTTCTGACTCATAATATGTTTTGTTGTGGTGGTGGTGGTGGTTGTTATGATCTCGAGCTTTCTTAGAGCAAAACCTCTTGGCTGTCATGCACTGTAGTTCCTGAAAAAAGTGCCGTATTATTTCTAAAACATTGACATTTTCCCCTGGGATATGGCATGTATTTATGTGATCACATTTACCTGCCCCAGCAATGTTTATTGAGCTGGGAACTCAGTACCCACTGTTCCATGATGTCATTGCATCCATCAAACAGCATCCTACCCTTAACTTCCCCTGTCCTAGCCAGGAGGAGAAGAAGAAAGGCAGTGTATGATCATTCCTGTTGGAATTCCACCAGGGGCCCAATACTGCGTGGATTAAGAATGTTTTGGGGTTTCAGGTGGCAGGTTTACTAGTCAGGCCTCTATTTTATGTTGCTCCTAACATTCTGAAACACCAATTGCAACTATAGACTTTTCTCATGCACAGCAGAAAGTGGATCCAAAGCCCTTTTCCAAGGAAAATTCCAAAGAAGTGATGACCTAGGAGATTTCAGCTGCAGTTCTGGCACAGCCCTGGGCTCTCCTCTTTCATCAAAAGAAACTCTTTTGTGTTTAAAGGAATCATCATAAGAATATTTTTCTTATTTTATCTGATCACTGGGGCAGTTTAAATCAGGGTGAAAGGAGCTGAGATACTATCGGCTTCAGCCCTATCTACTATTCCAAATAAAAAACCAAGAGATATCAAGAAAATTTTAGTCACCTCAGAATCTCACCTACTCTATTTTATGCTGTTCTTTGACTTGCCCTATAAATATTTCACCGCAACTTTCAAAGTTTATAGGATCCTTAAGACTTGTAAACAGGGCGAGTAACTGGAGACCAAGGACTAATGCCTACCACAGGGATCTCGAATTTTTTTGTTAGTAGATTTTATTCTACCCAGGATTCTTTGAAAGGTGACAGGGTTTCCTTTCCTAGTCAAAGCTGTGGCTCTGCAGGGAAGTAAAGAAAAGCACCTTCTGCTTTGGTAGACTAGAATTATTTGAGACCTCTCTGGACTCCTTGGTTTTGGCCCCAAACCTCCAGGTACTAGAGTGTAGACATGCATCCAAAAGTGCATGCTGACCTGTTGCTCCATCCTGGGAGGATCTCCAAAGGCCTCTATCCCTGGCACTGGCATCCTGCCCAAATTCCCCAACACCAAGATGACTGACACCTTCCCACCTCTAATATCTGCTCTCAGCATTCAGAAACAGACACACCACTGGATTTCAAAGAAAGTACTTCTGAAGGGCTCTTCTTCAGGGTGCAAATTTTAACTGACTAAGGAATGAGTTACTTCTGATTTCAGTGATTTCATTTGTTGGCTTTTGAATTAATTATTCCAATTTTTTAAATCCTGGAAAATTACTTATAATCTAGGCAAACTCAATACATCTGTATATTTAAATACATTTGATCTAAAAGTTGAATCTGAGGTGATATTTTTATGTTATACATGCATGCAGTAACACTTCCATGCAGTTCCTGAGGTTGCCAGAAGAGGGTGACAGATTCGCTGGAACTGGGATTTACAAATGGTTGTGAGCTGCCATGTGGGTGCTGGAAATCAAAGCCAGGTACCCTGGAAGAGGAGCCAGCAGCCAGTACTCTTAACCACTGAGCTTGAGCTATCTCTTCAGTCCGTGTGTGTGTGTGTGTGTGTGTGTGTGTGTGTGTGTGTGTGTGTGTG
>NW_026590701.1:7266117-7279444 GCF_907164565.1 Psammomys obesus | reverse complement strand
GTGTGTGTGTGTGTGTGTGTGTGTGTGTGTGTGTGTGTGTGTGTGTGAAATTTTCTTCAATTACATTAATAGAATGAAATTTGATTCCTAAAATACTGACTTAATGCTCCTGCCACAGATATGCATAGACACCTTGTAAGAGGTAGATTTCTGTGGCTTCTGGAACATTCCTAAACACCTCAGAAGCAAAGCCAGTATTGTCTCACTTCTACAATGTAGAGGTGACTTTGTACCAGAAAGACTCACTGATCCAGTAGCTGACCTACCAAGGAGTTTCCTTTGAACAGAAAAACTCTAGCATGTGTTATTTAGACATAATTTTTTCAGGTTGGAAAACAGTCTTCTCCTGAATGAAGGATTCATCCTAAAATGTCATTTTAAAAACTAAATCACTTACAGTGATTGGGGTTCCAAGTGTTTTGCTTAAAACTCTCTGCAAACTTCTCAGTACCCCAGTACAGGATAGAAAAACAACATTGGCCTTTTTTTGGTGGGGAAATCTGATTACCCACCTGTGTACATTGAGTTGGATAGCTTCCTGCCTGTTGAAGAAAATGTTCTGAGCTTTAAAGCTGTGTCCATTTAATACATTTCTCTATGGGCTTCCCTGTGATGTTCAGCATTAATGTGTCTCTTATGGGCTTTCCTGTGATGTTCAGCATTAAGTGGGAGATGCACATTGGGATGGAGATCCCCAAACAGATTCTTTTAAAACCCAAGACCATTTCTTGGGGGAATTGGCTTCCTGCTTTCATTGCTCCGCTTCATTGCTTGTTCATTTGTGGTCTTAGAGATTGAAGTCAAGGCCTTCCATGTGTTCTTCAACACTCTGCCACTAAGCCACATCCTGAGTCAAAACTCTTCATTTTTATTACAATTCAGGAATAATCATCTTTGTATAGTCTATCATAAGAATTTTGTTAATTTTAAAAACTCGGTGCCTGTGTTCGACTTCCTTGCTTCACAGGATGGAGGGTGCCCTTTCACTGCTAGAGATGGAGCCCAAAGCCTCCAAGCATGCTGGGCAAGTACTCTATCACTGAACTCTACCTCATCCTGGAAAAGACCTCTCCAAGTCTTTCTAGGTTGCTTCACAGGCTCTGTTCTTGTAGGCAATTATTTGGGAATTCATATGCTTTTGAACTGTGTAACTAAGATGTGAATGTCTTCACCTTTTTATGCTTCAAGCAACAAAATTCTACCCCATGTCTATAACAGGCCTAGCTTGGCATTCCGCTGGCTCTGAGGAGAGCTGGGTGGGTCCAAGAAGCACACTGGTTTTCAGTGCTCGTACACTTGAAAATAATCCCAGCCTCATCTGTGGTCCTCTGCCCTGCCTGGACTCCTCATCTCCGCCTTTCTTTCAGGACCCACTGAATGAGAAGTATTGATTTAGAGCTTCAAGAACTCACACAATTCAGTCATAAAAATAATATTGGCCCCTGGAAACAAACCACTTCCTGCCATAGTGGAGCCCAGACAGGGACAGTGGCTGGATCTGTTCTCTGCTACTTACAAAGTAACTTCACTATTTATCAAGGCACAGGGCAATGTCGCAAGCTGAGCGAAGAACACAGAAATAGATCTTTCTTTGGAAACACAGATGAAAAATATTTTCCATGCTTCTAAGTTTCAAATATGTTCAGGGAGTTTTCTAAGGAGAAAGGCTGCTGTGATGATACACTCTTAAATCTCAGCACTCAGAAGAATGAAGCAGGAGGACTACCCTAAGCTCAAGGCCAGCCTGGACTGTAGAGCAAGACTGTGTCTCAAGAAAACAACAGAAAGAGAGAAGAGATGCTGGCTGCAGACTCTGCCTCTTGGGCATCTTACAGCTACAGCAAAAAAGATCAACCAGCATTAGCATGCCTTTGAAGAAGCATCCATTTATTATTTTTAGTTATTTCACAATAATCACACAATGGCTTTATAGTAATGAATTTTCAAAAGAAAGCGAACATTTCCTTTGACGCTGTATTTTCTTGTGAGTCTGGCATGCCCCAGTTTGAGGGCTTTTATCTCCAAATAGGGAGAGTTTCACTTTTATCTTGCTGCCTTGCTTGCTGAAAATGTCTCTGGCACACAAAGGAAAGCCTACAAAACCCACAACCTTCCCCAAGACATCAGAAGCACTCTGTGAGCAGATAAAATCTACGCCCTATAATATTCTTGCTATCTGATACATATTCAGGAAATTCTCCTTTTCCAGGACAGGATTACTTGTTAAAGGCCCAAACTGTTCGTAGAAATGTATTCCACCTAACAGCCACTAATAAGTTTAAATGACAAGGTCCCTTTTTACTCAAAGCCTTTAGCATCATTAAACAAAGCAGTATATTTCTCTAAACAAAGACAGACTACAAGAAGAAGATTTGACTCCACCTGGTTGACTATGATTTCTCCTAATTCAATATCCTTTTTTTAAAAATATTTATTTCATTATTGTAAGTGTACAGACCTTGGTGTGTGTATGTCTACCAAGTACGTACTGGTGTCCATGAAGGCCACAAAAGGGTGTTAAATTCCCTAGAACCAGAGTTGCAGGCAGTTGTAAATTGCCATATGAGTTCTGGGAACTGAAACCAGGTTCTCTGCAGAAGAAAGTGCTCTTGGAGCCATCTCTCCAGCCCCTCAACATTATTTTCTAAAACTGGGTGTTGCTATGTAGTCCAGTCTCTCCTGAAACTCAAGATTTTCCTGCCTCTGCCTCCTGAGTACTGGGATTACAGGTGTGTGTTATCATGCCCAGTGTAATCCAAACATCTCTTAAAATTAAATTAGGCCCTGCGACTTTAAGACATGTAGATGTCTACATCAATATACAACTCAAATCACTAAAAGTTAAAGTAATTGTGACAATGCCATTTGCGGTATGACCCCTGCATTCTAGGTTTTTATCTTCCGGCTCAGAGCACGATGAATATTAAAGCAAGATTTCTTCACCAAGAAGCTAAGCCTTAATATCTGGCCCATTGTGTCGAGTAGTAGCCAATATGAGAGACTCCAGCACTCCTCAGTCCGTTCATGGTCTTAGCCTATTGGCTTAGAAAACACTTGCCTGAAGATAGGACTACCAGCAAAGAACCTTCAGAACACTCTTCCAACATGGATGCCACTTCTTTTGTTGGTACATAGTGGAAATAGTGATTTTTTTTTGTTTTTTAATTTTTTTTATTAATTACACTTTATTCATTTTGTATCCCCCCATAAACCCCTCCCTCCTCCCCTCCCGATCCCACACTCCCTCCCCTTTCTGCATGCATGCCACTCCCCAAGTCCACTGATAGGGGAGGTTCTCCTCTCCTTTCTGATCTTAGTCTATCAGTTCTCATCAAAAGTGGCTGCATTGTCCTCTACTGTGGCCTGGTAAGGCTGCTCCCACCTCAGGGGGAGGTGATCAACGAGCAGGCCAATCAGATTATGTCAGAGGCAGTCCCTCTTCCCATTACTATGTAACCCACTTGAACCCTGACCTGCCATGGGCTACATCTGTGCAGGGGTTCTAGGTTATCTCCACGAATAGTCCTTGGTTGGAGTATGAGTCTCTGGGAAGTTCCCTGTGTTCAAATTATCTTGTTCTGTTGCTCTCCTTGTGGAGTTCCCGTCCCCTCCAGCTCTTACTATTTCCCACTTCTTACATAAAATTCTATTCACTCTGCCCATCAGTTGGCCATCAGGCTTAGCATCTGCTTTGACAGTCTATACTGCAGAGGCTTTCAGAGGCCCTCTGTGGCAGGTTCCAAGGTTGGGAAACAATGATTTTTAAAAGAAGTGATAAACTGACTAACAGGAACCAAAGAGGCATGAGGTCCATAGGTCCAAGATAAGAAATTCAGTGAACCAACAGACATCCACTGTGTACTGTTGGCCTCCTCAGAAGGAGAGTAAATTTACTTTAATTTTTTTTTCAAGGGAATAAAAAAGAAAAAAGAAGGAAAGGAGGGAAGAAAATAAGGAGGGAGAGGGGGAAGTAAAAGGGGGAAACCTAACTGGTATAATGTTGTAAGAATATAATTTTTACTGAGAGCCATGTTTGTGTTTTTAATTAGCTCCATAAATAGCAGAAGGCAGCTTTCTCTGTTAGTTACCTCTTCCCAACTGGAGAACTGTTATAGGAAATGAGCTTCATGTCAGTCTTTGATTCTTAAGACTAAGGTCTGTGATTTTGCTGGATTGGTGTCAGTTGTTAGTAGGAAGGAAAAAGTCTTAATGTTCTTTAAAACCCCAGCAAGTATTCAAAAAGCACAGTGAGAGAGATGGCCCCATCCACATTCCAAAGCAGCAATGTTGAATGTTCCCCGTAAAAGGAAGGATTTATAGTAAACTCCCTTCAGGGGAAAAAAAAGGAGCATGAGCAGAAGAGGAGAATGAGGAGGAGGAAGAAGAAGAGAAAAAAAAAAGAAGAAGAAAAGAAAAGAAGAACCAATTTAAAGATTAGACTGTGTTCTAGATAAACCTTTGAATCTCCTTTTGTATCTAATCTTCATTTACTGAAGACTCTTAAGTCTTTTCTTGGTGTCTTGTCTAAATCTCTCTCTCTCTCCTTCTCTCTCTCTGTCTATCTGTCTCTCTCTCACACGCGCGTTGTATATGCCGTCTCATTAAAGTGAAATAATATAGTAATATGAAATGTTTCTACAAAAAGCTTTTCCCCAATCCTAGCCCATGAGTTATTTCAAGCTGTATAATAAGATAGACTCCTTTAGAGTCTGTTTTTATTGACTTGGCCTATGGTTCTCATTTCCCTGCCCTTTACTTATTTTTCTGATACTATTAAAAGATAAACTCAATGTTGCATCTCTTGGAGTATGTATTTTGTGTGACAAAAGTTAATCATAATGAGATTTTAAAAATATGTTTAATTCTTTTGTTAGTATAGTGTTTTTTTGTTTATTTGTTGTTTGCTTTTGGTTTGCTTTGCTTTGCTTTAAATAAGTAGACCACTGTTGAAATTTGATTTGTTTTCCATGAGGAGATTCTTTTAAAGATACACATAGACATATACTGTATGGTTTAGTGGCATTTAGCCTGGTGTTTTTTTCTCTGCTCACTAAACTTTGAGAACATGTTCATGACCACGATGTTCTATACAGCTATAACGGTTCGCTACAAATTTGCCCACATTTACAAATTTACAATTTGTTTCTGCTTCTCTTCAGCCATATTTCTAAGTAATCATTTCCTCCTCTCTATACAGGTTCCAAGTTCCATATTCCTCAAATTCTTCTTGATAAACTAGTATATCAAATTTCTGTTTCAGCATAGTGGGACTATCTTGTCCAATCTGTAATCCTCAGTCTCATATACAATGATATTTTAATTGTGTTTCTTATTTCGAAGATATTTGATAGTGTAGTTTTAAACAAGCTCCTATATTTACTTTGGAGCACCACTACTTTCCTGGGGCTCATTTGGCCAATTCTACATTCTGGTGTAATAATATATTATCCACAAACTTAGGAAAGAAACTAGGAAGTCAGTCTATTTAGGAAAGCTATTTAAGGAGCCACTGGTTTAGAAGCCTTTCTTTAACCCAAGTTGAGATCATTTGATTTTATTTTTTAAAGATTAATCTATGAATTATGTCCTCAGAAAAAACTTCACAGTTGCATAGTGAGTACCAAATCTTTGTGAAAGAGGGCATCTCAAATGTCATAATCTCCATGAGTTGGACCCACTGTGTTCAGGCTGTAGCCATCTTCCTCCTACAGCCTCATGGATCTGATCTGATCTAGGCATAGCCCATCCCAGCTTTAACCCATCCTTGCCATTCCTCTTCCTTGCCAGGTACTCAGGAGGACAACCATCACCACAGTCTATATAGAAAACATTCCTTTCAAAAAGTCTTGGCTGGAAAGCTGATATATATTTCTGAGTTAGCAAAAACAGAATTCCCATCTCTGAAATTCTGGCTCTCACAAAGAAACTTTTGTTGCAGTAGCCACAGGTTTGTTGACATTGCATGCATGCTGAGTTGCCTGAAAAGGCTGCCTGGAGCTGCTGACCACGCGAACGTCCTCTATCTCCTACATCGACACTCTTCTTCCTTAGGTTCCCCCCGTGTTTGTTCAGGGGGAAAGCTGCAGCAGGGTGGCAAGTAATACCAACAGAAATGAGAGGGAAACAGAGGAACACTTTATGGTGCCCTTAGATCCTGTCTGCCCAACACCATGGTCCCATCACACCTTGTTCCTGCTAATGTCATTGGGGAACAAATTAGCCTTATAACTTGAAACAACTGTTTCTGTGAAGTCACAAATTTTGTGAATGGGAAAATATGGCTAGCATGGATTTGTTTGCTTTTTCAAGACAGGGTTTCTCTAGGTAGCCTTGGCTGTCCTGGGCTCACTTTGAAGACCAAACTGGCTTTGAACTCACAGAGATCTGCCTGCTTCTGCCTCCCTAAGTGCTGGATTATGACATGCGCCACCATGCCCAGCTTAGAATGGATTTTTAAATGAGATTTATTGTCTCCTTAGTGCTAGCCACACTTCAACCAGAAGGAAAGCGTGAGCTGAGAACTGGAACTCTCCCAGGCATCTTCACTCACAGTCCAGTGGTTGGTGATGACTGACAGCTGGGCCCTCAACCTGGGCACTTATGTATGTCCATGCACGTGGTTTTTATTTCCTCAAGGAATGTCTAGCTCTGAGTGCCTGTTCTGAGTGTCCCAATGAACAAGATGAAAACTACCTTACCTTCCAAGAGAATGCTACAAGTCACGAGTGTGTGCTGTCTCCAAGCAGCATCTCACCACAATCTGAGGACAAACAATCTCCATGAAAAAGGGTCAAGAATTTGGCCGTGATTTTTTTTTTTTCAGTTATCACAATACTGGTATTTTCAAACTAGTCCTATAAAACTTCCCCACTACACACAGACAATCACACACAAACACATGTGTACACACATGGGAACACATAAGTACACTAGACACCATATTATATCCTATGCTTAACTCAGGATACTCACTTCACCTCTCAGTTTTTCTGTAATAAACCTGAGGTTTCTCTCAGAAACTAAACAGCTTCTATTTACAATTTTTCAATCTGCTGTCTTTCCTAGCACTCCACAATATCTCTTTCCACCTGTATGTTCTCAGTAAGAGCAAATAAAAGTTGCATAAGATTTACATTTGCTTTAAGCATGCTATGTAGAACATGTAGGATGAATAGCCCTGGGTAGGTAGGGATTCAGTTTTTCAGCAGCTCAGAGTTCCTCTCACAGAGAAAAAGTAAGCATGAAAATTAAAACCGTGCCATGTTTTTCCTCTCCAAGTGGAAGAACCAGCTCTTGCCTGTTTGCTGCTGGCGGATTTTCACTAGGTGCCGGTCCACGTGGGCCTGTACTCCACGGTCTTCTGAGCCTTCCAGAAGACCGTTACCTAGATTTTGCTGTACGCTCAGTACAGAATACAGAACTAGACTCTAGGGACAGGTACGAGCCTCATAGATTCAGTGTCTGGAAAGTGCACATGTGACACAGAAGCCGAGTTCATTTAGTTCTCTTTACAAGTGTGTCAGTTCCACTCAAATCCCAACTGCCCTTCCTGCCATTGAGGGAGAAGAGGTGCTTTGTCTTGTTGTCTTCATCACAGAAAGCCACTTGATGGGCATGACAGCTGCTGCTTGCTAATTACAGAGCAAACTTCTCAGCACAAGGTCTGTTGCATCAACAGGTCTTGGAACAATCCAGCAATTGTTCAAGGAAGCTTGGGCACTCAGGGTTGAGGCCTTCCACGTCAATTATCCCCACTGGTTGTCATGACTTGGAGTTGTTCTGGTGGGTGAGGAGTGTGGTGAGGAACACACCAATGAGTGATGAGCCCTGCATATGAGTGGTTGGCTCTGAAGAACATTCAGCTTCTATCTGTGTTTCTGGCTATTGAAGGTACAATGAGATGGGTCAGTGTCCCACACCACTTCTGTCTAGGAGCACAAATCTCTCCCATTAGGAAGACTAGTGTTTACAGAAATGGCTCATTTTCTAGAGAAATGTAATGCTTTTAATGCAGCATGTGTGTCTAAGAATTTGTTATTTTTGAAATAATAATGTGAAAGTCCAAACAAAGGGTTTAATCCGAAAAATTTAATCTGAAAGTCCAGCTTTCCAGACCCCATATTTTCAGACCCTGTAACATTACAGAGAAAGGCTTTGAGGAAGAATGGCTTTCCTTCCTGTGCCCCCAGAAACAGACCTTGGCTCTCCCTTTGGCCTGGCCTTGCACTCAGCCTGACATGACCATGACCTGAGTATATCAGCTCCCATCACACCCTAACCTCACACCACCCATCAGCAAAAAGTCTCATCTCATTGAGCTACAGAACCAAATTTTTCTTTTCAAAGCCTATTGTTACCTTCACTTCATATCGAGTTTAATGATCTAAAAGGTAAGTATATCAAACTGTCTTTTCACCACATGCTTGAGACAAATCAATACACACAATTTCCCAGGGCCTCTGAGAAACCATGTTTCATTTCTAAACCTTACCTCAAAAGTCATAACTGGTAAGGATAGGATATGCTGTACCCTGTATACTAGGGCTCAACAGGGAGATGCTGAAAAGGGAGAGTGCTCCAAAGCCAAAGGACCACAGCCGCTGAAAACCCTGGGGTAGTCCTTGAAGGAAAGGCTCTATGTAGTCAGACTTTTTAGTTAACGTTCACTAAAGAACATGCTAAGGCTTCACTCACATTTGTGCCCTAGAGAACTGTCATGTGATTTAGAGAAAGGTCTTTTACTTTTAAAGACTGTTGGAGATAATTGAGGCCTTGGGAGCACATGCTAATCACTAAGAAAGAAGATTGAGGTCCACTATGGTGGCACATACCTGTAATCCTAGCAGTACGAAAACAATGCAGGGAGTTCCAGGCTAGCTGGTCTTAGAGGAAGTTCTAAGCCAGCCTCGAGTAAGACACTGAGTAAGAAAAAAAACAAAATAAGAACAAGAAAGCATACACCACCGAAGAAGAAAGGAAAGATACAAAGTACACTCTTGATAGTGTTTCGTTTGGGAGATTGTAAGGTAAAATAAGTTGTGTCTTCCTACCCAGCTATAATATTGCCAGTTAAGTAGAAGACAAAATGTTCTTAAACAGATGACACACAATATAGATCTAAAAACAGAAGTAAGAGCTTGGAAGGTGACTCAATGAATAAGAGCAGACTTGAGCTCAGCTTCCAGAGTAAACATGTAACAAAACCCATCACAGTCCTCCACACCCTCAGTGTCAGCCCTGCGCGGTGCCGCCCACCTGCAATGTCAGTCTTGGAGGACAGGGACAGGCAGATCCCAAGGACTCTCTGGCCAGCCAATCTCATGTAAACAGCAAGCTCCAGGTTCAGCAAGTGACCTATTTGAAAACATAAGATAGAGAAATATCAAAGATGACACTGGCCTCTACGTATGCGCACATGCGCGCACATACACAGAGTAATAGAGGCAGTTCTATATGCTTTTGCTCACTCTCTGAAGGAGTAATGTTGTCTATTTATTGTCTGTTTTACGAATGTATATGCAGAGGACTGCCTGTGAACACCAGCAGTCAGCTCTCTCCTGGGTCCTTGGGAGAGAACTGAAGTGCGCAGGCTGCGCCGTCCCCTCTGGCCTCACATTATCTTCTGAAGTCAGCACTAAGAGACACGTTGGGCACTTAGCTCTTCTGTAGCAGGAGGGGCTGGAGGATGCCAACGCAGTGCTGAACAGTGCTGACCACCTTCTGTACTGTCTCCATTTGTCACCTCCACTTCTCAGGACGTCTTACCTCTCAACACTTCACACTAGGAAGAAGTGGTGACCATGGGGGTGGGAGCAGTGTGGTGCAAGAGGATCACAATTCAAGACCGGCCTATGCTACCCAGTGAGACCTTGTTAAAAACAAGTAAGTCCTGCTAGCACTGACCCAATACCACCTGTCTTACCAAGATACCTGCTGGGTTCTCCCCAAGGTCTGGCTCATCAGTGGCCTTTCCTATTAGAGAAGCCAGCATTGGAGCTCAAGCGATCATGTTGCACTAGCAGTGAAGTAACTCGAGGATGAATAAACAGAGAAGGAGGAAATGGAGAAAAGAGAGTCCTGGAGACCATGATCTTCTAAAGTTTTGTCAAAAAGAAGGAAGAACACAGGGAATGGAAAGGAAAGCAGGAGGAAGAACTCAGGCCTGAAGGAAGAGGTGCCTCCATCCTGCCCCTCTCAGTGCCCCACCTGAAGCCCCAAACCACAAAACTGCCTTAGGAGCCATGTGGAAACATGCAGGTCATCTGTCAGGCAAATGCATCAGGACTACACAAACGCTTTGAATGCACAGTGAAACTGTGCCACCTCTGTTGTGTGGATGCCGGGAACTAGTTAAACACCCTCTCTGTGTGTGAGGAAAGTTCTGGATTGCTCACCTGCCCTGGCCCGTGAGTCCAAAATGCAAACCTGCAGC
The DNA here is from genome assembly GCF_907164565.1 of Psammomys obesus. Lineage (NCBI taxonomy): Eukaryota > Metazoa > Chordata > Mammalia > Rodentia > Muridae > Psammomys > Psammomys obesus. The sequence goes on along the minus strand of NW_026590701.1, from coordinate 7,269,012 downwards.
ACATTCTTACAGGAGGAGAAAGAAGCACTACCTTGAGCCTCTAGCTAACTGTGTTAACACCATCCCCCACATCCAGGAGAGCTGACACGTGCTCTTGAGCCCTTAGGTCCATAAAACAAAGAGAGTCATTCCACTGCTGGCTTACCACAGTAACAGAAAAAATGGTAGCTCCAAACTGACAGTTGTTAAGACAGAAGGTCTCATTTGCAGTAAAAGTCCTCTAACAGCTCTGTGAGCTAACAACTTCATTTAGACATGACATACAGCATACATATGCTGTGTGTGTATCAAAATGTATTGATATGTTGATCAAATATATATATGCATATATATATTTGATTATATATATATATATAATCAAATGCCTGATTAGTGTTAGCTTGTAGCATTGCTATTGCTGCTACTCTGAAGACTGGATGTAGTTCACCGCTGGTGAGTGCACAGCTAATAGAGTCACACCACATTCTACTTACTGGATATGAGCAAAGAAGATACACTCAAAGTTCCTCCCAGAATCACAGCCAAAGGGAACTCACTTCATAAGGAACTTGCAAGACAGGATGAAAGCAGGAGGGATGAGGCCAAAAAAAAGAGTCTGAGGCAAAGGGCAAGGACACTTTGATGTCTATCCTGAATGCTAAAACAATGGTCTAAGATACAACTTAACTCTGAAATTTTTCTTCTAAAGCCAACAGTAGACCCAGAACCCGAGAGCATGGCCCAAGGTGCACAGACTTCCTAAATCCACGCCTCTTCCTCCTCCATCCTGGGAAGACAGGGAGTGATTGGGACATGGGCTGCATCTGCATTTTCTTTCTTTTACCTTATCAGAAGACCTCACTCTCCTGAGGAACCAGGAGTTCCCCATGCCTAATAAGACTGTATAAATGAACAACTCAGATGAACTTGGAGGTTACACACACACACACACACACACACACACAAAACAACAGTTTGTTAAGCTATACCTTAGAGATGTTTAGAAACTAAAGAATTCTGAATATGTATTGACATAAGCTCAGTTATCTAAAGTCCATTTAGGGATTCAACCTGTGGTTCCTTACTTATCAAGCCATTGTTCCTTTGTGGAAAAAGGTAGGGGCTACCATGATGGTTCAGCTGATAAAAGAGCTTGCTGCCAAATCTGATGGCCTGACTGTAATTCCCAAGACCTGCATGGTAGAAAGAAAGAGCAGATTCTTGTAAGTTGTTTTCTGGAGACATATCTGGTATCAAATGTGTAATCTAACCCCAATAAAGAAATGTTTAACATAAAAAGAATTTTTTAAAAACCAAATAATCAAAAACCCAGTTCATCTGAAGTATTACATCCTCCTAATGAGTTGGAGATTGTTCTTAACTTTAAACTATTAAAAGTCTTCAGACATGTCCTTGGCTGAGTACCAACTTGAATCGAAGTGAGTTAGGTGCCAGGAAAGGTTTTAACTAACCATGTACTAACTACCTTATTAAGTTGTTAATGGGGCATAAGATCCTGCTTATAGGGTCAATGATTTTACTGTCTGAGTCAAACAAGGAAAGACCCTAAGACCTTACTCATATTTACTGTCTGGAAAAATAATAACTGAAGATGCATTTACTGACAGAGTTCACTTCAGTTCTCTGAACAACGTCCAAGCAAATGCCATTTTCTGAAAATTCAACTCCTTTATCCTTGGGAGTATTTCTAATAACTAAGCACTTGATGGCTCAGTTCAATGGACACAAACTTTTCACTAACAGGAGAAATGTCCCTTGTGGAAATACTTAGATTTCAAAAATGAGACTTTTATATTTGGAGCCAAAGCACAGTGGAAGTGCATACCAGATTATAATAGAGAGATACAAAGTTTGAAATTCAAACATGCTATCAACAGTTCATGGATACACACTCAAGAACTTATTAAAAGACACAGATGTCACCTGGGCATTATTTTATGATAGTGTCTGAGGAATGATTCACTCTCATTGAAAGTCTACTTTGAAGTTTAATTCTGAACATGAATAACTGTACACAAAACCACCAACAAGGCAGAAGTTACTGGAGGAACAACAGGAGTCCCCCATTCACTCCCAATAACTACCTACACACGCCTTTGTCCCACTCCATGAAGCCAGCAGGATTTTTCAAGTTTTATTCATCTTACTTTATTATGTTGCCTGCATTTATGTATATGAACCACATGCATGCTTGGTGACTGCAGAGGTTAGAAGATGGGTACTGGATCCACTGGAACTAGAATTATGATGACTGTGAACCAGAATGTGGATGCTGGGAATGGGATATGGTCCCTTTGCAAAAGCAACACTCGCTCTTAACTGTGAGAACTCTCTCTAGCTGGTTCTATCATCTCCATGTTTCCTTTTCTAATTAATCAAGTTATTTATTCACTTTACATCCCTATCATAGCCCCCTCACCCCTTTCCTCCCAGTCCCAACCTCTTCCCAATCCCTCTTCCCTATTTCTCAGAAAAGGGGAGGCCCCAACCTACCCACCCCAACTCATCAAGTTGCATGAGAACTGAATTTTTTAAAGATTTATTTATTTATCATTTATACAAAATCCTGCCTGCATACCAGAAGAAGGCACCAGACCTCATTATAGATGCTTGTGAGCCACCATGTGGTTGCTGGGAATTGAACTCAGGACCTTTGGAAGAATAGCCAGTGCTCTTAACATCTGAGCCATCTCTCCAGCCCATGAGGACTGAATTTGTCCTCTTCCGTGTAGCCTGATAAGGCAGTCCTGTCAGGGGGAAGTAATTAAAAAGCAGACAAGAGAGTCTATGCCACAAACAGTCTCCACTCCCCTTACTAGTGAACCCACATGAAGCCTAAGCTGCCCATTGTGTGTGTGTGTGTGTGTGTGTGTGTGTGTGTGTGTGTGTGTGTGT
>NW_026590701.1:7135046-7266107 GCF_907164565.1 Psammomys obesus | reverse complement strand
TGTGTGTGTGTGTGTGTGTGTGTGTGTGTGTGTGTGTGTGTGTGTGTGGAGAGAGAGAGAGAGAAGGGGGGGAGAGAGAAAGAGAGAACCTAGGTCCAGTCCATGCATGGTCTTTGGTTAATGCTTCAGACTCCACAGGCAAGCATAGCAGAGTATCATTAATAGTGTCATGGATAGACTTTCTTCCATGGGGTGGGTTTTGGTTTGGACTAGGCATTGGTTGGATATTCCCTCAACCTCTATTCTATCTGTTTGATCTTTGTCCCTGCAAGTCTTGTAGGCAGAGTAATTTTTAGATCAAAGTTTTTGTGGGTGGTTTGGTGTTTTTATCCCTCCACTAGGTCTAATTAGAGAGTGTCCTCTTCAGTCTCCACGATCCCTGCTACTAGAAGTCTCAGCTAGAGTACCCTCCTATTCTCCCAGAGACCTATTCTATGTTTCATAAGGGGAAGAAGACATAGGTAGAAAAAGACACAGATAAATAAATAATACTCATGAACACCCCGTGCATGAGTAATACTCAGTAATACTCAATCACCCCGTGCACAGTGGGGGATGTCAAAATTGTAACCCTCAAGAATGTCACAATATTGCCTAAAAATTAAGCATATGTTTAAAATAACTGCTTCATAATCATCAAATGACAATATGTCAGAAACTGATTACCTTAAAGGCAGATGAAAACTTAGAGGAAACACACCAACCCTGTAGTTTTTGGGGAAAAAAAATAGTATGAAAAGGAAGTATTTAATGACTTATTCAAAGAAGGCTCACCAGGATAATTTGTATTCCTTATCTCACTGCTCAAAGCAGCTCTATGAGGTTTGGGCATTGTTCTCCTTTCTACCTGAGGGGACACAGGGTGAGATCACTAAACCAAGGTCACAGAGGCAAGAAGATAGATCAGCAAGCAGCTAGAGAGCACCATAAAGCATCTTCTAGGTCTTCCTCAAGGTGAATGACAGGCCAGGTCCAAGTGGGTGGCTCCAGCATCAGAGGCCAACAGAAAAGGTCAATCTCCCCTAGTTTGTTTTCTGGGCTGTGATAAATTATGCCTAAAACAATTTGGAGAAGATAGGTTTGTTTTACAAGCAGGTTATAGTCCATCACTAAGGGAAGCCAGAGCAGGAACCTGAAGGCAAGAGACCATGGTGGAACATTCATTACTGCTATGCTCTCATGACTTGCTCAGTCTGCTTTCTTATACAATCTTAAGCCACGTGCCCAGAGGTGGTACTGCCTCAGTGAGCTGGGTCCTCCCACATCAATCATCAGTCAAGCAAATGCCCCACACACTTGTCTACAGGCCAGTCTGACAGAGGACTGAAAGTTTTCTCAACTGAGGTTCTCTCTTCCCAGAGACCTATAGTTTGTGCTAAGTGGAGAAAAAAAAATCAACAAATCTGCAGGACATGAGAGAAGACTTCATAAGAAAACAAACTCTGAACTAAGATTAATCAAACTATCTATATAACTAACTAATTAGCTAAACTCATGGAAAACATGTGAAAAATCAAGTCAGCAAAGGAGATGCCTCAGCCTCCATAGCAGGCTGACTCACCCACAAAGGCAAACTCCTGAGGGTTCTCCATGGAGATCTGATTTTATTTTCAACACCTGGCATTGTGTTTAGCTTGCATAATATTCAAGAATCATGTGTTGAACTGACAGATAAGTCTAGGACAACCAGATGTAATCTAGCAAATCCGGGCAAAAAATATCCCTAAAAGACAGGTAGCAAGTTGAGGCTATGAAAACATGACAGACCTGTTCATGGAGGTTCCATTCCTTGCTGGCCCATTCAGTAGGTGGCTTCTGCTTATGGCTGGAATAGTCTCTGTCCTAATGAGGCTCTCATGAGCAATGCCTATCGTAACCAAGTACCTAAAGGGTGACTGTGCTTCCTCTCCTCTATGTCCTAAGAAATCCTGAGTAAAGGCAGGCCTAGTACCACTTCCATACCAGTAGATGAGAGCAGGAAAAAAAATACACTGACCAGTTAATTCATCAAACATGTCTGCCTCACATCTTTGGTTCATAACATTATAGGAGGTGGAGAGAACCTTCAGAAAGCCTCAACCTAGCTATTTCAAAAGTGGAGGATTAGTAACTGTGACAGATGGTAATTAAGAAAATAGGCTATGGCTATAGCTCCGTGATGGAGTTATGTGGTATAATGTGATATAGCTCTGTGATAGATAGAGCCTTGCATGAATGAGACACTGGGTTCAGTTCCCAGAAGACACCCCCACAAAAAAAAAGAAAGAAAGAAAAGAAAAACAGAAAAGAACTTAAAAATTGACTAATGACCTGTTCAATGCAGAATCAGTGTAAATCCCACTAGGAGAATCAAGAAGAGAAGTCACTACTTCACAAAGCACAACCAGGAAAGGGCATGAAGTACCTATCCCTGATGCTTCTCCCTCCCCCCACATCATCTGACCCATAAACAGCTTGGTTTTTATAGTCATGAGCATTCAATCTTGAAAAATTCATCTTCTAAGAGAGTGGGTCCAACTTGTCCCTGGATTAGACTCATGTGATCCACCTGCAGAGAGATCTTGTTTACTGAACACCCTCCACTATCTTCTCTAAGCCTCCACCAGACCACCAACAGAGAGCTGTCTTCATTCTTTAAATAATAAGCTAAAAAAACAAAAACCCATGTTAATTTTGGCAGCAAAGATACTAAAATTGAAACAATACAGAGAAAATAGCATGACCCCTGGGCAGTCCCGTTCTGGTTCTGAAGACCTGTAAGATTCCTGGAGAGCTGTTTGTCTTCAGCCTACATTGGAAGCCTGAAGAAGTAGGATCTAATATCAATGAAAGAATGACACCAAATTAGGATAGATGAACTTGTCAGCAAGAGTGAAAGCAAGCAGACAAAAAGCAAAAGCTTTTCTTTTCAATGTCACCAGAATGTGCCTCCCATTTTTAGAGTGGATCTTTCTGGTTCAAATATTCTAATCAAGAAAATTAGAATTTTTTGGTCCAGTGTCCAGAAGCTTGTGTCTTAGTTGATTCCAGTCAACTTGACAACCAAAATTAGCTATTAAACACAGTGATTCTAAATCCACTCAAGCTAACAATCAAACATAACCATTAAAGATGACAATATTCTTATGAAGCTAAGAGACATAGTCTACTGGAAACTGGGAGTAGAACAGTATTAAGGGAGACCCTGGGGCTTCTTATACATTTAGTTCTGTTCATTGAATCTTTTCAATTTTTAGGAGTTTTCATTTAATTCCTGAAGGGACACGAACAAAGGTTATTATGGAATGGCCATTTTCTCAAACATTACGTCCAGAGAGAACTTAAGTTCTCCACTCAAAACGTATTTCACTCATGAGTAACTAAAGAGAGGAAGTTCAGAAAATTTAATTCAGAAGCACAAAGAGTTGTGGATGATTGCATTCGGGAAAGATACAAATTTATGCAAGTGATAATGCAAAACTGTGGGGTGGCACTCTGCAGCAAAATGAAGTCAATGGAGAGTTGATAAGTTATAAAGAGTTGATAAAGTTGAGATTCTTTGAAGGGAAGGTGGAAGGTTACAAATCCAGGAAGACTGAGCCATGGGGCAGTGAGCTCATAGGGCAGAGGCTGTGCAGAGGCGCTGGCCAGATGCAACAAGGAGAACCCGAGGCATCCAGCTCAGGAGACTTCTTAAAACCAGTTGGGGGAGGTAAGGTTTCTAATTCTGACGTCAGCCAGCCAGCCTAATATAGGCAGCCCCTGAAAAACAGACAGCAGGCATCCCTCAATCACAGGAAGCCCCTGCATTAACTAGGTAGTACAACTAATCTAAAAGCTATAATTCATCAAGTCTTAGGTTCCCCTTGATTTCTCTTCTGCTAAATATACTTATTGTATAATGCTTCAATAATTCAGGAAAAAAATTGTGAATGGACTCAGCTGCTGGATCTAAGAAATGTTTCCTTTAAGTCATTTTTGTTTCAGTTGTCCTTTTTTTTCTCTCATAAAATATTTATTGTGTGCATGAGCACCCTGCCTACCACCACCACAGCCAGTGTGAGGGAGCTGGGGGATGAAGTCAGTTCCCACCTTTGCATGGTTCAAGGATTCAACTCAGGTCATCCAGCTTGTAAAACTCACTTTATCCAGTGAGCCAGCCTTTGGGCTCATAGTTTTTAAGAAATAAAACATTTTAATGATAAATAAATTTAAAGCACCCCATATCACTGGTGAACCTCCATTAAAGACTGACAGGAACTTGACCATGGCATCATAATTTATACAGACACAAAACAAAGCAAAACGTAGAAGTGTTTCTTTCTCTTTAAATGGACAGACATGGTGAGCTTCATCCCGTGGCACTGGAGTGAGTGATTCTTGGCAAAAATCATATTTTTTAAGCTTTTTCTTATAACCTCCATTTACTAATTTTGTGTAAGGTCCTTGAACTCAGTCTTAAAATATTGCCTCTTTTCCCTTGCTTGCTCAGTTTTATCAAGGTTACACATATAAAATTATACAAGTGAGTATATACCATGTGTGTCTTTCTGTCTCTGGATTACCTCACTCATGAGAAAGACATATATGGTATACACTCACTTAAGCTAAAGGCCTAAAGAAGCTAAACAAGAGGACCTTAAGGAGGATGCTTAAATCTCATTCGAATGGAAAACAGGATAGACACCAGAAGAGAAGAAATAGGATGGGATCCTATTATAGAAGTTCCTCTGAAAGGCTCCACCCAACAGGAGATCCAAGCAGATGCTGAGACTCAGCCAAACTTTGGGCAGAGTACAGGGAATTTTAGGGAAGAAGCAGGGATAGAAGGACGCAGAGAAGACAAGAGCCCTACAAGGAGACCAACAAAACCAAAAAACCTGAGCCCCAGCGGTCCTCCAGAGACTGATGTTCCAATCAAGGCCCATGCAGAGAGAAGACCTAGACCCCCTGCTCAGATGTAGCCTATAGGCAGCTCAGTCTCCATGTGGGTGCCCGAGTAAGCAGAGCAGGGGCTGCTTCTGTCATAACTCAGTTGCCTGCTCTTTGATCACTTGCCCCTGGCAGCCTTACCAGGCCACAGAGGAAGAGGATCCAGGCAGTCCTGATGAGACTTGATAAGCTATGGGCAGATAGTAGGGCAGGAAGAGTCCCCCTTTCAGTGGGAGAGGAAAAGAGGTTAGGGGGGAAGAGAAGGGTGAGGAGAAACAGATAAGGGAGAAGTGATAGGGAGTATGGTACTGGGAGGAGTTGAGGGAGGGAGCTTCAGTAGAGATATATAATGGATAAATTGTAAAAAAAAAAAAAAAAAAAAAGTAAAAAATTTTAAAAAATCATACAAGGAGTTTGTTCCTTTTCTGTTCTTTGAAAACGTTTGTATGGACTGTTTATCTGTTCTTTGATGACCCTGGAAGATTGGTTTGGGGTCTTTCTTTCTGGAAAGGCAGGGAGACTGCAAGACCCTGCAGATTCTCCACTCAGGTCACTTCTCTTGTTAATGAGAAGTATGTTCAGACTTTGAGGTCCATCAGCTTTGGTAATCCATGTTCTTCTAACAAACTGCCTCTGTATACAAAGGCATGGTCAGCCACCATCTTTCGCTCTTTCCAGGCTGTGAGTGGGTAGGCCTGGTTGTACATTGCACATTTCCTCTGCATGGCCTCCGAAGCACAGCCACTTTATCACACTCTCAGTTTAGGCAAGTTGTGTTATTCCTTTGTGTCCTAGCTCATTAATTGCTAAGCTTATCTTTACGACTTCCTTCCTTCTGCTCAGTCTGCTGCTCTGTCCCTGTTTTTCTATTGTGTTGAAATTGCCCCTACCCCAGGAAGTCCCGGTCTTTTTCATTTCTCACATAGACCATCGAGCTTATAAACGTTCATTTAGAGGTCATTCAGGTTGAACCCACAGGCTTGGGTCTGTTGATGCATTATTACTTCCACTGCTCTGAGTTTTTGTGTTTTATTGAGGAGAACTTCAAACCAAAAGCAAATTCTGTTTCACCTCAAATCCTTCTAGAAGGTTCCTACCTCAATATCACCTGCTTTCTAATATGTGCTTTTAGATAATCCAGTTCCTTGGCTGTTTTTATTATAGCAAACTTGTGCGTCATATTTCTTCTCCTTGAAGACAAATCCTAGATGAAGACAAATCCTGGACTTTGAATGATCTTGCATCATATGCAGTAGTAGCTTTGAGAAAACAAACAACAACAACAACAAAAAAGAGTGGTGATTGAATTTTTACAAACATGATCGGTTCAAAGAAGCCCATTTGCCAAAAATGTAGCCTTGGATCCATCCACAGTTAAAAATAGAATTTAAAACATTTTTATCACGATCATTTGACTTATAGCCAAGTTTAGAGTGCAGGGGAATCCAGCCCTGCCCTTCCTTCTGACCAGGAAAGAAGCAGTCCCAGCCACACTGCTGGGCCCAAGAGAAGAACCATAGGGAAAAGAAGTCACCACGACAGGATTCCAGCACCTTCGGACTCTACTACCACCAGCCCAACTGTTTCTAAGAATAGCTTGGTGGGGAAAAAAAAAGTGCTGGCACCACACACTGGTCTTTAATTGTCTCCAGCTTTAAAATAGAAGCAAGCTGGAGCGGAAATGCCCTGGAAACCTTGGAAATACAGGCCTTTCTCTGGTGGGTGTACCCAGATGGGAACTCTTGACCAGGGTCCCAGAGACATAGATTCTGTAGGATGACGTCAACAATGATCACGGCCAAAGCCTCAGCCCCAAGATTCATGGACCTCTGAGGTCTGATAGGGTTCCCTCCTGAAAGTAAAAATGCCTTATCGGGTGTTTATCATGCCATTTCATTTCTGTAGTAAATTTAGCTGACTGACTGCTAAATCAGAGATTGTGAAAAAAAAATTACTTTCCTCAAAGAACAGTATCAGGGGCTGTTAAGATAGCTCAGAGATAAGAGTACCTGCCACTGCCTGATGGCAGCCTGGGACAGAATGGGACTCTTGTTTCATGTGACTAGTACTTCCTTCCATGGGGAAGTCACTGTTTTTTGTCACCAGTGAAGCATATACACAAGAGGCTCGGGGTGTAGAACTAACCTGGGCTTGGTGGAGCACGCCTGTAATCCCAGCACTCAGGGAAGCAGAGGAAGGTGAACTCTGTGAGTTCAAGGCCAGCATGGGCCACAAAGTGAGTCCAGGACAGCCAAACCACATAAAGAAAGCCTGTCTAGGTAAAAGAAAGAGAGGAGAGAGACAGACAGACAGATACAGAGACAGAGAGACAGAAAGAAGAGAGAGAAAAGAATATGGAACTTAATAATGCCATTGCCAAGCCCCACACAGATCCACACCAGCAGTTCCAAGACCTTTCAATCCAAGCGTTAGTTTCAGATCACACTGAGAATAATTTGTTTTGGAACTTTGCAAAGACAACTAGCACTGAAGAGAGACTAGAACAAGCAAAAACTGCCCTATGAGTGTCTACTGGGCTTCTGCGCAGGGCCTCAGCTCTGGTGGTAATCATAAGCTCGTGCAGAAATTTATCTCCTTCCACCCACCCCCAAACACAGTTCTCATTGTCAACTGTCTCTGCTATACTTGGTAACTAACACGAGAAAACTGACTGTCCCCACCTGAGGTCAGCAGCCAGAAATAAATTATATTTGCCCACGTGCTGGCATGTTCTTAACTTGGAAGGTTTAGAGCATTTGGTTGCACAAAAGCCTAAATATTGGTTGAATTGAGTAGCATCACTGTTGCATCACTGTTTTCAGTTTTGTTACTCAGATCTTTCCCAGGGTCCACCTGACCCACATAAACCTCCATCTAACACATACATTTTCCCTTGCCTGTGTTGGCCAACAAGTTCTGTATATCAGAGCTCCCTCCATCTCACCTTCTAGACGCTGAACTTGCTGTGTTCTCCACTGGTGCCTAAGGGTGACTTCTATATGAAGCAGGGTTTGCCTCTGTCTTTCCCATAACTTCTCTCTCTCTCTCTCCCTCTCCCTCTCCCCCTATTCTCTCTTTCTCTGTCTCTTTCTCCCTCTCCCTTCCCACTCTGTGTGTGTGTGTGTGTGTGTGCACATCAGTCTGTGTGTGGAAGTCAGAGGATAACTTGCAGGAGTTGGTTCTTTCCTTCTACCATGTGGGTTCTGGGAATCAAATTTGTGTTGTTGTGTTATCAGGTTTGGCAATAAGCACCCCTACTAGCTGAGCCATCTTGCCAGCCTTCTACCTTATTTTTCGACCCAGGCTCTCCCACGAACTATGTTCAGCTGGACTGGCTGACCAGCCAGATTCTGTGATCATCCTTTCTCCGCCTTCCCATTGCCAACATTACAGCCATAACACCTGGATTTTCATGTGTATTCTGAGGTTTCCAGGGCTTTACAGATTGGGCTATCTCCCCTGCACCCCATCCCATCTGGCCTCGCCTCATCCATCCACATCGGCTCATATTCTGTTGTGATATTGGAAGCGGCATCAAAGAGGGAAAGGATGGCAGAGGAAGATGAACAAAGTGACATTCCTTTCCCATCCTATATGTGCTGCACCATGCCCTCCATATGTTAGCTCTTATAACTGTTTTGAAAGAATGCGAGGAGCTAGAAACGTGGTGTTCCCACTGTCTTAGTCTTTGAGTCAGGAAACCAAGTCAAATATTCCTCTAAATGACCAAATCTTACTTATGATTTTGAGTTATGAGAATTAGTACTCATAATAAAATTTTACCCATTTACAACCTAAAATTTAAGGCAATATGATATGTATTTCCATAAAGCTGAAAGCCTACTTAGAAAATTATCTCTTAGTCAGGCATAGTGATATATAACTTTGATCCCAGTACTCTGGAGGAAGAGATAGGATAGTCTCTGTGAGTTCAAGGCCAGCCTGGTCTACATATTGAGTTCTAGGATAGCCAGGGCTACCTAGTGAGGTCCTTTTTAAAAAAAAATTTTTTTTGAAGGACAGAAAGATCACCTGTTGTCCAGAGCCATCGGAGAGTTCTATGTTAGACTTAGCATCTTGTCACTGAGCCAGGTTCATTCTGGCCATGGTGCAATATGCCAGTCCCCAAAAACAGAAAGGACAGAAAGGGAGAGTTTATGAATGAGGCAACCAAGCATGGACATGCAGCAGCACCCCAGAAACAGGACTTAAGACTATCTATAGGCCAAAGATAATTGTACAGGAGCAGTAACTGGGCTAAATCGTAGTGACCTGTATGTGAATAATCAAGCTTCAGGGTTCTTCATACTTAGAAAGTGGTGGGACTGGTATCCTCATGACAAGGTTTGGTCGTTTGACCTCAAATAAACTACCCTTTGCAGGACCATGTAAAGAGTCCGTGCTTCCACCTGGCCTGAGGGGTACCAAGCAGCACTCGAGCCCCTGAGAAACAACTTCGATGGCTTCGTCATCCTGACTCCCCCATCCATGACAGTGTCTGTAGCATAACCTAGACTATGCCGCTGCACAGCTGTGTGCCTCCAACATTGCTGACTTTTAAACTCAATAGAAAGCAGATAAGTTGAGCCCAGAATCAATCAATTATAGCAAAACTACAAATGATCAGTTACATATAAAATTCCATTATTTCTTAACAAGTCATTGGAGAGGCAATAGGAGCTTAATTCTACATGTGATGAAGTAGTTTGTTATGAGTTCCACATTGCTAAAAAAAAAAAAAAAAAAAAAGAAAAGAAAAAACTTACACACACAAACACACACAAAAAAAAACTTTCTTAAAAACTAGAAAAGCCCCACTTAGAAACATGGGAGTGTGAGGGTGTAAGGAGACCATGTGACTAAATGCAAATACGTAAACTCACAATTCATGCTTTAGATTTTTCTCACTTTACTATTTTTAAATTCACTTCAATGAAGGGATTTAAAGCTGTTTTTAGTTATTTTAAAGGGAATTTCACCAGTTTCCCATGCTCTGTCAGAACTTAATTTTTAAAATGATTTTATTAGTTCTTTGCGAATTTTGTACAATGTGTTTTGATCCTATTCCATGCTTTCCAAATCTTCCCAGATCCACCCTCCCTTCCCCACTTCCCCAACTTTTGTCTTCTTCTTCATCTCCTTCTCTTTCTTTTCTAATAGCCCATCAAAACCAATTTGTGCTGCCCAAGTATTCGTGGTTATGTAGCCTTCCACAGAAGTGTGGCTTGACTAGCAGGAGCTGTTCTCTTAGAGAAAACTGATTCCCGTCTCCCAGAGCTAATAATTGCCAATAGCACCGTAGCTGAGGGGGGAGACTCCAAGCCCCCCACCCTCTCCATGAAGAGATGTAGTCTGGCATGGCTTGCACAGCTGAGTTTTTATTATTACATTTCAATATTTAAGTTCTAAGTTCCCTCTTGGAAGAAAATTGAGTACTTAAGGAAGGTTTTTTTTAATTCTTAATTCTTTCACATATTGAATACAGACACCAAAGTTATTGAATCTTTTAACCTTTTCACTCTTACTAGAACTATTCCAGGGGCCTGAGACACCATGCTTCTGCTGCTGTTTTTTTTAATGCTCTATCTTAGCTTTAGTAACAACTCACAGTATGTATATGTCAGTAATCCGATAAAGAATGTATGTACTTCTTGGGTTATAAGCAACAAAAGAAATAGTTAAGTTTAAAAAATTTAGCCTTCTGTGCTCACTTCAGCAGCACGTATACTAAAATTGGAAAGATACAGAGAAGATTAGCATGTTCCCTGCACAAGGATGACACGCAAAGTTGTGAAGCGTTCCATATTTTTGATGTCTCTCAATGGAGGAATGGATACAGAAACTGGTACATTTACACAATAGAATACTACTCAGCAATTAAAAACAAGGAAATCATGAAATTTGCAGGCAAATGGTGGGAACTAGAAAAGACCATCCTGAGTGAGGTATCCCAGAAGCAGAAAGACACGCACAGTATATACACTCACTTATAAGTGGATACTAGACCTATAAGATAGGATAAAAGTACTAAAATCTGTACACCTAAGTAAGCTAAACAAGGAGGACCTGGGGTAAGAAGAACAATCCTCACTTAGAAAGACAAATGGATGGACATTGAAAATAGGAGAAAACAAGAAACAGGACAGGAGCCTACCATAGCTGGCCTCTGAAAGACTCTACCTAGCAGTGTATCAAAGCAGGTGCTGAGACTCATAACCAAACTTTGGGCAGAGTGCAGGGAATCATACGAAAGAAGGGGGAGTTAGTAAGACGTAGAGAGGACAGGAATTCCACAAGGACCAAATATATCTGGGCACAAAGGTTTTGTCTGAGACTGATTCTCCAAGCAAGGACCATGCATGGATATAACCTAGAACTACTGCTCTGACGTAGCCCATGGCAGCTCAGTATCCAAGTGGGTACCCTAGTAAAGGAAACAGGGACTATCTCTGACATGAACTCAGCGGCTAACTCTTTGACCTCCCCACCTCCCTCCCCCGTAGGAGGAACAACCTCGCTAGGACAAGGAGGAGGACATTGCAGCCAGTCCTGGTGAGATCTGATAAGCTAGGGTCAGATGGAAGGGGAGGAGGACCTCCCCTATCAGTGGACTTATAGAAGGGCAGGGAGTCAATGAGGGAGGGGGGAATAGGAGGGAATGAAGGGGGGGCTACAGCTGTGATACAAAGTAAATAAACTGTAATTAAAATAAAAAAATAAAAATTTTAAAAAAATAAGCCTTCTATTAAAGGCATATGAACTATACTTTTTTCATTTCCTAGAGCAAAAAAATGGCTTAACTTTTTTGGTTAAAAAGTGTTCAACATAAAGAATAAAAAGCAGTGAATGAAACAAATCAAAATAGTGCTTCATTGTTAAGCATGAATAATCCAGAAATCAATACAGTAAAAAGGCAAGAGCTGTTTCATTAGTTATTAAACAGACAACTTCCTTTCACCCCTCAAGTCATAGGGTCCATGGGAGGGCTTATTAAGTTAAGGGGTTAAAGCAAGTGAAAGACCTGTTTGAGAAAAACTTCAAGTCTTTGAAGAAAGAAATTGAAGAAGATCTCAGAAGATGGAAAGATCTCCCGTGCTCATGGATTGGTAGGATTAACATTGTGAAAATGGCCATCCTGCCAAAAGCAATCTACAGATTCAATGCAATTCCCATCAAAATACCAACTCAATTCTTTACAGACCTTGAAAAAAAGATTCTCAGCTTCATATGGAGAAACAAAACACCCAGAATCTCCAAAACGATCCTGTACAACAACAGATCATCTGGAGGTATCTCCATTCCCGATCTCAAGCTGTACTACAGGGCAACAGTAATAAAAACTGCATGGTATTGGCATAGAAACAGAAAGGAGGATCAATGGAATCGCATAGAAGACCCAGAAATAAACCCACACACCTATGAATACTCAATATTTGACAAAGAAGCCAAATCCATTCAATGGAAAAAAGACAGCATCTTCAACAAATGGTGCTGGACCAACTGGATGTCTACATGCAGAAAAATGAAAATAGATCCATATTTATCACCCTGAACAAAACTAAAGTCCAAGTGGATCAAGGACCTCAACATAAAACCAGATACTCTAAATCAGCTGGAAAAAAAAGTGGGAAACAGCCTAGAACTCATTGGCACAGGAGACAACTTCCTGAACAGAACACCAACAGCACAGGCTCTAAGAGCAACAATCAATAAATAGGACCTCATGAAACTGAAAAGCTTCTGTAAAGCAAAAGACACTGTCATCAAAACAAATAGACAGCCTACAGATTGGGAAAGAATCTTCACCAACCCTTTATCTGACAGAGGGCTAATATCAAGTATATATAAAGAACTAAAGAAGCAGAAAAGCAACAAACCAAGTAATCCACTTAAAAAATGGGGAACAGAGCTAAACAGAGAATTCTCGAAAGAGGAACATCGAATGGCAGAGAAACACTTAAAGAAATGCTCAACCTCATTAGCCATTAGGGAAATGCAAATCAAAACGACCCTGAGATTTCACCTTACACCCATCAGAATGGCCAAGATGAAAAACTCAAGTGATAGCACATGCTGGAGAGGTTGTGGAGAAAAGGGAACCCTCCTCCATTGCTGGTGGGAATGTAAACTGGTTCAACCACTCTGGAAGTCAATCTGGCGCTTTCTCAGACAACTAGGAGTAGTGCTACCTCAAGACCCAGCTATACCACTGCTAGGTATATACCCAAAATTTGCTCAAGTACACAACAAGGACATTTGTTCAACCATGTTCGTAGCAGCTTTATTTGTAATAGCCAGAACTTGGAAACAACCCAGATGTCCATCAACGGAGGAATGGATACAGAAATTGTGGTATTTTTACACAGTGGAATACTACTCAGCAATCAAAAAGGAGGAAATCATGAAATTTGCAGGCAAGTGGTGGGATCTAGAAAAGATCATTCTGAGTGAAGTATCCCAGAAGGAGAAAGACAAACTTGGTATATACTCGCTTATATAGACCTACAAGACATGATAAACATAATGAAATCTACACACCTAAAGAAGATAATCAAGAAAGTGGACACAGGCGAAGGTGATTAATCCTCATTTAGAAAGACAAATGGGATGTGCATTGAACTTATGACAGGAGTCTACCACAAAAGGCATCTGAAAGACTCTACCTAGCAATGTTTCAAAGCAGACACTAAGACTCATAACCAAACCCTCGGCAGAGTGCAGGGAATCATATGAAAGAAGGGAAGTTAGTATGATATGGAAAGGATAGGAGCTCTACAAGGACCAAATATATCTGGGCACAGGGTCTTTTCTGAGACTGACACTCAACCAAGGACCATCTATGGATATAACCTAGAACTTCTGCTCGGATGTGGCCTGTGGTAGCTCAGTAACCAAGTAGTTTTCCAAAGTAAGGGGTACACGGACTATTTCTAACAGAATCTCAAGGGCAGGCTGTTTGACACCCCCCCCCAGGGGAGGAGCAGTCTGTTAGGCCACAGAGGAGGACTTTGCAGCCAGCCCTGAAGATACCTGATAAAACAGGGTCAGATGAAAGGGGAGGAGGTCCTCCCCTATCAGGGGACTTGGAAAGGGGCAGGGAGGAGACCAGGGAGGGAGTGTGGGGTTGGGGAGGGAATGAGGGAGCGGGATACAGCTGGGACACAGAGTTAACAAAATGTAACTAAAAAGAAAAATAAAATAAAAAAAATAAATAAAAAAAATAAAAAAAAAAGTTAAGGGGTTAAGTTCACATTAATTAGGCCTAACTGCCCTTGACCGCTTAAACAGCTAATCTGTAAACATGTGTATGCATGTGAGTCGAGGGAGGGAGTGTGTACTGGCAGGTTTTTTTCTGTTTGTATCTCTCCAAAGCACCCAGATCTCATTACAAGCATGTATCACTAGAGAAAATAATGACAACACATTTCTGTTCACGAATCAGATATCTTTTGTTGCAGAAAATTTAAATATACCAGCAACTTCAGCCCTGCTCACCTTTGGTGTTGTCAATCAAATGACCTATTTTTCTCTCTCACTCATGTCTTCTGAGACTGAGTCTGGAATCCCATCTTAACAATCACTGAGTAAACTCACATTGAGCCCTTCAGCCCATAAATAAAGTTCCAAGCTACAAAGAACTAGCAACTGCATAATCATGACTTCAAGTCCCCTTGGACATCTTAGCTTGCTTCATTATTCCTCCTGCAGCCACCTACAGTCAGAATGCTGACTGGCAACTTGTGAAAGCTCTACTGCTAAAGAGGAGGTCCCACCACCACCTCCTACTTTACAGGGATGTTTAATAAGCATCAGGATGGCTTGACAGGAGCTGGGAAGGAGGACATTGCACTGCTGACTTTTGCAAACTGGCTGGAGGCTTATTTGCACAACTTCAGTCCCCACAGTGCTCATGAATGGGTTGCTAAGCATTTGACATGCCCTGAGTAGCCTCTACCAACACTAAAGGTGAGAATAGTTTGGATCCCAATGAGCTGGAACTGCTTCATTTAATAATTTCAGACAATCCTATCTCACCCTTCAGCACCCCCACAGTCTTGTGATAATGTCCAAGATATTCCAAGGTAAGCTGCATGGTGTCTTCAGAACATGTGTCCTCTTACTTTCAAGGAAGCAAACTTTTGCTCTAGCCTGTGAGTTCAGTCAGCCCTCTGCAGTCATGTAGTCTGGACTCCCAGGGTCCTTAATTAAAGACATTAAAGGTTTATTGGTATTGTTGTTTTAAGTCAAAGTCTTGATGATTCACAGGCTCAGCAGGCAACCTCAGTACCCAATAGAAAAGAGAGGACTGTAGGATTTTCCATGGGATGGAGCCAGCTACACTGCCCCAGTGAAGGAGACTGAACACAGCTGAGTGCTAGACAGGGTTGTTTTTCTTTTGTCTCACAACTGAGAATGAATGGAATCAGTCACACTTTGATAATAGTCATCAAGTCCCAAACTAGGAAAGATTGGGGTCCAGAGTCTGTGTCCATCATACTTGTATGTGCAACAAAACCCCCAAGCCTTTCTGGTTCCATCCATTTGCCTGCAAATTGCATGATTTCCTTGTTTTTAATGGCTGAGTAGTATTCCATTGTATAAATGTACCACAGTTTCTTTATCCATTCTTAGTTGTTTCCAGATTCTGGCTATTACGAATAAAGCTGCTATGAACATAGTTGAGCAAATGTCCTTGTGCTATGATAGAGAATCTTTTCGATATATGCCCAGGAGTGGTATAGCTGGATCTTGGGGTAGTGCTATTCCCAGTTTTCTGAAAAACCTCCAGACTGATTTCCAAAATGGTTATACAAGTTTGCACTTCCACTAGCAATGGAAGAGGGTTCCCCTTTCTTCATTCTTGCCAGCCTGTGTTGTCACTTGAGTGTTTGATCTTAGCCATTCTGACAGGTGTAAGATGGAATTCTCAGAGTCATTTTGGTTTCCATTTCCTTGATGACTAAGGAAGGTGGGACTGGAAGGAGAAGAGAGAGGAAGAGGGAGGGTCCTATGACTGAGATGTGATTAAAAAAAAATCAAGAAAGAAAAGAAAAACCAAACAAAACAACAACAAGAATCCCCGAGCACAGAAGAGCTATCACAGTATCTACTTCAATTGACCTTTTTCTTTGTTTAATATGACTGGCCTGTAGAACCACATCCTATCTCAGTTCTAGGAGAGGAGTTGGTATGCTTGACTGATACGGGAACTGTGGACATCTCCTTGCTGTCTGGGCACTCTTGTGGGAGTGTATCAACAGATTTTGAGAGAACAGATGGTACCCAGAGTGAGTTTTTCCAAGATGAAGTTTCACTCTGTAGCCCAGGATGGTCTTAAACAAGGAAACCTTCTGCCTCCTGAGAATGGAGATTATACAGCACTCAATTGACATATTGAATTGTGAAGATAAGTTGACACTGTTCAAGGCTTATCCATTCTCAGCAACTGATTTTAAGATGGCCATGACAAGCCATGTCCACATACATGCAAGCTACCTTTGAGCCTCCATCTCCTTTCAGCTGTAGAGGCAGGGCTCACTGGGGCTGTGTTCTAGAACTCTTACTTATTCTCACCTGCCACAGCCTTTGTTCCAGTCTGTCATACATTATCACCTGCTAGGTGAGAAGAAAAGTGTACAAGTGCAGAGGCTTGAGCACCCAGCAATAATTCACAATTAGAGACCACAGCTCATATGCTCAGAATAAAAATATATCTAGAAGTCAGAGAGCTTGACTTCAAACAAACAAAAAAAAAGGCACAGAGAAAGGACTTTTAGGTATAGAATGTAAATTAATGAAAAAGAAGTAAGTGATCTAAGGATGCAGCTCAGTATTAAGGCACCTGCTTGGCATTCACAAGGCTCTGGGTTCAATCCCAAGTAGTGAAGAAGAGGAGTAGTGAAGAAGAGAAAGGAAGAGGAGAAACATGCTAAATAAACATACATATATACATATATGCACCTACATATATACATGAATATACGTATATTTACGGCTTTATATGTTGTTTGTCTAAAATGCATACAACCAGAAATGGTTCAGATTTTAAAATATTTGCACAGACTATCAGAACATGACAAATTTGAAAATTCAAATGTTCTGAAATTCAAAACTTTTGAAACTTTAAAATTGTATTTTTAAAATTTATTTATTTATTTATTTATTTATTTACTTACTTACTTACTTACTTACTTACTTACTTACTTATTGAGAGGCAGAAGGGCACATTCCACTACCTATACATGGATGTCAGAGGTGGGAATCAAATCTCTCCTCCCACCATGTGGGACCCAGACACCAAATTAGGATCATCAAGTTTTTATTATTATTATTGATTAATTAATTAAGTTATTTATTTACTTTACATCCTGATCACAGCTTTCCCTCCCTTTTCTCCTCCCAGTCTTTCTCTCTCACCCCTACGCTCCCTATGGCTCCCTCCCTTTCTCCTCAGAAAAGGAGAAAATTTCTATGGATAACAACCACCCTTGGCATATTAAGTTGCAGTACTGTATCTCCTCCTGCCTGGGGGCTGCCTCCCAGCAGCCCACGAAATCAGGAGGGACAGGAGATGAGAAGTGTGCCTGGAATGGTCAGTGAGAACCAGACAGGTATCAAATACCTCGGGATCAGCTGATAGCTAGTTCAACTTTAATTCTGGAGAACATGTCCCCTAGGAAAGTGGACGGGGGTGGGAGGGAGAGGGTTTCCAAGAATAGGTGCACATGATTGGTTGGAACTAGGCACTTCAAGGATGCTTGATTTGCATCATACAGCGCACTCCTAATAAGCAGAGAATGCCAGTGCTTAATTAACATATAGGCCTAGGAAGGGGAGAGCTAGCAGGGAACTGTGTCAGAGGCCATATATCAAGTATGGCTAGGGAAATCTATATCAAAAGGCACTCTGCAAATGAAGTCAGGCAGACAGCAGGGGACCCAGCCAAGGGGAAGGAGGGCTGCCTTTAGTGCTGAGCTCATTATGGCTATGAGGTCCAGGCAAGAACTGCAACCTCAACCAGCAGGGTACCTCCAACACAGTAAGACTAAGTGCATCTTCCCCAGCCCGGTTAGCACAGAGTAAAAAGAGACAGCCCCTGCTCTCACAGCAAAAAGGTAAGAGTTGTTTCATTAGCTATTAAATATACAACTTCCTTTCATCCCTCAAGTCATAAGCTCCATGGGAGGGCTTATTAAGTTAAGGGGTTAAGTTCACAAGCGTCTTCACCTGCCAACCCATATCACCGAGCCCCCAAAATATGAATTTTTGGAATGTCATGTCAGCACTCAAGTCCTCTAGAATGTAAGAACATGTGTATTTTAGAATTTTATATATAGGGATGTATAACCTATGTATGTGCATGTGTGTATACTAGAAAACTTTTACTCAATAACAATGACACATATGATGCAAATATGTGCCATGCCATAAGTAAAGCTTACTGTCATATTGTATCAGCCAAAAAATCCTAGGCTTACCAGAAAATAGGTGAAAAAATCAAGCATTAGTTCCTAAATGATAAAGATTAAATATGAACTTTGTATCTATCCTTTATAGACCAAAAGAAATCTAACTTTTAATTGTATTTTCATTACCTGTTCCTATGAAATATACTTTAAATCATAAAGTATAGCATAAAATTCCAGTAAATCAAAGATTTTAATAAGTTACAATAGAATAAAATCATGTTCGATTTGAAGTATACCCACATGACCAAGGGAAAGACTGATACAACAATCCTTTGGAGAGAAGTCAGCAACCCTATCTATTCCTTCTTAAATTCTCTTCCAGCCTAGACATCTGGAGTGCTTTGTGCTATACAGAAAATAAGTCTTATTTCATAATATAATGCTGTAAGACATTCACAGCATGCAGTCAGGGCATTTTTTTTTTAAATCTCCTTTCTCTTGCTGATATTGTATAGATTAGTTTTCATGACAACACCTAGTTTCAGTCACAAGTACTCTAGGTCACCTCTTTTGGATAGGGGGGAGGGAATGTAATTCTGCTGGTAGAGTACTTGCCTTAGCATTCACCAAGCCTTGGGTCTCTTTTCCAGCACCACATCAACTGGGAGTGCTGGTGCATGTTGTATCCCAGCCTTCAAAAGTTGAAAGAAGAGGGAAAGGTTGAAGATTAGGGTGGGTGAGATAGCACAGTGGATTCAGGCATTGGCTGCTAAGTCTGAGGACAAGAGTTTCATCCCTGGAAGCCACATGGTAGAAGAAAAGAACTGACTCCCATTGGTTGTCCTCTAACTTCCGTATGAATGTAATGGTACACACACACACACACACAGCACATGCACAAATAAATAAATGTAATAAGTGACTAAGGCATTCAAGGTCATCCCCAACTACAAAGAGAGTTCAGGGCCAACTTAAGATACCTATGACCCTGCCAAAATAGGAGAGGGAAGAGGATGGAGGGAGGAAATAAAAACAAGAGAAAAACTCTAGGGAGTGATATACTGTTGGCAGGTATCTATCACTTATTAACCTAGGGAAATGGGTTCTTCCTATGTGTGGTATTCAGTAAAAACACTGGTGGGGCTTCTGAGCCCTGGAATTTCTTCTTAGGATCATGGACTTTACTGAAGCTGGCTGCCTAGGCATCATTCCCATCATAGTGGGTCTCTGCAGCCCCGGGGCTCACTCAGTACCCACAGACTAAGACAGATTCACCAGAGCAAGGACCACCTTGAGGTTACACCAAAGCTAAAGCTTCATTTGTTAAAAGCTAATCTATAGCTGCAACAAAATGCTGAATATGGCACTTATTAATTTTCTTACTAAATGTAGTCAGAGAGCTTTGCTGTCTGTAGTCAGCCTGAAGCCAAGGTGAGGCCAGATTTTTCTGAAGACAGACACAGCTCTGGAACTAAAATCGTTTGTCAGCCTATACTGTCACTTACATTTGAAGGCTCTTTAATCTTCTGGAAAAGTATCACACATGTTAAGTGTGCAGTTTGCAGCTTACACAGAGCCTTAAGCTACATGAGTTTGTTCAAGGATTTCATGACTTCCCTAAGGTTGACAGGAGGGTGACAAGGTGTCTCTTTCTGTATTGGGTGCTCCTTCAATATTCTCCCATTAGTTGTGGATTCCTCACCTAGGGGACACACAGTGCTCAGCAACCATCAGTGACTTTGCCTGCCCAGTTATTTAATAAAGAAGGGTCAAGACATACAAAAAATTAAGATTCTCAAAATAAGGCTGGATTCAAGTTATAGACATTTTCACCTATTGCAGCAAACAGGGTATACAGTGGGCACTGAAG
This sequence comes from Psammomys obesus, assembly GCF_907164565.1. Lineage (NCBI taxonomy): Eukaryota > Metazoa > Chordata > Mammalia > Rodentia > Muridae > Psammomys > Psammomys obesus. The sequence goes on along the minus strand of NW_026590701.1, from coordinate 7,245,917 downwards.
CACCCACTCCCGTGCAAACTCCCATCCCAAGAATCAGCCAATGTTAACTTCTGGCCGACCACACAGGCCTGGGCCATGAGCACATGATGTCAGTGGGCCAGAAGCCCTGAACATTCCTGAAACTGAAGCTGAGCACACTGAGCAAGGCCACAAGGGCAGCTACAGAATGAAACAGCAGTACCAAGGCTGAACTGAGTGGCCCAAGCTAGCACTGCCCTTGGGATGCATGGGGTAGTTTCCTTTGGGCTACATAACCAGCACTGCTATGAAGCCAGTAACTGTGATGACCTTCTGGAGACCTCCGCTTACAGCCATGGCAATGAAATAAACAGGACCGCAGGGCAGATAGCCAAATCTAAGGTAATGGGGCTGTTAACAATCCTTCTGGGAGGGAGGCAGGAGTGTCTCAGGACACTCCCCTGAGACTGAAGTCACAGCTCACTCCTGTCCCAGCTGCAAAAAGCTCTTAGCAATGCTAAAGTATATAAGACTTAAAAGGTTGACCAGGTGAGAGTTCAGTGGCACAGCTCCCCCATGACTCTCCATGCTCAGGAAAGTTGTTTATTCACCAAGCTAGATGTCACAGAATCTTGTATGTGCCCTCAGCTTTCTTTCTTCTTTTTCTCTTCATTACATTCATCTGGCAGAGAGGTAGAAACATAAGACAAAAACAGTAACCTGGTTTTCACTAAACCTTTGCCTGTACAAACCACCCTACACCTAAGATGGGAGACTTGAAGGAAGCAGTCATGGCTTATAGGTCAGTTTTAAACTGCCAACCCTATGACATTTCCCAGCCCCTGGCTCTGACTACTTAAAATGTCCTGTCTTTTGGGACCTCCAAGTACTCCTGTCTTCTATTCAAGAGCAACTCGAAGTCTTGCTCTAGTAGGGATTCCCCATTAGGAACTCTGCTTAATCAGATGTCCTCCCCAGTCAGCAGGTGAGCTGACCTCCTCCTCTGAGTCCTTTGATGATGACCGCCTTCTTTTCACATTAAAGCTTTTCTCCTACAGCTGTATTCTATCCCTTCTTCATCTCTCCTTTCCACCATCCTCTAGATGAACCTCAGCAATACAGACACACTGATTGCCATCTTAAAAATTATAATAAGCCAGGCATTGTGACACATGCCTTTAATCACAGCCAACTCCATTTGACCTTCATCCCCTTGTCAAGGTAAGCAGTGACCTTCACACTGACGAAAGAAATGATCTGCTGTTTTTGTCTCCTTCACGGTACTGCTTTGTACAGCTGAGAAATCCTTTCATGAACATTTGCTGCATTTGGCTTCAAGAATATCATATTCTCTCTCTCTCTCTCTCTCTCTCTCTCTCTCTCTCTCTCCCTCCCTCCCTCCCTCCCTCCCTCCCTGATTTCTTTTGAAGGCTCACCATCATCTTCTTACTTTTCACACACTGGCTCTCAGTCCCACCAATTCCTTAGAAGAACTCAGAAAGCATCTGCCAAATTCTAGTGCCTGGCTATTCATCCAGACTGATGATCTGGCAGCCCCCAGAAAACACACACAAGAGTTCCCACAACTTACAGACTGAGATGAAAAATCCAGAGCTGGAGAGATGGACCAGTAGTTCAGGACACTCAGTACTCTTGCAAAGGAACTGTGTTAGAGTGCTGTTAGGATTTTGGAACTAAACCTGCTCCTGGGTTGCCTAGCATCTTATGATGTCATCCTGTCGCTGGCCAGGTGGCCACACCTGGAATGCGTAGTTACCTTCCTCCTTAAAGAGACCAGCCGGCCATGTGGTCCCTCTCTTGGTCTCTCCTCTCTTTGTCCCTTCTTTCTTGATCCCCTTCTCTTGGCCTCTCTTGGCCCTCTCCCATTTCTCTGTTGGAGCAACCCCCTCCTTTCTCCCCATCATGTCCTGCTCTCCCTTCTCTCCCTCTCTTCACTTCCATCTAATAAACCTCTTTCATATAAGATCTGTTGTATGCCTAATTGTCATTATTTAATATGTCCCATTACAATTACAAGTCCCAGCTCCCACTTTGGGCAACTCACAATCACCTGTGACTCTCTCTCTCTCTATCTCTCTCTCACACACACATACACACACACACACACACACACAAACACACCATACTTTTAAAAAAAATTTTAAAGAAATGAAGACTTACATTGCATTCTTTTTCTGGGGGAATGAATAGCAGCAATATGTGCTTTCATAACTGGGAAGTAAGTAGTTTTTTGTTTGTTTTTTTCTTTTCTTTTTGGTACTGAAGGGAGACCTCAGGTCTAGTACATGCTTTCCTTATGCTCCTCGGCTAATGATATCTCCAAACTTCAGGCCAATATGTGTAATAACTGTAGGTCTCATTCCAGACCTAATCCTACCCAGTGTCCACACCTATCTCCAAAACGCAGTGGGTGCCTATTCTGAGAGACATTCCCAAACTCAGGCTCTGTTCTCCTCTCAAACCTCCACAAGGACGTATGTGGGGTAAAGTATTTTGTATAATTGTTTTTTAAGGGTTATTAAAAATGGTGTCATGTATATTTTTCTAATATAAGACCCTATTTAATAACCAATTATTTTACATTGTGCTTTGCTAATTTCTTACAAAAACCTATGTAAAGCACTCTTTAAAGTTAAAATGTCTGGTATTTGAGATTATAGTTTTCTCTATATTGGTCCAAGGTTGTTTTGAATAAACTCATGTCCTCAGTCGTTAAAATTGCAAGAGAGGGAATGGAGAGATGGCTCAGTGGTTGAGAACACTGGCTGCCCTTCCAGAGGACTCAGATTCAGTTCCCAGCATCCACATGGTAGCTCACACTTGTCTGTAACTCCAGTTCCAGGGAACCTGATACCCTCACCCCAGTGCACATAAAATAAAATTAAATTATTTTTTTAAAAAACTGCAAGGAAATGCCTTATTTCAAGTTCTTTCTCAAATATTTTTCTCCTGCCAGTCTGCTGTCATTATTATCATTACCATTCTTATTTGGGTTCCACAGATGCTTTTCAAGGAAAAAATCCAGTTAAGCCACAGGGTGCTATTGTAGTTTTCTGCCTTACACCATCTCACTCATCAAATTTTTACATAACTGGAGTTTTCACTCTCTTTTGAAGTAATCTTTAAGGAACCCAATACACCCCGAGTGCTGAAGAGAGGCTTGCGTCTGCGCTCTGGCACCGCTGTGCTGCGTGTTTCACCGCACACCCCACACTCTGATTATGCATTTCTAGTTAGCACTGGGCTTTGATTTGGGGCATAACAATAATTCTTAAAGTTGGCCATTAGGCAATAATACTCAATTGCTTCTATGGAGACACATTTTAGACTTACCACATTTAAGAAATAGCTATATTTTTAAATGGAGAAAAATAAAACATGACCCTGAAAATTTCATGGAAACGCAGCATTTGTTCAGACCTCCAAACACTCCGAGCATTTTAACACTGTTTCATGGTTTAAAGTGGGTATTAGCCAGAATAATGAACCTATTACCCCAACACGGTTCAAAGTCTCCTCATAAACTGGTGCTTTGCTGTTACACTGGAGACACTAATGCTTCTGTCTGATCACTCTTCACTGCGGTCCCACAGACACTACCCATATTTCAAACATGTCTGGCTTAGTGAAATTTTCTCCTGTTTTTTCTACAATCTGTTTTGGTATCAGACTGACTCTAGCCTGGGACCTTTGCTGGTTTCTTTTTTAGGCCTCAGGCCCTTTTAGTTTCTGGATGTGTTAACTAAGGTATATGAAACAAGCTGCCAGAGTTGATCTGCACCACTGCAGTAAAACAGATTAAACATCTAAAACAATTCCCTTTGTCCTTTGATCAGTGAAGCAGGAGCAGCCTAATATTTTGAAGTATATTCTTACTATCTTTAAGTCAGCTGAAAAGAAATGCACACAGTCTTAAGAGGAGATCTCCCTCAAATTTCTCAGGTCACAGAAGAAAAGCTCACCATCCTGCATCTATGCCAAGGGCACTGTTTGGTGTCCTGTTTCCACAATGGATCAGGCACAATTCAACTGGGAAGCAGGCTCAATGGCCATTTGAGAGACTCTAAAAGTTGAAGTAACAAATCAATACAATCTGTCCAATTTACAAGAGAAGCATAAACTGGCTTCTAGGTGAAATAAAGCAGATACAATTTCTCCGTTTCCTGATTTCCATTTCAAAATCTATGTGAAAACATAATGTTCCTGCCTTGTGTGTACTATCAGGGTTGCTTTGATGGAATCTGATATTAGATAAGACATCTCAGTATTGATGAAGGGCAGGAGAGACCTTTTGGGAATAATGTAGAGCCCTGAAGATGCCCCAGAGAAAGGGACTAACCTGATGGCTCTGTCTATCTCTACCTGTCTCACTCTTTCACAACTTTTGCTCCAATGGCTGTGGAGTCAGGAGTCAGAATGAAGATGTCCACTATATTGATATGGAGGTCTACAACATCAAGGTCAGCCTGTCAAGACCCTGTCTCAACACAAACAATAAAACAATGCCCACTGTCCCATAAAAGCGAAAGAAAGCTTTCTGGGAGCCAAGCATGTTAAGATGTCAATCTGAAAATTAAATAGCATTATTTCACAAACTGGAATGTTTAATTTCATGTTCCTCTTTAGATTTATACACTTCTGTTACAACATAACATTTGTTGAACTCCAGTTTAAGTGTTCAGCCTGGACTTAATGGAGACAAAGACTCGAAAAGCAAGACTGTAAATCCTACCACAGTCATAACCCTCGTCTCCCTCCTTGTAAACCTTGGTGTAGCTCAACTGTATGTTCTCAGCAGTTCAATGGGTGACACTCTGACTATAATAAGACAAAAGTTTTGTGATATACAAGTTCCCATTCCTTGGATCCAACCTGAACCCTCAGAAGAAATTACTATGAATAGTTCTACTGGGAAACTTCAAGATTGGCAGGGAAGCTGTCAGGGCGGAAAGCCAGAGAATGCAGGCTATGAGAGTGAGCTTCTAGGATAGTTATTCTCAAACTGTGGGTCATAGCCTTCTTGTATTGAATGACCCTTTCACAGGGGTCGCCTAAGACCATGAGAAAATATATTTGCATTGTAGTTCTTTTTTTTTCTCTTTCTCTCTCTCTCTCTTTTTAAAAAACTGTCTAGCCCAGGCTGTCCTCAAACTCATGATCCTCCTGCCTCTGCCTCCTTCAGTAAATCCTACCGGTGTGTGCCACCACAACCGGCTTTCTCTCTCTCTCTCTCTCTCTCTCTCTCTTTGCATTGTATTTCATAAGAGTAGCAAAATTACAGTTAAAGTAGCAATAAAAATAATGTTATAGTTGGGAGTCACTGCAACATGAAGAATTACAACATCAGAAAAGAATCACAACATCAAAAAGATTGAGAAACACTTTCCTAGGAGCCTGGACACGAGTGAAAGGTGGAGGGAAAAGTGTGATGGAAAGGCAGTCTGAGCCTGAGACTCATAAGCACAAAGATGTCGTCAAATGGCCCAGCTGATGCTGGCTGAGGTTGTCCACAGCTCCATAAGCTTTAGTCTGTGCAGAAGAACACAGTATCTGCTCCTATTGGGTCCTGTGAATCATATGTGGTCAGGTTCAGCCTTTCTTTAAACAAAGCATGTAAGGCATGGGACACTTTTGAAATTAACAAAAACCTAACAAATAAACAAGAAAAGAGAACAAAAAGGAAGAGAGGAAATAAGGAAGAATGCAGGGCAGAAGGAGGGTAGGATTGCTGCAATGCACTTCAATGCCACAGTTAAGAGCACTTGCCTAGTATGCACAGGCTCTGGGTTCAATCCCTAGCATTACATTTAAAAGACAAATGGTGCTGGTGAGATGGTAAAGGTGACTGCCACCTACAAGTTCAATCCCCAGGACACACAGGATGGAATGAGAAAACCAACTGCAGGACGTTGTTCCCTGATATCCACATTACACTGTAGCACACACACACTGTGTGTGTGTGTGTGTGTGTGTGTGTGTGTGTGTGTGTGTGTGTGTAATGAAGATAATAAAAGAAAACCGATGATTGCCATAACACAATGCTAGCCATAGTAGCACAAACCTGTGATCCTAAGTCCTTGGTATCCTAAGGCTGGGAGGCTGGGAAAACCCCTTCACAATCTCCCTAACAAGAGGAAATTGTTTTTTCTAACTCGTTGACAAAACAACAAGCATTTGCATTTACTTGCTGTCTAAGGAAAATTAAAATAAGCTTTACATGACAAATGTTTATAACTTGTTCCACAATAGACTTTAAAACAAAGGTATTTCCATTGTTTTTTTTAACCCTTAGGCACATTTATTAGTTCATTGCCAGCTTACTATGTACCCACTGACTATGTGTCATAGCATATAATGTCAGAAATACAAACATAAGAAACCACGTTCTTTCCTTGTCAAGAATTTATGCTCATGTGTAAGTAAGTTCATAGGTCTAGTGTTCTGTGGCAGAGAGTACAAGTGTAGGTGGGTCATGAGGAAGAATATTTAAATCCATCTAAGAATTCAGGAAGACTTCCTACTGAGGCTTATTTCTCAACCCACCCTCTTTAAAAACAGAAATTGCTAAAAATTTAGCTTGGGCCCAATCTCTATTGCTTTCTCTCTCCTGAGAGAAATATGACCACTACTTTTTAAATTATGTGTGTGTGTGTGTGTGTGTGTGTGTGTGTGTGTGTGTGGTCTGCATGTATTTATATGTACCACATACATGCCTCATGCCTGTGGAGGCCAGACGAGGATATTCCTTTTTAACACTGAAATGCTGACTCAGTAATCAGGGTACTGCTGTTCTAAAGGAGCTCACAATCACCAGTAACTCCAGTCCCAGGGGATCTGGCACATTTTTCTGGCCTCTGAGGACACTTGTACACACAAAAGTTCACATACAAACAAACTCAGAGAAATATATACAAAAATAAAAAATAAATAAATCTTAGGGGCTGGAGGAATGGCTCAGAAGGTAAGAGCACTTGTTCTTGCCAAGCAACCAGATTCAGTTCCCAGCATCCACAAAGCATCAAACAACTATAATTGCAGAGGCTCTGATACCCTCTTCTGTCCCCCAAGGGCACTAAATGTACATGGTACAAAGACACACATGCTACCAAAATATCTATACACATAAAATAAAAATGATAATAAATTTAAAATCATCTACAAATGTTAGACTTTAAAATTACAGTTTCAATTTGAACAAACAAAAAACAATAAAACCCTGTTTCATCTGTACCTGCTTCCCCAACTCAGACTGCCTATACACTGCTCTGCTTGCAGATAGGAGCCTAGTATAACTGTCTTCAGAAAGGCTTCATCCAGCAACTGATGAAAACAGATGCAGAGACCCACAGCCAAACAATAGGCTGAGCTCCAGAAGTTCTGTAGGAGACTGGGGTGGGGGGAGATAGAAGGAGCTAGAGGGGTCAACGATACCACCAGAAGACCTACAGAGTCAACTAACCTTAGCCCATGGGAGCTCACAGAGACTGAACCACCAGCCAAAGAACATACACAGACTGGGCCTACACCCCCTACACATATGTAGATGTACAGTATGGGCAACACATGTGGGTCCTCTAACAATGAGAGTAGGGGCTGTCTCCAAATCTGTGGCCTGCCTCTGTATCCCTTCCCTAGCTGGGCTGCGTGACAGGTCCCAGTTGGGGAGGATGTTTTTTGTCCTGTTGTGACTTGAGGTACCAGGGTGGGTTGATAACCCTTGGGGGCTTCCCCTTCTCCTAGAACAAGGAGAGGAGGGAATGGGAATAGGGGAATATGAGAGTGAGAGTGGAAGGAAACAAAGGAGGGAGCTGGGATCAGGCTGTAAAGTGATTAAATTTAAAAAAAGAAAGAAAAACAGAACTGTGGAAAAAAATTACTAAATTGCTTATGAGTAAGATGTATCCCATGCAATAGAAAAAAGTGAAAGCTCTCATTTGCCTCATTTTCTCAGTTGTCTTATTATTTGATTCATTTTGACCAGTTCAAGAAGGTAGCCAACCATTCCAGGCAACCAGAACTCAGGCCTTCTAGGCTTTCACTGAACCGTCTCTTGAATGTTGCTCATTCCAAGTAAGCTGAGCAAGACGGAGTTCTGGCACTCACTGAGGTTCAGGTGTCTTCCGAAGCTTGAGTGTGCTCGTGACTTCAAAAGCAGTCATTTCAGAAGAGGGACTTGGCCAAAGGTGGACATAATGGAGAGTGAAGCTGAGCTGAAGTGGAGCGTGAGGCTGGACATGCCCCTGCTGCGAGGCCTCACTGTGAATGCCTCATTCACAATTACCTCCATTTTCTCTATGGAAATGCACACTTGCAGTAGAGAATGAGAGAAAAGGGTTGTGGTAGGTGATCTTTTCATATTTCCAAGGGCTTCTAAACCCTCAAAATGGCTATATAGCCACCCTCAGGGTATGGAAGGAAGAAGGGAAACTGAGCCCAAAGAACATCCCACTGCTGCTGTGCCACAGCTGCCTAGAGTGAGAGCTCATTAGGACACGAAGCATGTGGATTGGCCCCTGCCTGGATTTTCCATTCAATCTTTAATTTTTTTTTTTCTCTTCTCATTTTCCACACTGAGCTAAAATCCCTCTCCAGAAAAGCATTTATCTCTCATATTGCTGCTTCACAGCCTGTCCCCATTAACAGATATTCAGGAAGAACTTGCTGGTACATGTGAAAAATACCCACTGGCTTTACAAGCAGAACATCACACAGAAACATCCAATTTTCTTTCCTTCTCACTCTTTTCCTTCCAGCTTGCCCTGCTACTCACCCACTCAGCTCATAAACTACAACCATTTTAACATCTCTCTTCCTTCCCCACCCGGTCTGTCTTCTACATTTTTCCTCTTTCCCTTTTTGTGTGTTGTTTTGTTTTGAGAAATTTCATCTCTCATACTTTTTTAAATTATTTCTTCACAATTTATTCATTATATATCCTGATTAAAGCACCCTCCTTCGACTCCCCCAGTCCTCACTTCCTTCCCCTAGTTCACTGAAAGGGGAAGTTCTCCACTATTGCCATCCGCCCATAGCTTGTCAAGTCTCATCAGGACTGCCTGGATCCTCTTCCTCTGTGGCTTGGCAAGGCTGCATCATCAGGTGCAAGTGATCAGAGAGCAGTCAACAGAGTTCATGATAGAGGCAAACCCTGATCCTCTCACTCAGAGATCCACATGGAGACTGACCTGCCAATTGGTCACATCTGAGCAGGGGGTCTAGGTCCTCTATATACTTGGTCCTCCATTGGTGCATCAATCTCTGCAGGACACCCTAGGCCCAGATCTTTTAGTTTTGTTGGTCTCCTTGTGTGGCTCCTGTCTTCTCCAGGCCCCTCTAATCCTACTGTTGGTATTTCCATTTGTTTGTTTTCTGTTGTACTAAGGATTGATTGCCAAGGCTTCTTGCATGTTAGCCAAATGCTACCTATCTTTACTCCTGGCCATGAAAAAAAATTAAGCTAGATTTTTGAAATATCAATATAGAAATAAAGAATATTTCTCAAGCTAAGAGTCAGGTGCTTTTATATTAGTATTGTAGGGTCTTGCTCTATTAATTTGAGTTCTGAAGCTCTTGTTCAATGTGATACTTTAGGTTCATGTATCATGGTTCATCAAATCCATCCAAATGGATAATTTGATAAAGTTTGCCTCAGCCTCCTCTCACTCCAAGATACTTCCCCACTTGACCACACCTAACAAGCTGAAGACCAAATTCACCTGTGCACATAACTATAGCACTCACTTTATCTTAGTTACTCTAGTCTCTAACATAGGGAGCAGTCAATACTCAATGTTTATCTGCAGTCAATAGAGCGTGCATGCACACCAGAGAAGAGAACAGACACAGCTGGGCTGCCCACAGTCTATATGATAAGCAAAGCTGAGAACATGGAAGGAGGAAGGTTTCAAGGAAGACAAAAGTCAAGCCAAATGAAATCATAGAAGCTGAATGATGGGGAGCCACTAAAGAGTTTATGTAGGTTTCACTTTCCCCAGATGCCATTTTGGAATTTACTTAGAGCCACCTACCACATGCAGAAGCCTCAGAAACTCTTGGAAACCTGATGGTGGCTTAGGCCACACTGAGAAAAGAAATGGCAGTGGTAAGTAGACAGGTTCAAGATATATTTGGCTGGTTAGTTGATTGACAAGATCTGCCATTTAGATGAGGATGGCATTGAATTAGCTGTTTTCTTATGTGTCCCTTTCAGGTGCTAGGGTGACAGGTATGTTCCACCATACTGAGAATTCAAGTTATATTTTGGAGGTAGACCACATAGGAAGTCCTGACAAACTGGCTGCAGCAGCAATTTAAAAGGAAAGACAAGCTAAACAAGCCCATTGGAGGTGAGCCATCCACAGTGTATTTATTGACATGAGAAAAGGGGTCAGTAAGTTGGAGCAAGAATCAAGAATTCATTCTGGGACATACTAAACTTGAGATTTTGTCTGAAGGCAACATAGGGATGCAGAAGAAAATGGAGCAGGGTATGTGGGTGTGGAGTTGAGAGAAATGTTTTGCACTGAGACTAGAAATTGAAGAATCATCAGCAAATAAATAGTACTGAAAGCTAAGGCCAAGTAGAGACCACCCACTGAGAATATGGAAAAAGTGGAAAAATCTTGCAAGAGCACAGTACACAGTGGCTGATTGTCTTAGTTAAGGTTCCATTGCTGTGAAGAGACACCATGATCATGGCAACTCTTACAAAGGAAAATATTTAATTGGAGTGAGTTATAGTTTCACAAGGTTAGTCCATTATCACCATGGCAGGAAGCATGGGCAACGTTCAGGCAGACATGGTGCTGATGGAGCCAAGAGTTCTACATCTTGATCTGTAGGCAGCAGAAGGAGACTATGTGCCACACTGAGCATAGATTGAATGTAGAAGACCTCAAAGCCCTCCCCCACAGTGACACACTTCCTCCAACAAGGCTACACCTAATCCAACAAGGCCACACCTCGTAATAATGCTACTATGGCCCTAACATGGGCCAAGCATTCAAACACATGAGTCTATGGGAGCCATACCTATTCAAACCACAATACCAGTAGACCACTGGTAGGAGTCAATGGAGACATTGGGGAAACAAAGATTTTCAGTGAGGTAGTCACTGCTGGTGACTCTGAACAGGATGCTGACCCCAAAGCAGTGGAAGAGAAAGCTGGCAGGAATGGAGAAGGATGAAGCAGGTCTACAATGTCCATGTGCTGGTACATGGTCCTAATGTAGCATTACTGAAAGGTAGTGAGACCTTGTCCAAAAGGAAGTAAAAATCTTTCACAAGAACTATGTAGGAATGAGTGAGCTCTCACTTTTTAAGAAATGATTGAATCTCATGGAACTGGTATTAACGCACATACTTGGCCCCAGCTACAAGCTTCTCCTCCATGAGCTTGTAAGACCTGGAGTCTCACTGTTCCGGATCGTGCCCTTCCCAGGAACTCTCACAGACCACAGATCGATGCAAAAGCAAGAAGTTTTAATGCTATCGAGATAGGGTTGCCCCTCCAAAAGCAGGAGACGACCACAAACATGCAAAGCACAGGGTTTTTATACCTGAAAATCAGATCACTTTTGCTCTATAGTTTACAGCTGGTTGTAGATAGTTTACAGCTGGCTGTTTCTCAGAACAGTTCACCCTGCCCTTCAAGAGCTATCTGCACCTGGCTTCAATTAAAATAATCAGTTGGTTTTTCTCATTCCCAGGTGGTCCTTCAAGCTGACCATCACATGACTTTCCTGTGCAACCAGTACTATGTTTTTAGTCCCCTGGAACACTGAATATATCTTCCTTTTTAATTTACTAAGACGCTTTGTTTTCAACACAAAGTGGCTGGGACAAGTAGTGAGATAGCATGTCAAGACAGCGCTTAAGAATTGTGGACATGGAAAAAGGAAAAAGAAAAGTATGGCTGAAGAGGCTCAAGAGAATCAAGAAAAGCATTAGGAATGTTTGCATGTTACTGGGACCAATTCTGTATGGGGTGGGCAGCGACTATAGCCATCAGAGGTATAAAACTGTAGGTACAAGATGACATCCAAAGCACAAACTAAGAAACTATCTTTGATAAAGGATGGATATGTCAACAGAAAGAAAGAAAAGAGGCTAAGTGACTGACTTGGTAGTAATCAGACAGTCTCCACAATTCCCAGAAGAGTAACATGAGGCCATTCACATAGAAACAGGGAGCCAACATGGTGGCACCGGGATGACACTCTTTCTGACCAGCAGCACAACAGGATCAGCAACAGTGACCAGCAGTCAAAACTCTCCTCTCTAAAACACAAGCGATTGTGTTTCCCAGGTGAGAGGATACCCAATGATGGGGGATTCAATCAGCTTCAACTCACCCAGCTAAACCTCAAAAGAGGACCCTGGTTCTACCAGGTGCTTCATCGCCAGCCCAGAGCCACATGCCAGCATGCTCTGATCACTGTCCCAGACTGAACTGTGGGTACCACAACATCAGAGATTGCGATTTCCAGTTGAGAGATAACCCCATGGTGCAGGAGAGGATCAGGACCGACCTTAGATCACCCAGACAATCCCTGGAAAAGACCCAGGGTTCTGCAAGCACCCAGCAGCCGGCCCAGAGCTGGGGATGTAGGTGCCAGCACAGAGTCCTGCCTGCACGCCTGACTCGCTGCCCCAGATAGCACTGTGAACCCGGGGCACCAGAGACTGAGTTTCTCTGTTGGGTGCAAACCCACAGGAAGGGGAACAGCAGGTCTGATCTCAGAGCACTCAGCTGATACCACCATCCCAAAAAGGTCTCTGGAAAAATTGCGCAGTTTCGGTAGAAGCCTAGGCGCCCAATCGCCAGAAAGGTGGAGCTACTCCCGTCTGTGCCGGCAGTTCTACTCGCCTTCCCAAACAGAACAGTGGTCCCCAAAGCACAGTCTGGGTGTCCCTATCAGGTGGAAACCCCACAGCAGGGGGATAATCAGATCCAATGCTCAGGACACCCAACTCCAGAAGACTTTCTGGATTCACACAGGCTCTAGGCTCTAGCATTCTACTGTAGGCATGAGCTCTGTGCTCACCTGCCAGTGTTGAGTACCGCTAGGGCACTGGGGCACACAGCTGCATCCTCTGACCTACAAAAGCCAGAGCGCCATTACAGCAGCCCTCAGATACTGCTACAAGGTTCGACCAGTTATCCCTAGCTAAACTGACAAAACTGTGGGACTCCCTGGTTCGTCAAGAGGGCTGCACCCAACAATTACACCTTAAGAGCAAGAGCTTCAGCACACTGTATTCAGAGCAAGAAACTCAGCAGCAGGGCAGCCATCATCAGGACCTGTCCTGATGAGAGGAGAGCCTTCCTGAACACCACAGTTAACATACAGGTCCATATGCCTGAAGTTAACTGTTGCAATTCCTGAGAAGCATCACCATTCAGTTGACCATACCCAAAAAGCTGAGGAGGTCTTCAGAAACTCGCAAAGTGGATTCTCCCCACCCCAGGAAGCAGCAGGCACCAGAAATTAACACACAACACATGAGATAGCCAGATGTGTAGAGGCCAGCAAAAAAGCACAACCAACAAAAGGCAAAGCAATATGGTATCCCCAGAACACAGTTATCCAGGAGCAAGTAGCCCTGGACCCCCTAACATAAGTGAAATTGAGGAAGATGACCTTACATCTATACTTATGGAGAGGTTAATGGAGGAAGCAAATAAAATGCGTAAAGAATTAGAGGAAGATAAAATAAAACAGATTATGGCCATCTGTAAAGAAATACAGGAAGATGCAGCCAAACAGTTTGTGGCTTTCAGAGAGGAAATGATAAAATCACTAAAAGAAATGAATGTTCAAAAAAACAGGCGAAGGAATTAAAGGAAAAACAGAAAAATACAGTCATACAGGTGAAGGAAACCAACAAAATGGCTCAAGATCTGAAGATAGAATTGGAAAAATTAAAGAAAACACAAACGGAGGAAATCATGGAGAGAAAGAACTTAGGGAAGAAAACATAGGTAAGCATAACCAATAGAATACAAGAGATGGAAGAAAGAATCTCAGGTGTGGAAGATACAATGGAAGAAATCGATGTATCTGTCAAAGAAAATGTTAAATCTAAAAAATTCCTGACACAGGCCATCCAAGAAATCCAAGACAACATAAAAAGACAAAACCTAAGAATAATAGGAATAGAGGAAAAAGAAAATTCCCTCCTCCAAGGCCCAGAAAATATTTTCAACAAAATCATAGAAGAAAATTTCCCCAACTAAAGGAGAGGCCTATAAGAATACAAGAGGCCTACAGAACACCCAATAAATTAGACCAGAAGAAAATCCCCCCACCACATAATAATCAAAACAGTAAATGTACAGAACAAAGAAAAAATACTAAAAGCTGCAAGGGAAAAAGGCCAAGTGACATACAATGGCAAACCCATTAGAATTACACCTGACTTTTCAGCAGAGACTATGAAAGCCAGAAGGGCCTGGACGAATATCATGCAGACCCTAAGAGAACACAGATGTCAGCCCAGGCTACTATACCCAACAAAACTCTCAGTCCTCATAGACGGAGAAAACAAGATATTCAATGACAAAAACAAATTTCAACAATACCTACACATAAATCCAGCTTGACAGAAGATACTAGAAGGAAAAATACAACTCAAAAGAAATAACTACATTCAAGAAAACACAGGAAATAAATAACATCACTACAGCAAAACAAAAAGTAGCCAAACACACAAACACACTACCACACCAACATTAAGATCGAAGTATCTAACAGCCACTGGTCATTAGTCTCCCTCAACATCAATGACCTCAATTCTCCAATAAAAAGACACAGACTAACAGAATGGATGCATAAACAAAACCCAGCAATCTGTTGCATACAAGAAACACACTTAAATCACAAAGATAGACATTACCTGAGAGTAAAGGGCTGGAAGATGGTTTTCCAAGCAAGTGGACCCAAGAAGCAAGCAGGAGTAGCCATCCTAATATCTAATAAAGTAGATTTCAAACCAAAATCAATCAAAAGAGATAGAGAAGGACACTTCATACTCATCAAGGGAAAAATTCACCAGGAAGACATCACAATCCTGAACATCTATGCCCCAAATACAAGGGCACCCACATTTGTAAAAGAAACTTTAATAAAACTTAAATCACACATAGACCCCCACACAATAATAGTGGGAGACTTCAACACCCCACTCTCAAAAAAGGACAGGTCAACAAACAGAAATTAAACAAAGAAACAATATCTCTAACAGAGGTCATGAATCAAATGGACCTCATGGACAGCTACAGAATGTTTCACCCAAACACAAAAGACTTTACCTTCTTCTCAGCACCTCATGGAACCTTCTCCAAGATAGACCATATAATTGGTCACAAAGCAATACTCAACAGATACAAGAAGATTGAAATAATCCCTTGTATCCTATCTGACCACCATGGACTAAAACTGGACCTCAATGACAGAAATAGCAAAAGGCCTACACACACATGGAAACTGAACAACTTGCTACTAAATGAAAGCTGGGTCAGGGAAGAAATAAAGAAAGAAATTAAAGTCTTCCTAGAACTCAATGAAAATGAAGGCACGACATACCCAAACTTAAGGAACACAATGAAAGCAGTGCTAAGAGGAAAGTTAATAGTACTAAGTGCCTTTAAGAAGAAATTCGAGACATCTCATTCAAGCAACTTAATGGCTCACCTAAAAACCCTAGAAAAAAAAAGAAGCAGACACACCAAAGAGAAGAAGATAGATGGAAATAATCAAACTCAGGGCTGAAATCAATCAATTAGAAACAAATAAAACAATTCAAAGAATCAGTGAAACCAAGAGCTGGTTCTTTGAGAAAATCAACAAGATAGACAAACCCTTAGCCCAACTAACTAAAATTCAGGGAGAAACTATCCAAATCAACATAATCAGAAATGAAAAGTGGAACATAACCACAGACAGTGAAAACATCTAAGTAATAATTAGGTGTTACTTCAAAAGCTTATATGCCACACATTTTGAAAATCTAAAAGAAATGGAAAATTTTCTTGACCGATTCTATTTACCAAAGCTGAATAAGGACCAGGTAAATCAATTAAATAGCCCTATATCCCCTAAGGAAATAGAAGTGGGCATCAAAAGTATCCCATCCAAAAAAAGGCCAGAACCAGATGGTTTCAGCACAGAATTCTACCAGACCTTCAAAGAAGAGCTAACACCAATACTCTTCAAATTATTCCACAAAATAGAAACAGAAGGAACATTACCAAACTCATTCTATGAAGCCACAGTCACCTTGGTATCTAAACCTCACAAAGACCCAACAAAAAAAGAGAATTTCAGGCCAATCTCCCTTATGAACATTGATGCAAAAATACTCAACAAAATACTTGCAAATCGAATACAAGAAAACATCAAAGATATCATCTACCATGACCAAGTAGGCTTCATCCCAGGTATGTAGGGGTGGTTCAATATCCAGAAATCCATCACTGTGATCCACCACATAAACAAACTGAAGGAGAAAAACCACATGATAATTTCCTTAGATGCTGAAAAAGCATTTGACAAAAATCCAACATCCATTCATGTTTGAAGTACTGGAGAGATCAGGGATACAAGGCACATACCTGAACATAGTAAAGGCAATATACAGCAAGCCTATAGCCAACATCAAACTGAACAGAGAGAAACTTAAATCAATCCCACTGAAATCAAGGACAAGGCAAGGCTGCCTATTCTGTCCGTATCTCTTCAAAATTGTTCTTGAAGTCCTGGCTAGAGCAATAAGACAATTGAAGGAGACCAAGGGGATACAAATTGGAAAGGAAGAAGTCAAAGTGTCACTATTTGCAGATGATATGATAGTATACCTGAGAGACCCCAAAAATTCTACCAGAGAACTCCTACAGCTGATGAACACCTTCAGCAAAGTGGCTGGATACAAAATTAACTAAAAAAAAAAAAATCAATAGCCCTCCTGTATACAAAAAACAAAAGGGCTGAGAAAGAAATTAGGGAAACAACATTCTTCACAATAGTCACAAAGGACATAAAGTTCCTTGGTGTGAAACTAACAAAGCAAGTCAAAGACTTGTATGAAAAAAATTTCCAGCCTCTGAAGAAAGAATTAGAAGAAGATATGAGAAGATGGAAAGATCTCCCATGCTTATGGCTTGGCAGGATTAACATAGGAAAACTGGCCATCCTGCCAAAAGCAATCTACAGGTTCAATGCAATTCCCATCAAATTACCAACACAATTCTTACAGACCTTGAAAGAAAAATTCTCAACTTCGTATGGAATAACAAGAAACCCAGAATTGCTAAAACAATCCTCTACAATAAAAGATCTTCTAGAGGTATCTCCATCCCTGATCTCAAGCTGTACTATACAGCAACAATACTAAAAGCTGCATGGTACTGGCATAGAAACAGACTGGTGGATCAATGGAATCGAATAGAAGACCCTGAAATAAATCCACACACTTACGGACACCTGATTTTTGACAAAGATGCCAAAACCATTCAATGGAAAAAATACAGCATCTTCAACAAATAGTGATGGTATAACTGGATGTCTACATGTAGAAAAATGCAAATAGATCCATACTTATCACCCTGCACAAAACTGAATCCCAAGTGGATCAAAGACCTCAATATAAAACCAGACACACTAAACCGCTTAGAAAAAAAAGTGGGGAAGAGCCTTGAACTCATTGGCACAGGAGACAACTTCCTGAACAGAACACCAACAGCACAGGCTCTAAGATCAACAACCAATAAATGGGACCTCATGAAACTAAAAAGCTTCTGTAAAGCTAAGGACACTGTCATCAGAACAAAACGACTGCCTACAAATTGGGAAAGGACCTTCACCAATCCTATATCTTACAGAGGACTAATATCCAGTTTATATAAAGAACTCAAGAAATTAAAAAGCAACAAATCAAGTAATCGAATTAAAAAATGTTGTACAGAGCTAAACAGAGAATTCTCAATAGAGGAATATCAAATGGCAGAGAAACACTTAAAGAAATGTTCAACGTCATTAGTTATCAGGGAAATGCAAATCAAAACGACCCTGAGATTTCACCTTACACCCATCAGAATGGCTCAGATCAAAAATCAAGTGACAACACATGCTGGAGAGGTTGTGGAGAAAAGGGAACCCTCCTCCATTGCTCTTGGGAATGTAAACTTGTACAACTACTGTGGAAATTAATCTGGTGCTTCCTCAGACAACTAGGAATAGCAATTCCTCAAGATCCAGCTATACCACTCAGAGGCATATATCCAAAAGAGGCCGAAGTACACAATAAGGACATCTGCTCAACCATGTTTGTAGCAGCTTTATTTGTAATAGCCAGAAGCTGGAAACAACCCAGATGCCCCTCAACTGAGGAATGGATACAGAAATTGTGATACATGTACACAATGGAATATTACTCAGCAATGAAAAACAAGGAAATCATGAAATTTGCAGGTAAATGGTGGGATCTGGAAAGATCATCCTGAGTGAGCTATCCCAGAAGCATAAAGACACACACAGTATATACTCACTCATATAGACATATAATACAGGATAAACCTACTAAAATCTGTACACCTAAAGAAACTAATCAAGAAGGAGGACTCTTGCTAAAATGCTCAATCCCTATCCAGAAAGGCAAAGAAGATGGACATCAGAAGAAGGAGAAAACAAGGAACAAGTCAGGAGCCTGCCACAGAGGGCCTCTGAAAGGCTCTACCCTGTAGACTCTCAAAGCAGATGCTGAGACATATGGCCAAACCTTGGGTAGAGTTCAGGGGATCCTATGGAAAAAGTGGGAAATAGTAGGATCTGGAGAGGACAGGAACTCCATAAAGAGAGCAACAGAACCAAAAAATCTGAGCACAAGGGTCTTTCCTGAGATTCATACTCCAACCAAGGGCCATTCATGGATTTAACCTGGGACCCTTGCACAGATGTAGCCCATGGCAGTTCAGTGTCCAGGTGGGTTCCATAGTAATGGGAACAGGGACTGTCTCTGACATGAACTGATTGACCTGCTCTTTAATCACCTCCCCATGAGGGGTGAGCAGCCTTACCAGGCCACAGAGGAAGACAATGCAGCCACTCCTGATGAGACCTAATAGACTAGGATCAGAAGGAAGGAAAAGAAGACCTCCCCTATCAGTGGACTTGGGGAGGAACATGCATGCAGAAGGAAGAGGAAGGAAGGGATTTGGGAAGGGAGGAGGAAGGGAACTACAGGGGAGATACAAAGTGAATAAAGTGTAATTAATAAAGAATTTTTAAAAAAATGAAGAGAATAGTTACACTGTAAAAAAAAGAAAGAAAAAAAGAAACAGGGAGCCAATAGAGTGGGCATGCAAAGGAAAGATGTGTGGAATTTAAGAGGGAAAAGGCAAAGGGAGACATATGCCCACTTCAAAAGCAAGGGTATGGATGTTCAAGAAGCCTTAAAAGCTTGAGTGTGAAATGGTTAGACAGTGGGAGGGGCTAGAGAGGGAAGCAGAGAGGTAGTATACCAGATGAGTTTGTAGAATACTAAGCAAGAAAGTAACGCCAGCAGTGGCATCTTAGCAGGGTATGTGGACAAGATTGCTTAAGAAAAGCATCTGAACCAAATGTGTCATGAGGAGTAGCAACAATGTGGTGATCACCATGCATGGTGGAGAGAAACAGAGACATCAGAAGTGCTTGGGAAGAGGCAAAAGAACCCAACATTGCATAAACTAAGTATAATGACATAGGCACTCAGGAGAGGAACATCTTAAATCACCCTTGGTTACATGGCAAAGTTTGAGGTGATCTGGACTATGTGAGATTCAGTCTTAGATCATTGTTGTCACCATCACCACCACCACCACCACCACCATCATCATCATCATCATCATCAGATATACACTTTAATTCATTAAAGAATAAAACAAATTTGAATACTAATGAGAGGAAAGAATTAAATCTTGCCTGAATAGTCAATACAACAGGGTATAGAACATCATTTCTTCAATGTTTTTCAAATGCAATTGATATTTTGATTTTTAAACACCATAGCTGAGACTCACATGTCACACAAGTACAAAAAGTATATTTAGGGACAGTTCTGAAATTATGAGAAATTCTATCCTAATCCCAAACCAAAGTTTATTTAAGACTTTCTATTTTTAAATACAGATGTATATATTATTTATTTATTTTGAGTTTGGTACGTACAACAACAGCTCTGTGTGTTGTTGCATGCACAACACACAAGTGGAAATGAGAGGATACTTATGGCAATCAGTTTCCCCTCCCACCATGTAGGTGATGGGACTTGAACTCAGATGGTCAGACTTGAAACAAATGCCTTTTCCCATCAAACCACCTCAATATCCCCTGAACAATTTTTTAAATAAACTACAAATGAGCAATTCAAAGATTGTTTTAAAAATCAAATCTTCTAACACAATACAATTCAAAGGTACACTAATTTGATGTTGTGTGCTGAGCAATGATGAAATACAAAGTTATGAGTGTTTGTTTTCTATAATTAAATGATTATGTTTCTGTAAGAGTGAACACTGTGTGCATACAATAAAATGTTGAAGTCATAACATACAACAGTGTCAAATCTGAGGTATTTCAGGCAGTTCTTGGCACTGTATGGTGTGATGCAGCTCATGATAGACAGTGCGCACTGTGTATTCAGTGCCAATGCTGCAGTGAAGTTGGACGCTGCAACAATGTCAAGCATTGCCAGAAAGATGTCTGCTTCATTACACCATTGATTTTAAATTAATTCTTGGCTCTTGTGCATTACCAAGCACTTCAGTGTTGCCAAATAAGATGATGACCCTCAGCTTTAAAGGGTGGGTTGTAGGGGCACCAAGAGAGAGCAAATGTAGCCTCAAAGCAGGAAAATGTAAAACCCAATGCAAAGTGTGGGGGCTGTCCTAACTGCAGGCCTTGGGGCTGGCTCTCATCTTGTCTCTCACAGCACTAGGACAGAAAACCCACGTTGTAAGCTATAGACTTTACATCTTACCCTATAGGGGAACCATGGGACCATATGGGTTCTCAAAACATGTGTTCTCACTTAGGAGTCTCTTGGAAAGACCTCAGACCCTAGTGGCTCCTGGCTGGTGCCCAGACCATCAGAGAGCACTCATTCAGTATCCTCCTCAGCCTTCTACTCTCCTGAAACAGAAAGAATTCATATTCAAGGGGTGAACTGATTGTTTGCCCTGATTAGACTGGGTAAGACAGAGAAATCTAAAATTTTCATCTGTGGCCTCTAATTCCAGTATCACTCATATGTGTAGCTCCCCCAGGAAGAAGTCATAAGTTCTTTTCTTCTGTAACTCTTTTTTTTTTTTTTTTGACTGTTAGGTATTTTCTTTTTCTAATTACTTTTTTATTAATTACAGTTATTCACTTTGCATCCCAGCTGTAGCACCCTCTCTCATCCCCTCCCAATCTCACCCTCCCTCTCTCACTTCCTCCCATGCCCCTCCTCAAATCTACTGATAGGGGAGGTCTTCCTCACCTTCCATCTGATCCTAGCCTATCTGGTCTCATCAGGAGTGGCTGCATTGTCTTCCTCTGCGGGCTGGTAAGGCTGCTTCTCCCTCAGGAGAAGGTGATCAAAAAGCCAGCCACTGAGTTCATATCAGAGACAGTGCCTGTTCCCATTACGAGGGAACCCACTTGGAGGCTGAGCTGTCATGGGTTACATCTGTGCAGGGGTTCTAGGAATTCTAGGTTATCTCCATGCATGGTCCTTTGTTGGAGTATCAGTCTCAGAAAAGACCCCTGTACCCAGAATTTTTGGCTCTGTCGCTCTCCTTTTAGAGCTCCTGTCCCCTCTAGGTCTTACTATCTCCCCCTTCTTTCATATGATTCCCTGCACTCTGTCCAAAGTTTGGCTATGAGTCCCAGCATCTGCTTTGATACCCTGCTGGGTAGAGTCTTTCAGAGGCCCTCTGTGGTAGGCTCCTGTCCTGGTTCCTGTTTTCTCCCTCTTCCGATGTCCATTCCATTTTCTCCCTTCACTCTTAACACTGGGGTCCTGAGGACGACACACAAAGTCTCCAGAAACCTTGCAGTGATTTGAATGACATGTTCACCTTATTCTAGAGCATTTAAATACTTGGTCCTCAATTTGTTGATACTATTTGAGAAGGCTTAGGAGGTGTGGCCTCTCTAGAGGAACCATGTAGGGGGCCCAGGTAGAGATCTATTTCTGATTCCATCTCCCTTCTTCTTGTTGTAGTTCAAGATATGAGTTGTCAGCTCTTCCTGTTGATATATCTGACATCTGCTGCCACATTTTCTTGCCTTGATGAAATCTTAGCCCTTTAGAACCGTAAGCCTGAATAAATAAATCCTTCCTTCTGTAAATTGCCTTGGTCATGGCATTGTATCATAGCAACAGCAAAATATCTAAGCTACGCTTAACTAAAACAACAACAAACCTAACCTTTTCTTCTATTTCAGTTCTCTCCTAATTTCACTAAAAAACAATTAGACAGGTCCCTTCCTCCTCTCCTTTCCTTCCATGGAAAAGGTAGAATGGAACCCAGTTCTATTCCGACAGAAGGGAACAGAGGGTATAGGTAGAGATGTGGGGAGCAACGCAGGTCCATAAAGCTTTACATTCTGTCAGCTGCCACACTATCTAACCAAGGAGAGCTTACCCCACCCTTTCTTGTGTCAAATAAGTCAAATAAGTTATTTTTAAATTAGAATTGAAGCTGGAAGTATAGCTCAGCGATAGATGGCCTACCTAATGTGTGTGAATCCATCACAGGATCATTAATTAAATTAATTATACAGGATGCTTTATGAATGGGCTTGACTAGATTGAAATACCCACAATGGAGGCTCATGAATATTGTACAGAGCCCTGAGGGAGCGACATCAATTAGATGGTTAAAGGAGACAGAAGCCGCAGGCAAGGATCATGTGTCAGAAAGGGAGAAGCTCAACAGCCTTCCTGGCCAGGACAGAAGGAACTCTGGGACCACTGCCAGCCCAAAGCATCCCAAGCAGCGTGAGGCAGAGACCAGACCAGGCCTTAGGCCGTGGGGGTGGGGTCTCAGAACTAGGTAGAGGAAACCCCAGGAGATGCTGAGATGTAGATCATCAAGGGAACTGGACATGAACCTCAGCTCTCACTAACTGGACCACAGTGTCTAAAAGGAGTCCAGTGCCACCCTGTTCATTGGCACAGGAAGCTTCTTAGAAACAAGCCATTGAAACAGACTATAGATGCACCAGTGTTAAACACACCAGAAAAATAAGACCATTTGTTTTCCCTTTATGTCAGTTTTTACATTTGGGGACTTTTAAAATTCCTCTTTTTCTTTCCTTCTTTCTTTCTTTCTTTCTTTCTTTCTTTCTTTCTTTCTTTCTTTCTTTCTTTGAAAGAACAGTAATTGCTTTTCTATCTGCTCATTTCTTTCCATTCTGAAAGAAAATAAAATTTAAAAATAATACATCTATAAGTAGATTCCTCTCCACATTGCTTTCTTATTCTATTCTTCAGAGTTGCTTTATAGCTCGTAGACTATGAGGCTGTAGCTCAAAGACAATGTAGAAAAAGGTGTGGGCTTGTATTGTTGATGGTCCTATGACGGGATGTATCAGAGACTGGTTCTTCCAGGAACGTTCCTCTAGGATTCCTCCACCTTTCAGCTGTTGTCCACACAGCTGGATTCCCTCACCTGCAGGGCCGCATCACCTCCAGAGCAGAAGGGATTGTTTCTTTACCTCAACCTCTCTACTGCATCAAGATTTGAACAGAGAAGAGCTGGCATACTCATAGAATAGAGCCAAAGTGTGTTTCATACAGGAACTATTAAATAATGGCAGGCACAGTTAAAAAGAACAGCCAAGGACCCCTGTAAGAAGCCATCACTACTTCTGAACTT
Organism: Psammomys obesus; assembly: GCF_907164565.1. Classification (NCBI taxonomy): domain Eukaryota; kingdom Metazoa; phylum Chordata; class Mammalia; order Rodentia; family Muridae; genus Psammomys; species Psammomys obesus. The sequence continues at coordinate 7,222,031 of NW_026590701.1, read as the reverse complement.
TATGTGTGCATGCCTCTGTGTGTGTGTGTGTCTGTGTGTGTGTGTGTGTGTGTGTGTGTGTGTGTCTGTGTGTCTGTGTGTCTGTGTGTGTGTTGGGGATTGAACCTAAGGATTCATTACAACTGAGCTATATCTGCAGTCCTGACTCCCAGTCTTGAAGAAACAACAAGAATAAAAGAAGAAAGTTAATCCCATGAAGAAAGCTGTCAGAAGAAGACTCTGGGACTGGGGAACTGTGCCTTGGCAGGAAGCAGTAAGCAAGACTGATAAATACTTTCAAATCCTGCAAATAAGTCATTTACCAAGCCCAGTTAAAAAACAGGATAAAAAAAAAAAAAAGACTTCATTCTTCATTGCTGTCCTCAGTAGTCAACTTCCTGGGCACAGAGAAATGCAGAAAAAGACAATAGTTTTCAGTGAGGGAGACATATGGAACATTAATGAGTCCCCATGCATGCTGTAGTTGTCCAGAGAAAGAAGAGGAGCCCTACCTTAAAATAATTCTGACCAAAGACATTACCTTAAATGATGGAGCTGACACAGGTTCAAATTAAAAACACAGGTTTTAAGAATGTTTAAAAAACTACTCTAGGGGAGCCAAGATGGTGGCACCGGGAGAACACCGTGTCTGAGAAGCGGGACAACACACTCCGTGCAGCGACCAGGAGACTGAACTCTGGGCCCTAAAACAACAGCGATCGACCGTGTTTCCCAGGTGAGGGGAGGCTCCCACGGCGTGGGAAGCGGTCGGGTCCACTCTCGGCTGCCCAGCCAGAACCCGGAAGAGAACCCGGCAACGCGGGCTTTGGGTCTCCAGGCTGGTGCTGTCAGCCTGCTTCTCACGATCAACTTCCCAGGCTGATTAGTGGGCACAAAGGGGCCTAAGGCTGGGAGTCCCAGTCGAAAAAAACCCCCACGGGGAAGGAAAGTTGCCAGACTGGTCACGGTTCACCCAGTCTTTCCCTGGAAGGTCTCTCCAACCACGGGTACCGGCAGCCATCACAATTGAGCTCCCGCGCCGTGCACTGATTGCAGCTGCGCGCTCAGCTCAAAATCCCTACTCCCTCTTCGGAGGAGGCAGGAGGTGTCCAGCAGAATCTGCCACAGACCACATTGTCCGTACCCCAACCCGAGATCGAGGATGAGAAAACCCAATCCTTTCGGGCACTCCCCCAAACGCCGCCATCACCCTGCCGCAGTGGAGCAGAAAGATAAAGAGGCGCACAGCGGCTTCACAGTGCCGGAACTCCAGTGCTGCCGCTGCTCCTAGCAAACAAACTACAGCTCAGGATCTGGGACTGTGGTCATTCTACACGTCCTGAGATTATCCTGGGTCCAGCGCAATAAGGTCTAGCAGCAAGTTCTATCACCGGCGCCCCCCCCTCCCGGCAAAGAAACGCCGCCAGCTCCGGACCGGGATCCAACTGAGGAGCCCCAACCCCTGCTGGCACTCCCCTGAGAGCACCTCCATAAGCTTGCCCTAGCAGAGGAGAAGGTCAGAGGGGAAGGACAGAGAGGCAGCCGCCAAGGACATAGCACCCTCTCTCCAGTGGCCCCTAGCAGAGAAACGCAAGCTCTGGATCTGAGGACACTCAACCCTACCCGGTACTCTCTTGGGATCAGCAAACATAGATTCTACCAGTAGGCTGCTTCTGGCAGAGAGATCTGGGCCCGGGATCTGGGATTGAGTACACTCACCCTAACTCTTTCCCGCGCCACCCAGGAACTAGTCAACATAACCCCTCCTGGCAGAGGGAAGGGACAAAGAGGCAGCACACAGGAAAGGTGGACACTGAGTCCTGTGGCCACAGTGTCACAGAGCTGACTGTTAGCCTACCCGTGCACTTCCGCAGCAGGAACAAAACAGAGAGTAGTGAACAAGGGGAACCCCTGTGCATTCCAACTGGTCCTGCAAGAGAGTGAGTGAGCCTTCTAGGGAGAGATTGCCCCAGACCCAGGACCTCTCCACAGAAGCAACCAGACGAAATCCCCGCCACCCACACTCCTAGTGAGGGCATCAGAGGGATTCTTGGGATAGCGACCCCAACATTGTAGCCTCAGCCTTGCAGGTCCACCAGGGTAATCCAGGCAAACAATCCCTGGATCTCAGTCAGAACTGCGTAATAGTGGCTTGCAGGCCACTGCAATAGTCAGAGAATCCGCACATGCACACTGCGCCCGCTAAAAGCACACGCGAATAGCGCCAGCGTCACATTCTTTACTTAGGCAAAACTGAAAACACAGTGCACACTCCCAAACCAGTGAACCTCTCTCATCTTCCTGAAAAAGCAGTCCAGAAAACAGAAAGAGAGGATCATAGCCCAAACTACAATCTTGAGGAACAACCAGTGAGGATTATAAATAACCAGATGGCTAGAGGCAGATGTAAGAACACTCCCAACAAAAATCAGGACATAATGACCTCACCAGCAACCCCACAAAACAATGGACACTTCAATTCACTACATATACAAGAAAGCGACCTCAAAACTATGTTTCTCCAGCTATTAGAGGCCCATAGAGATGAAATGAACAAAGCCCTCAGAGAAATAACCAAAGAAATCGAGACTAACCAAGAGGAAACAAATCGTGCACTCAGAGAAATGACCACGAAAATTGAGGCAAACAGAGAAGAAATGCACAAAGCTCTCAAAGAAATGTCCACACAAATGAAGGCAAATAAAGAAGAGATAAACAAAGCTCTCATAGAAATACAGGCAATTATACCCAAAGAAGTAGAGGCACAATTAGTGATACATAGAGAGGAAACGGACAAAAAAATAGAAGCTATCATTGAAAAGCAGGAGTCCACATTCAAACAGATGAAGGAAATGGTGCAAGACATGAAAACAGAATTAGAATCAATAAAGAAAACACGAATAGAGAAAAACCAGGAGCTGGAGAACATAGAGAAAAGATCAGGCACTACAAAGGTAAGCATCACCAACAGAATACAAGAGATGGAAGAAAGAATCTCAGGAGCCGAAGATACACTTGCGGAAATTGACACGTCTCTCAAAGAAAAAATAAAATCAGAAAAGTTCCAAACACAAAACATCCAAGAAATCAAGGACACCATGAAAAGACAAAACCTAAGAATAATAGGAGTAGAAGAAAAAGAAGACATCAGGCTCAAAGGTCCAGAAAATATCTTCAAGAAAATTATAGAAGAAACCTTTCCCAACTTAAAGAAGGAGATGTCCATAAACATACAAGAGGCCTACAGAACACCAAGTAGACTAGACCAGAAAAGAAATTCTTCATGTCACATCATAGTCAAAACACTGAACCTACAAAACAAAGAAAAAATTCTAAAAGCAGCAAGGGAAAAAGGCCAAGTAACATATGAAGGTAGACCTATCAGAATCACACCAGATTTCTCAACAGAAACTATGAAAGCCAGAAGGGCCTGGACAGAAATCATACAGTCCTTAAGGGACCACAGATTCCAACCCAGACTACTATACCCAGCAAAACTTTCAATCAACATAGACGGAGAATTCAAGATATTCCAAGACAAAACCAAATTTAAGCAATATCTACATAGTAACCCAGCTCTACAGAAGTTACTAGAAGGGAAACTCCAAACCAAAGAAAACAACTACATCGAAGGAAACAGAGGAAATAGATAACTACACAACAAAAAAAACCAAAAGAAGACAAGCAATGAAACTCAGTGACACCACCAACACCACATCTAAAGTAAGTAACAATTGTTGGTCACTAGTTTCTATCAACATCAACGGACTCAACTCCCCAATTAAAAGACACAGACTAACAGAATGGTTGCGGAAACAGGATCCATCATTCTGTTGCATCCAAGAAACACACCTATGCAACAAAGATAAACACTACCTCAGAGTAAAGGGCTGGAAAAATGTCTTTCAAGCAAATGGTTCCAGAAAACAAGCGGGAGTAGCCATCCTAATATCTAATAAAATAGACTTTCAACCCAAGTTAATCAAAAAAGATAAGGAAGGCCACTATATTCTCATCAAAGGAAAAATCCACCAAGAGGACATATCACAATTTTGAATATCTATGCCCCAAATACAAGAGCACCTACATTCGTAAATGAAACAATATTAAAGCTTAAATCACACATTGATCCTAAAACCCTAATAGTGGGAGACTTCAACACTCCACTCTCACCAAGGGACAGATCAACTAGACAGAAAACAAATAGGGAAATAAAAACACTTACAGAGACCCTAAATCAAATGGACCTAATAGACGTCTACAGATCTTTTCATCCAAACTCAAAAGAGTATACCTTCTTTTCAGCACCGCATGGAACCTTCTCCAAAATAGACCATATAGTTGATCATAAAGAAAGCCTCAACAGATACAAAAAGATTGAAATAATCCCTTGTATTCTATCTGACCACCATGGACTTAAACTGGACCTCAACAACAACAGAAATAACAAACAGCCTACACGCACATGGAAACTGAATAACCTGTTACTCAACGACAGCTGGGTTAAGGAAGAAATAAAGAAAGAAATTAAAGACTTCCTAGAATTCAATGAAAATGAAGGTACAACATACCCAAATCTATGGGACACATTGAAAGCAGTGCTCAGGGGAAAATTTATAGCACTAAGTGCCTGCAAGAAGAAATTCGTAACATCACATACAAACAACTTAATGGCCCAACTGAAAACTCTAGAAAAAAAAGAAGCAGATACACCCAAGAGGAGCAGAAGGCTGGAAATAATCAAACTCAGGGCTGAAATCAATTAACTAGAAACAAATAAAACTATTCAAAGAATCAATGAAACAAAAAGCTGGTTCTTTGAGAAAATCAACAAGATAGACAAACCCTTAGCCAAACTAACTAAAAAGCAGAGAGAATCTATCCAAATCAACAAAATCAGAGATGAAAAGGGTGACATAACTACAGACACAGAGGAAATTCAAACAATCATTAGGTCATATTACAAAAGCCTATATGCCACAAAATTTGAAAACCTAAATGAAATGGACAATTTTCTTGATAGATTCCATCTTCCAACATTAAGTCAACATCAGGTAGAAAGACTGAACAGCCCTATATCCCCCAAGGAAATTGAAGCAGTCCTTCATAGTCTCCCCTCCAAAAAAAGCCCTGGGCCAGATGGTGTCAGCGTGGAATTCTACCAGACCTTCAAAGAAGTGCTCACACCAATTCTCCTCAAACTATTCCACAAAATAGAAACAGAAGGTACATTACCAAACTCATTCTATGAAGCGACAGTCACCCTGATACCTAAACCACACAAAGACCCAACAAAAAAAGAGAACTTCAGACCTATCTCTCTTATGAACATTGACGCAAAAATACTTAATAAAATACATGCAAACCGAATCCAAGAACACATCAAAGATATCATACACCACGACCAAGTAGGCTTCATCCCAGGCATGTAAGGGTGGTTCAACATACGGAAATCCATCAATGTAATCCACCACATAAACAAACTGAAGGAGAAAAACCACATGATAATCTCCCTAGATGCTGAAAAAGCATTTGACAAAATCCAACATCCATTCATGTTTAAAGTATTGGAGAGATCAGGGATACAAGGCACATATCTAAACATAGTAAAGGCAATATACAGCAAGCCTATAGCCAACATCAAACTCAGTGGAGAGAAACTTAAATCAATCCCACTGAAATCAGGGACAAGACAAGGCTGCCCACTCTCTCCCTACCTCTTCAACATAATACTTGAAGTCCTAGCCAGAGCAATAAGACAACTAAAGGAGATCAAGGGGATACATATCGGAAAGGAAGAGGTCAAAGTGTCACTATTCGCAGATGATATGATAGTTTATATGAGCGACCCCAAAAATTCAACCAGAGAACTCTTCCAGTTGATAAACACCTTCAGCAAAGTGGCAGGATACAAAATCAACTCAAAAAAATCAGAAGCCCTCCTGTATACCAAAGACAAAATGGCCGAGAAAGAAATTAGGGAAACAACACCCTTCACAATAGCCACTAACCACATAAAGTACCTTGGGGTGACACTAACCAAGCAAGTGAAAGACCTGTTTGAGAAAAACTTCAAGTCTCTGAAGAAAGAAATTGAAGATCTCAGAAGATCTCCCGTGCTCATGGATTGGCAGGATTAACATTGTGAAAATGGCTATCCTGCCAAAAGCAATCTACAGATTCAATGCAATTCCCATCAAAGTACCAACTCAATTCTTTACAGACCTTGAAAAAAAGATTCTCAGCTTCATATGGAGAAACAAAAAACCCAGAATCTCCAAAAAAAAATCCTGTACAACAACAGATCATCTGGAGGTATCTCCATCCCTGATCTCAAGTTGTACTACAGAGCAATAGTAATAAAAACTGCATGGTATTGGCATAAAAACAGAAAGGAGGATCAATGGAACCGCATAGAAGACCCAGACATAAACCCACACACCTATGAATACTCCATTTTAGACAAAGAAGCCAAAACCATTCAATGGAAAAAAGACAGCATCTTCAACAAATGGTGCTGGTCCAACTGGATGTCCACATGCAGAAAAATGAAAATAGATCTATATTTATCACCCTGCACAAAACTAAAGTCCAAGTGGATCAAAGACCTCAACATAAAACCAGATACTCTAAATCTGTTAGAAGAAAAACTGGGAAACAGCCTAGAACTCATTGGCACAGGAGACAACTTCCTGAACAGAACACCAACAGCATAGGCTCTAAGAGCAACAATCAATAAATGGGACCTCATGAAACTGAAAAGCTTCTGTAAAGCAAAGGACACTGTCATCAAAACAAAACGCCTGCATACAGATTGGGAAAGAATCTTCACTAACCCTTTATCTGACAGAGGACTAATATCGAGTATATACAAAGAACTAAAGAAGCTGAAAAGCAGCAAACCAAGTAATCCAATTAAAAAATGGGGAACAGAGCTAAACAGAGAATTCTCGACAGAGGAATATCGAATGGCAGAGAAACACTTAAAGAAATGCTCATCCTCATTAGCCATCAGGGAAATGCAAATCAAAACGACCCTAAGATATCACCTTACACCCATCAGAATGGCCAAAATGAAAAACTCAAGGGACAACACATGCTGGAGAGGTTGTGGAGAAAGGGGAACCCTCCTCCACTGCTGGTGGGAATGTAAACTGGTACAACCACTCTGGAAATCTATCTGGCGCTTTCTAAGACAATTAGGAATAGTGCTTCCTCAAGACCCAGCTATACCACTGCTAGGTATATACCCAAAGTTTGCTCAAGTACACAAAAGGGATATTTGCTCAACCATGTTTATAGCAGCTTTATTTGTAATAGCCAGAACCTGGAAACAACCCAGATGTCCATCAACGGAGGAATGGGTACAGAAATTGTGGTATTTTTACACAATGGAATACTACTCAGCAATCAAAAAGGAGGAAATCATGAAATTTGCAGGCAAATGGTGGGATCTAGAAAAGATCATCCTGAGTGAAATATCCCAGAAGAAGAAAGACAAACACGGTATATACTCACTTATATAGACCTATAAGATATGATAAACATAATGAAATCTATACACTTAAGAAAGATAATCAAGAGAGCGGACATGGGGTAAGATTATCAATCCTCATTTTGAAAGACAGATGGGATGCGCATTGAACATTGACAGGAGTCTACTGAGCGCATTTGAAAGACCCTAACTAGCAGTGTTTTCAAAGCAAAGACTCATGACTAAACCTTTGGCAGAGTACAGGGAATCATAAGAAAGAAGGGGAGTTAGTCTGATGAGGAGAGAATAGGAGCTCCACAAGGACCAAATATATCTGGGCCCAGGGTCTTTTCTGAGACTGACATGCAACCAAGGACCATGTATTGATATAACCTAGAACCTCTGCTCAGATGTAGCCTGTGGTAGCTCAGTAACCAATTGGTTTCCCAAAGTGAGGGGAACAAGGACTATTTCTAACAAGAACTCAATGACTGGCTCTTTGGCCTCCCCACCCCCCAAGGGAGGAGCAGTCCTGTTAGGCCACAGAGGAGAGCTTTGCAGCCAGTCCTGAAGATACCTGATAAAACAGGATCAGATGAATGGGGAGGAGGTCCACCCTATCAGTGGACTTGGCAAGGGGCACGGTGGAGATGAGGGAGGGAGGGAGGGACTGGGAGGGAATGAGAGATCGGGACACGGCTGGGATACAGAGTTAATAAAATGTAACTGATAAGAAAAAAATAAAATTAAAAAAAAAAACTACTCTACCAGGGAAAATAAATAAAATCGAAAGCAGATGCATTCAAAACAAATCTTAGACATTTATCAGTGTAACACAATACTCTTTGAGTAGCTTTATATTTGACTGTTTGGCGTGTTTGGTTTGCTCCTCTGTCTCCCAGGCTGAACTTGAATTTGTTTTGTAGCCTAAATTAACTCTATTCTTGAAATCCCCATGCTTTGGACACCCAAGAGCTGGGGTTACATGTGTGAGCTACCACACACTACTAAAATAGCTTTTATATACTTACAAAACCAAAACAGTTCCTCTAGTGTTATGAAATATGTCAGAAAGCATACATTCAGTTTAATTCTCACCCAATGCAATGAATGACTATTACAAGAAAGGCTGGGGAGGCCTTTAAGCGTTGAGTCTGGATCTTGTGTAACCTAGAGCTCCAATGAGATAAGAAATGGAGACAGCAGAATTCCCCAGAAGCTAATGAGGGGTGGGCAACTCGTCTGCCTTGTGCAATGGCAAACAAGAGACCATCTCAAACAAGGTATGTGGTGTATGGGGAAGGGCTCTTCCTTCTAAAATGACCACCTGAGTCTGAACTCTGGAGTACACACGGTAACAGGAGAGAACTGTCTCATTGTGACTTGTAGTGTGTATGTATGTGTGGGGTGTGTATGTGGTGCATGTGTGCATGTGTGTATATGGTATGTGCATTGTGTGTGTGAAGTATGTATGTGTGTGTTGTGTGTGTATGCATATGGTATATGTGTGTATGTGGTGTTTGTGTGATTTTTTTTTTTTTAAAGAAGGCTTCACTGACTCATTGCCTACTGAAGAAAGAGAATTTAGGGCTCCTCTCTCCATCCTCATCTCTAGCATTGTGAGGAGCTAGGTGTCTTCTGGGAGTCAATACCACTCAGTTGTTGTCATGCTCTCAAGTAAGAGGTGGCAGGGTGGCTAGCTGAAGCTGTCTTCTGGATATAGCTGTATGGGGCAGCCTGTCCAGTACTGTGACAAAACACCTGACAGAGACAACTTAAGGAAGAAAGGTTTGTTTTAGCTCATGGTTTCATAGCTTTCAGCTCATGCAGGTCTGGAGCGCATGCTGCGGCTGGCTCATCTCACGGCAGCAGGAAGCAGAGAGGAAATGTCTGTGTTAGTAGGACCCCTTCCTTTTCCCATTTTTATTCCATTTGGGGCCTCAGCCTTTGAGAAGGCTCTGCCCACATTCAGGGTAGGTTAATGTCTTCTGGAAACATGCTCACAAATATACTCAGAGAGGTGCTTTCATCTAGATGCTTCTCAGTCCCACCAAACCGACAGACACAGAAGACCACAGTGTGTGCAAAGTACTAGGAAATCAGAGAAAGGAAAGGGGGTTGAAATGAAAGATGAGAAATACGCCAACTGCTCCCTTTAATTCAGAAGGAAATAGCTCAGCCAGAAAGGGTGTTTCATCTAAATGTAAGACCATCTTTCCTTTTTCTACCTTTGAATTCAGCTGAAATATAAAAAGCAAATTCCATGAGCAAGAAAATTTGTGCAATCCACAGAACATGAACCTTGAGTAAAGGAAATGGGGGGCAGGGTACTTACACTTAAAAATCTCACATCTGTAATTAACTTAAATTTATCTTATATTTAGTTTTCCTGTTCAACTTCCAGAATATTTTAACAGTAAAAACACCAGAATTACATTTTTTTCTTTAGTAATAAGAAAGTCTGGTACTACTTCACAAATCAACCTTTTCAATGAGCAAAAACATTCCATGAGTCTTCATGCTCCGAAAGCCACTGATTACACCTGATCACCTTTTGTTGGGGTTAAGCACGCTTCAATCAGCTCACAGGAAGACTGTGCTGCCTGAGTTCTGTGTAGGCCTGAGGCTGGCCTAGAAGGCTGTCCCATCAGAGGATCTCTGTGAATAACACTCAAGGAGGGATGAGGCCTACCCAGAGAAGAAAGGTCTGAGGGTCACTGTACAGATACACTTACCAAAGGAAAAAGGGGTGGCATGATGGTTTGAAAGGGACCCTAAATTTTATGAGCTAGGAACTTAATCTTCAGAGTCATATTGTTGGTAGTAGGGGAAGAGATCATTGTAGAGCGAGTAGGTCACATGTCTGTTTTAGTGACAATATATTCAGAGAGTCAGGGACTAATGTGGTGTGGAGACAATAGCTTTGTTTTAATAGCAGACTCTCTGGATTGCTTACTCTAACTTGCCATCTGTTACCCTAAAATTTTTAAGAATCTGCAGAGTCCCCACAAGCAAGAAGACCCTCGCCAGGTGCAATCCCTTGAACTTGAGCTCCTCAGCCTCCTGAATCGTCAGAAATAATTTTATTTTCTTTTAAAATTTTCTATCTTATTCATTACTTGGGGTAGACATGCACTACAATACACATATGGAAGTCAGAGCACAACTTTGTGTTTTTTTCTTTCCACTTTTATGGGAGTTCTGGGCATTCAGCTCAGGTCTTTCTTCAGTGTTAGAGGTTGGTCGGATGCTAATTACTAGCCCTCTGTGTAAACCTGCCTAAGTCATTATACCTGACTGGCTGATTAAACAGCCTATACCTGGGCAGGGCAGAATGGGGTAGGAGTGGCTAAGGTTCCAGGGCTTTGGAGAATCCCATGAGGAATCACTGGAAAGACAGACAGACGGGAAGAAAGGAGGAAGGAGGACACCATGATGAGTTGGTGTGGAGAAGAAACCTAGTGAGGCTGGGGAGAAGGACTTCAATAATGGCGTGAAAAGGTCCAGATGAAGAATAAAAAAAAGTATCTAAGAGATTATGGAGGGAAGATATGATGACTAAGGAGGATGGCATTGAATGGGGGCTGGGAGATGGATGGTGAGGTGATTTAGACAATGTAGGTAGGAAATATCTATCTGCCCAGCCAATGGTAAATAGCAATTATAAAATCTAACAGGTGTCTGGTGTCTTATTATTTGTGATAGTGGGTTAGATAATACCACTGTGATAATCATAGGACTAATAATAAACATTGTATAGCTCAACAGCTATATTTTATTTACTACAACACTTCAGGCTTCTATGGCAAGTGCTATATCCTCTGAGCCATCTTACCGGCTCTGCTTTCTTTTCTCTTTAAATCACCCAGTTTTAGGTATTCTCTTTTTTTTTTTTTTATTTTAAAGATTTATTTATTTATTTTTATGTATATAATGTGTTTTGCATGTACACCTGCAGGCCAGAAGAGGGCATCAGATTTCATTACAGATAGTTGTGAGCCACCATATGGCTGCTGGGAATTGAACTCATGACCTCTGGAAGAGCAGCCAGTGCTCTTAACCTCTGAGCCATCTCTCCAGCCCCCTCAGGTATTCTCTTATAGCAACAGAAACAAGTTAAGACACGTAAGAAAAAGTTTAAAAAGGGAGCTCCTTAGTGTGTGGTGTACTTGACAAGAATTACAGTATCCTGTTGGGGTGCTTGAAAGCAAAGATTGCTGGTTAGAGGAGTCCATGTTAGTCAGACACAGCCTCAAGAGCACCCTGTGGTTTGAGCATTCCATGCCAAGAACAGTGCCCAGAGTATGAGCTTAGGCAGCAGCTTCAGAGTGGGTAGGAAGAAACCAGCCACTGCGTCATTTATCCCTGGCCTATCCTATGCTTCCTTCACTGTGAACGCTCCCTGATGGACATCATGCTCTGTGGAGTTTCATGCCTGCAGATCAGGCATTCTCACACCCACCAGAGAGCAGTGCTAACTGAAGCTGTGTGGACAGGAAAGGCTCTAATACCTCTTTGACAATGAATTATGGGCACTTCCAAGAAGGAAAGAGAGAGGCTTATAGAGTCTGCCTTTCAGAATGAGCCTTGTTGGTCTTTTCAAGAAATATTTTGGCATCCACCATTGGAAAAGACAACATTAACCATATCAGTTTTGAGAAGTGACCTGTGTGCCCTTCATCTCTGCCACCATGGCTATCTTATCCATAAGCTTGTCATGTCAGAGCTATGGTGGCCAATGTCATTTCTACTTGTTTTTTTTTTTTTTTTGTATATGCCTTCCACAGTGGTAGTTAACCTAATCCAAAGCTGACCAGACATTTGCCATGCCTCCATGCCACCTGCATGCCTTTCCTACCATATTTTCTTATTCTCTGACTCTCTTATCTTTCCAGACCTCTGCTTATGAGCTCATCCACACTCTCCTCTCCTCTCAAGACATAGATTCCGCACAAACGATGGACGAATACACTGCTTGAAGCTCCACCCACAAAGAAAAACATCTCTACCTCTTTACTTTCCATCCACACTGTCAGCCCTCTAAAAACCAAACGTGGATCCTTCCTCTTTCTTCAGTTGGTTAGTTGGGCTTGGTTTTAGCCAAAGTTCTCCAACAAAGAGTGTGAGTGTGTGTGTGTGTGTGTGTGTGTGTGTGTGTGTGTGTGTGTTGTACATATACACACACACAACAGAATTCCATTGTTTGTAGCTAGGATGTGGCTCACTGGTAGAGCCCTTGCCTAGTATACACAAGCCACTGAGTTCAACTGAACACCAGACACCAAAATACGTGTTTATAAATATAATATACACATATATTACATATTATATATATATATATATATATATATATATATATATTTAAGAAAGAGGAAGTGTTATGAAGAATTAGCTTATGTAATTATGGAGATTTGCATGTGCAATATCTGCAAGGCAGGCTGGCAGTCCTGAGGAGAGGGTATCACAGCTTAGAGCTAAAGGCAACCCAGAGGCAAATCTCATCTACCTATGGGGCACTTGTTTTGGTTGTTTGTTTGTTTGTTTTCTCATAAGGCCTTCACCTGATTGGACAAGGTCTACTTCTGTTGCAGAGAACAAACTGCTTTATTTAAAATCTTCTTAAATATGTCATATCTCTAAAAATCCCCTCCCTTCCCAGCAACATCTAGACTTTACCAATGTTTACCAAATTCTGCCAAGCATTAACTAAATATCTGAGCGCTTTAAACCAGACATACTGACATATAAAAGTAGCTCTTGCTAGCTCTACATTTCATGATTGTATGAGAGAATTGAGAAAAGTCATGATGCGTCCACAGTTGACAGGATGGACCATCTGCTTAGATCGTCTCTCCCATCCCTCTGCTCCTGCTCAGTCCCACTTCTCTGTATTCCAGCGGATGCTGAGAGGCCCATGCTGAGCTTCATGACTTGGTGGGTATCCTTGAATTTACTTTACACTGGACACTTAGAAACAAGAACTAGTTCTCATAAGCATCTGAAAGTGCCATGTCCTACGTAATGGTTCTGGAAACCTGACTGGGACAACTGAAGAATAAAGAGATGGCAGATGCTAAAGAAATAACATACACATACAGAAAAGCTGGGACGCGGTGGGCTGTGCCGATTGATGATGTGCATGCTAGAGTGAGTTCACGTGCGGCAGCAGGAGGCTGATCAGCTGGTCTTGGTAGGAGCTTTCTGTAGGAGAGTAGTTTCAGGCTGCAATCATCTTTAAGGAAGAAGTTAAAGTTGGTTTTGCACACACTGCTCAGCTGTTTGTAAAGACTCATACTTTGACCATAAGAAGGCTATGTCATTCTTCTGAGCCTCACCATTTCCATGGGTCTGAGGCACTGGGCTTCTTCACGTGACCATGATCATATCAACAATACACACTCAGAACAAGAGGATTATATGCAAGCTGACAAAAGAAAGAAGTAATCAATAGCCCTATTCAGCCACAAAACCTACAATGCACAACAATGACAGCACAGCCCATTATTCCCAAGGGTGTCACAGTGGCACTTTTATCTTTCATATAACCAACAGCTTGTTTGATTGGACTCAAAGTCCATTAAACAGGTATGTATCCATGCTTGGTACTGCACAATTAGCCAACTGCCCTGTCTGAAGAGGATATAGATACAAGAAGAAACTCTACAACTGAAAATGTCCTAAATCAATATAAGCTCTAACTGTATTCTAAATACTTACTTTAGCCACAGATAAGTGTAGCTTTCACCCCTCAGCAAAGTCTTCTGTTTTGCAGGAGACAAAAGTTGCTTCAGAGATCCACAACTGGTCAAAATGCAGAGAATAAGTAAATGACCACAAGGAGCCTAGTACCAATTGGAACATCTAAAACACAACTCCTCCACCTGAGGCTCATGGGGGGGGGGCTATAACAGCCAGAAAATGTTTATGCAAGAAGAGGCTGTTCTGGGTGCCAATGGGAAGGATGCTGAACTCTCACCTTACTATTTTAAATTCTCCTTGTCTTCTCAATGATTTGGCTGCCTAAAATGGTCTGCAATTTATTTTTCCTGTTACTTGTCTGTAATAATATGGAATTACGTGTATATAATCTAAAGAAGATCATTTACAAGACTACTTTGAACAGCAGCAGTCCTGTTGTCAGGACACCTGCTGCAAGATAGTATCTTCTAGATACCACAGGAATACTGTTCCCATGAAATCTCAGCAATATGGTTGCCTAAACAAGACCTGCCCGATGACAGGTCATAGATGTGCCAGCATAGATGAAGGAAATCCGTAGTGTCCTACCCTGAGATGAAGAACTACAGGTGATCAACGGCTGCTGAAAATTGGCCTTCTCCAGGGATGAACCTTCTGGTAGGTCATCCAGACCCAGAAGTCAGCCCTAAACACACATGCATATGAGCAACATTAAATGGATTCAGTAGAGTGTGTGTGTGTGTGTGTGTGTGTGTGTGTGTGTGTGTGTGTGTGAAAGAGAAGGAGTAATGAGAGGGAGGAAGACATAGAAGGAGATGGAGAAAGAAAGAGAGGGTTGAAATGCTGTAAATACAATACTCATGTACGAAATTCTTAAAAACAATTTAATTTTTTAAATTAAAAACATAAAAAACTTCTTTTTGCTGGGCATGTAGGTACATGACTGCAATCTTAACATTTGGAAGGCTGAGGCAAAGGGATGACAAACTTGAAATTATCCTGGGCTATATAATAAGGCCTTGTCTCAAGATTAAAATGAAAAAAAATTCAAATACTAAAACCAGCCATTGTTAATAATAGAATAATTGATGGTTTGCCTTCTTTTTAATGAAGGTCAATTTTTTCCTCAGCATCATAAAATATGAACAATTTTTTCCTGAGCTAAAAGAATTTTAATGAGAAAATAGTGTCGGTGTGATATAAAATTTTGTTTAAGAGCTAGTAAAATAGCTCAGTGGGTTGACACATTTGGGACTATGCCTGACAACCTGAGTTTGAGCCCTCATGGGATCTGCATAGGGGAAGCAGAGAACAGACTCCTCCTGTTTGTCTTCTAACCACACTCCAACACAATAAAGTAAGTAAGTAATAGAATTTTTTTAATGCAAGACTTTGTTTAATATCATCCTCCCAATGTTTGCCTAATGCTTTACATAACTTTATCTAATAATTATTTTCATACACATATTGAAAATTTCATACATAAAATTTATTTGAAATCAAGGGGCTGGAGAAATGGCTCAGCAGTTAAGGGCACTGGCTACTAGGTCCTGGGTTCAATTCCCAAAAACCACATGGTGGCTCAGAACCATCTGTAATGGAATCTGATTCACTCTTCTGGTGTGCATGAAAACAGAGCATTCATGTACATTACATAGATAGATAGATAGATAGATAGATAGATAGATAGATAGATAGATAGATAGATTTGAAATCAAATACATTTACTTCATTATACCATGTCTCCTTCCTAATGAACAAAAATCTTAATGTTTATATTAGACAATGCACAGAGTTTTCATACATCTGGTTTTTGCCAAAGTAGTGTGCATTTGTGTAGGCCTCCCTAAAGATTTCTTCTTAAACTTTCAAAAAATCTTTTCCATTTGTAGCAGTAGCTAGTTTTCCTTTAGGCTTTGTCTAAAAGAATGAGTGCATTAGCCATTTTCACATACACACACACAAAGTTTTAGTTTATACACAGACATTCAACACTCTACATTTATTTGCTTTGACTAACCTCAGAAATCCAAGCAAAACAAATTTAGAGTAGGTGTATAAACAAGGTCACAGGGTTAAGGCTTGATGTTTAACTCTTTCAGCTTCTCCTGCCAGTCAAAAGCATGCAAATCATAGGATGGAGGTAGTGTTTGCTATGCAAGCATAAAGATTTGAGTCTGGATCGCCAGCACCCATGAAAACTCTGGGTGAGTGTGCATGTCTGTAATCCCAGCCCTGGGCAAGCAGAGAGGAGAACAAAATAGGGAGACCCTAGCAGTTCACTGGCCAGCCAGTCTAGTTCAGTGAGAGAGCCTCTCAGTTACTAAGATGGACAGCAGCAGCAAAAGATACTGGAAGTAAACCTCTGAACCACACACACATATACACACACACACATGCTTACTCACTCACTTACACATTTACACGCCACACACACAGACATTCGCACACTCACAGACACATTGACACACATGCACACATGCTCACACACACACACATGCTTACCACACATGGACACACACACAAACACACACATTCACACATTTGGGGTACTTCCCAGAAAAAACAGGAGTAAAGCAGCTACCCACAGCCAGCTCACTTGGGGCTTCCAAGAGCTGGCAGATTACCAACCACTGTGGCAGTGAAGTGGATAGTGAAGCTGGGAGAGGTTTAGAGATGTGTTCCTCTCACCTATGCTCTCCATTTCATCCTGATTAACTCTGCCTGGTGTTTTTAAAGTTTATATTAAGTAAATAATAAATATCCCTTGATGGACTGGTAAATTTTTTGTTGTTGTTTTGGGGTTTTTTTGTTTGTTTGTTTTGGTTTGTTTTTTGAGACAGGGTTTCCCTGTGTATCTCTGGCTGTCCTGGAACTCACTCTGTAGACCATCCTGGGCTCAAACTCAGAAATCTGCCTGCCTCTACCCCTTGAGTGCTAGGATTAAAGGCCTGTACCACCACCACCCTGCAAGGCTACATTTTTAAATCTATCATAATGGTATTTCTGAAGAAAAGAAACTAGACAGAGATAGGTCAGGGATACAGGTAGAAAGTAAGGGAGTAGACCAAGGGAACAAATGAGGAGAAAATTATATGTATGTATAAAATGATACCCACCACTTCATATGATATTCTTGAAAGTTAATTCACAAAAGAAAGAAAATTATATTTTCAAACTCACTAACTGTTAGGGAGGGAACCTGCCTGCCTGCATCACATGTAATATGAGAGAAAGACCTTTGAAAATACTGACATTTGAGGGTTGGAAACACGTTTCTAAAACTGAATGTTGGATGTGGTAGTGGGGTGCTGTGTGTGTCCTTCCTGCCTGTCCTACCTCCACCGCACAAGGAACCAGCTCCCTGTAGACTCACAGTTGACAGGTGCACAGCTTAGAGCAAAGGCTGAAAGGGTCTTGCACTGTGTTTAGAGAACACAAACAAGATCAAGTTGAATCCTGACTCTTATGAGAAATTACTGTGGCCTCTCATCATTGATTGGGCTTCTCTCTTAAACTTCAAGTGCAAATTTTTCATCTGAAAAAGTAATCACCCAGCAGCCCATGGCCACACAGCAGTCTAGAGTACAAGGAATAGTCATCCCAGGCACAGACATCCTTGGGATGCTTTGATGTGAGGGCGCAGGGGACCTGCTCTTTTTCCTTTAATGAGATGTACAGGATTAAAAATGCCCATGTAGGGCTGGGGCAGTTCAAGAGCAGCATACTTGTCTGGAATGACGAGGCCCTGTGTTGCATGACCAGCATGAGGAGAGCAAGTTTGCAAGGACAGGTGCAAAGCGTGATAAACAAGTGCAGACCTCTGCTTTGGAGTAAAAGGGGTACACCTTTTCAATGAGTCTCTCACAGTTCTTGTCCCCCACACGAAGGCAGCCTTTAGAGAAGGCTGTGCCTGTGCCTAGCCCTGGTTATGTTCCAGTGGCTCCGCCTCATCTCCATTGTGAAATGAGAGTGATGCCTCGACAGCAGCTCTGGGAGAGCAGAGGACATGTGACTTCAACTTCACATCCAGCTCTCCAATTCTTGGCCTCCTTTGTCTTTTGTTGTTTTGGTTTTTTCAAGACAGGGTTCCTCTGTGTAGCGCTGGCTATCTTAGACTTGCATTATAGACCAGGCTGGCCTCAAACTCAGAGATCCACCTGCCTCTGCCTCCAGAGTGCTGGAATTAAAAGCATGCAACACCACACCTGACTCTTTTTGCATTTTTATCTATACAACAGAAAATTTAACCTGAACCCTGGTCTAAACAGGGGAACTGAGAAACAATTCCAAAATCAAGAAAGAAATTAAGACTTTCTAGAATCAAATGAAAATGAATACACAGCATATCCAAATTTTTTAAGGCAGTTCTAAGACACAAGTTCATAGTGCTTAGTGCCTACATAAAAAAAAGGAGAGATTTTTATACTTGTAATCTGACAACACATCCAAAAACTCTAGAACAAACAGAAGAAATCACACAAAAAAAAGAAAGAAAAAAAAGAAATAATCAAACTCAGGGCTAAAATCAACAAAGCACAATTAAACAACCAGAAAACAAGAATCAATGAAACAATGAGTTTACTCTTTGAGAAAATCAGTAACCATTGACAAATAAAACTAACCAAATTAACTAAAAGACAGATAGAGAAAATCTAAGTTAACAAAATTAGAAATAAAAGGGGAATATAACAACAGATACCAAGGAAATCCAGATAATCATAAGGACATACTTTAAAACCTATACTCCACTAATTTGAAAAATCTAAAGACATGGATATTTTTCTTGATACATACCACTTACCAATGATAAATCAAGATCAGATAAGCAATTTCAACAGACCTATAACCTCTAGTGAAATAGAGGCAGTAATTGAAAGCCTCCCAACCAAAAAAAAAAGACCCAGGAACAGATGATTTTAGTTTAGAATTCTCTCAGATACTCCTCAAATTATTTCACAAAATATGAACAGAAAGAACATTGCACATTTCATTTTATGAGAGCCACAATTGCCCTGATAATCAAACTACATAAAGACCCAACAAAAAAAGAGAATTACACGTCAATTTTCTTTATGAACATAGAAGTAAAAATTCTCAAAAAAAAAAAAAAAAAAAACAAACTTGCAAACTGAACCTAACAATACATCAAAAAGATCATCCACATAATGAAATAGACTTCATCCCAGAGATACATGGGTAGTTCAACATATCAATAAACATGATCCATCACATAAACAAATTGAAAGAAATAATCATGGTCATCATATTAGATACAGAAAAGACCTTTGACACTTTGACAAAAACATCTAACACACCTTCATGATAAAAGTCCTGGAGAGATTAAAGATATAACAGAAATACTTAAACATAATAAAGGCAATTTACCGCACACCCATAGCCAACATCAATTTAAATGGAAAGAAACACAAAACAATTCCATTTAAAGTCAGGGACAAGGCTGTCCACTCTTTCTATACCTAATCAATACAGTAGTCTTAGTCATACTTATTTTTAAATTTTATTAATTGCACTTTATTCACTTTGTATCCCCTCATGAGCCCCTCCCTTCTCCCCAACTGGTCCCACCCTCTCTCCCCCTTCTTCACACATACCCCTCCCCAAGTCCACTGATAGGGGAGGTACTCCTTTCCTTCCTTCTGATGTTACTCTATCAGACCACATCAGAAGTGGCTGCATTGTCATCTTCTGTGGCCTGGTAAGACTGCTCCCCCCCCAGGGGGAGGTGATCAAAGAACAGGCCAATCAGATTATGTCAGAGTCAGTCCTTCTTTCCATTACTTGGACACTAAACTGTCATGGGCTACATCTGTGCAGGGGTTCTAGGTTATCTCCATACATGGAACTTAGTTGGAGTATGAGTCTCTGGGAAGACCCCTGTGTTCAAATTTTCTGGTTCTGTTGCTCCCCTTGTGGAGTTCCTGTCCTCTCCAGATCATACTATTTCCCACTTCTTACATAAGATTCCCTGCACTCTGCCCAACAGTTGGCCGTAAGTCTCAGCATCTGCTTTGATAGTCTGCAGGGCAGAGCCTTTCAGAGGCATGTTCCTAGGTTGTTTCTTGTTTTCTTCTTCTGCTGCTGTCCATCCTCTTTGCCTTTCGGGGTGAGGATTGAGTGTTTTAGTCAGGCTCCTCTCTCTTGATTAGTTTCCTTAGATGTACAGATTTTAGGAAGTTTATCCTATGGTATATGTCTATATGAATGAGTATAAACCGTGTGTGTCTTTCTGCTTCTGAGACAGCTCACTCAGGATGACCCTTTCCAGGTCCCACCATTTACCTGCAAATTTCACGGTTTTCTTATTTTTCATTGCTGAGTAATACTCCATTGTTTAGATGTACCACAATTTGTGCATCCATTCTTCAGTTGAGGGGCATCTGGGCTGTTTCTAGCTTCTGGCTATTACAAATAAAGCTGCTACAAACATGGTTGAGCAGATATCCTTATTGTGTACTTGAGCCTCTTTTGGATATATGCCTAGGAGTGGTATAACTGGATCTTGAGGAAGTGCTATTCCTAGCTGTCTGAGAAAGCGCCAGGTTGATTTGCAGAGTGGTTGTACAAGTTTACATTCCCACCAGCAGTGGAGGAGGGTTCCACAACCTCTCCAGCATGTGTTGTCACTTGAATTTTTCATCTTGGCCATTCTGATGGGTGTAAGGTGAAATCTCAGGGTTGTTTTGATTTGCATTTCCCTAATGGTTAATGACGTTCAGCATTTCTTTAAGTGTTTCTCTGTCATTTGATATTCCTCTATCAAGAATTCTCTGTTTATCTGTGTTCCCCATTTTTTAATTGGATTACTTGATTTGCTGCTTTTCAACTTCTTTAGTTCTTTATGTATATTGGATATTAGCCCTCTGTCAGATAGAGGGTTGGTGAAGATTCTTTCCCAATCTGTAGGCAGTCATTTGGTTTTGAGGACTGTGTCCTTTGCTTTACAGGTTTTCAGCTTCATGAGGTCCCATTTATTAGTTGTTGATCTTAGAGCCTGTGCTGTTGGTGTTCTATTCAGGAAGTTGTCTCCTGTACCAATGAGTTCTAGGCTCTTCACCACTTTTTTTTCTAAGCAGTTTAGTGTGTCTGGTTTTATATTGAGGTCTTTGATCCACTTGGAATTCAGTTTTGTGCAGGGTGATAAGTATGGATCTATTTTCATTTTTCTACATGTAGACATCCAGTTAGAGCAGCAGCATTTGTTGAAGATGCCATCATTTTTCCAGTGTATGGTTTTGGCATCTTTATCAACGATCAGGTGTCCATAAGTGTGTGGGTTTATTTCTGGGTCTTCTGTTCGGTGCCATTGATCCACCAGTCTGTTTCTATGGCAGCATCACGCAGCTTTTAGTATTGTTGCTCTATAGTACAGCTTGAGATCAGGGATGGAGATACCTCCAGAAGATCTTTTATTGTAGAGGATTGTTTTAGCAATTCTGGGTTTCTTGTTATTCCATATGAAGTTGAGAATTTTTCTTTCAAGGTCTGTAAAGAATTGTGTTGGTAATTTGATAGAAATTTCATTGAATCTGTAGATTGCTTTTGGTAAGATGGCCATTTTTACTATGTTAATCCTGCCAACCCATGAGCATGAGAGATCTTTCCATCTTCTGATGTCCTCTTCTAATTCTTTCTTCAGAGGCTGGAAATATTTTTCATACAAGTCTTTGACTTGCTTGGTTAGGGTTACACCAAGGTACTTTACGTCCTTTGTGGCTATTGTGAAGGAAGTTTTTTCCCTAATTTCTTTCTCAGCCCTTTTGTCTTTTGTATACAGGAGGGCTATTGATTTTTTTTTTAGTTAATTTTGTATCTGGCCACTTTGTTGAAGGTGTTCATCAGCTGTAGGAGTTCCCTGGTAGAGTTTTGGGGGTCACTCACGTATACTATCATATCATCTGCAAATAGTGATAATTTGACTTCTTCCTTTCCAATTTGTATCCCCTTGATCTCCTTCAACTGTCTTATTGCTCTAGCAAGGACTTCCAGAATTATGTTGAAGAGCTATGGAGAGATTGGGCAGCCTTGTCTTGTCCCTGATTTCAGTGGGATTGCTTTAAGTTTCTCTCCGTTCAGTATGATGTTGGCTATAGGCTTGCGGTATATTGCCTTTAGGTATGTGCCTTGTATCCCTGATCTCTCCAATACTTTAAACATGAATGGAAGTTGGATTTTGTCAAATGCTTTTTCAGCATCTACGGATATTATCATGTATTTTTTTTTCTTTCAGTTTCTTAATATGGTGGATCACATTGATGGATTTATGTATATTGAACCACCCCTGCATACCTGAGAAGAAGCCTACTTGGTTATAGTGGATGATATCTTTGATGTGTTCTTGTATTCTATTTGCAAGTATTTTGTTGAGTATTTTTGCATCAATGTTCATAAGGGAGATTGGCCTGAAATTCTCTTTGTTGGGTCTTTGTGAGGTTTAGGTACCAAGGTGACTGTGGCTTCATAGAATCAGTTTCATAAGTTCCTTCTGTTTCTATTTTGTGGAATACTTTGAAGAGTATTGGCATTAGCTCTTCTTTGAAGTTCTGGTAGAATTCTACATTGAAACCATCTGGCTCTGGGCTTTTTTTTTTTTTTTTTTTTTTTTTTGGTTGGGATACTTTTGATGATAGCTTCTATTTCCTTAGGGGATATAGGACTATTTAATTGATATACCTGGTCCTGATTCAGCTTTGGTAAATAGAATCAGTCAAGAAAATTGTCCATTTCATTTAGATTTTCAAATTTTGTGGCATATAGACTTTTGAAGTAAGTCCTAATGATTCTTTGGATTTCCTCAGTGTCTGTAGTTATGTTCCAATTTTCATTTCTGATTTTGTTGATTTGGATGGTGTCTCTCTGCCTTTTAGTTAGCTTGGCTAAGGGTTTGTCGATCTTGTTGATTTTCTCAAAGAACCAGCTCTTAGTTTCATTGATTCTTTGAATTGTTTTATTTGTTTCTAATTGATTGATTTCAGCCCTGAGTTTGATTATTTCCAGCCGTGTACTCCTTTTTGGTGTGCCTGCTTCTTCTTTTTCTAAGGTTTTTAAGTGAGCCATTAAGTTGCTTGAATGAGCTGTCTCGAATTTCTTCTTGAAGGCACTTAGTGCTATGAACTTTCCTCTTAGCACTGCTTTCATTGTATCCCACAAGTTTGGGTATGTTGTGTCTTCATTTTCATTGAGTTCTAGGAAGACTTTAATTTCTTTCTTTATTTCTTCCCTGACCCAACTGTCATTTAGTAGCAAGTTGTTCAGTTTCCATGTGTGTGTAGGCTTTTTTCTATTTCTGTTGTTGTTGAGGTCCCGCTTTATTCCATGGTAATCCAACAGGATACAGGGATTATTTCAATCTTCTTGTATCTGTTGAGTCTTGCTTTTTGACCAACTATATGGTCTGTTTTGGAGAAGGTTCCATTTGGTACTGAGAAGAAGGTAAATTCTTTTCTGTTTGGGTGTAAGGCTCTGTAAATGTCTGTTAGGTCCATTTGATTCATGACCTCTGTTAGAGACATTGTTTCTTTGTTTAATTTCTGTTTTGTTGACCTGTCCTTTGTTGAGAGTGGGGTGTTGAAGTCTCCCACTATTAATGTGTGGGGATCTATGTGTAGTTTAAATTTTATCAATGTTTCTTTTAGAAATGTGGCTGCCCTTGTATTTGGGGCAGAGATGTTCAGGATTGTGATGTCTTCCTGGTGGAATTTTCTCTTGATGAGTGTGAAGTGTCCTTCTCCATCTCCTTTTATTAATTTTGGTTGAAAGTCCATTTTATCAGATATTAGAATGGCTACTCCTGCTTGTTTCTTGGGTCCATTTGCTTGGAAAGCCATTTTCCAACCCTTTACCCTCAGGTAATATCTATCTTTGTGACTTAGGTGTGTTTCTTGTATTCAACAGATTGCTGGGTTTTCTTTATGCATCCATTCTGTTAGTCTGTGTCTTTTTATTGGAGAATTGAGTCCATTGATGTTGAGAGAGATTAGTGACCAGTGGCTGTTAGATCCTTTGATTTTGATGTTGGCTGTGGTCATGAGGTTGTGTGCTTGGTTGCTTTTTGTTTTACTGTAGTGAGGTTAATTATTTCCCGTGTTTTCTTGAAAGTAGCTAGTTTTCTTGGGTTGTATTTTCCCTTCTACTCTCTTCTGTAATGCTGGATTTGTGTGTAGGTATTGTTGAAATTTGTTTTTCTCATTGAATATCTTGTTTTCTCTGTCTATGAGGACTGAGAGTTTTGCTGGGTATAGTAGCCTGGGCTGACATCTGTGTTCTCTTAGGGTCTGCATGATATCCATCCAGGCCCTTCTGGCGTTCATAGTCTCTGCTGAAAAGTCAGGTGTGATTCTAATGAGTTTGCCATTATATGTTACTTGGCCCTTTTCTCTTGCAGCTTTTGGTATTTTTTCTTTGTTCTGTATACTTACTGTTTTGATTGTTATGTGTTGGGGGGATTTTCTTTTCTAGTCTAATTTATTGGGTGTCATGTAGGTCTCTTCTATTCTTATTGGCCTCTCCTTTAAGTTGGCAAATTTTCTTCTATATTTTCTGGGCCTTGGAGCAGGGAATCTTCTTTTTCCTCTATTCCTATTATTCTTAGGTTTTGTCTTTTCATGTTACGTTGAATTTCTTGGATGGTCTGTGTCAGGAATTTTTTAGATTTAACATTTTCTTTGACAGACACATCGATTTCTTCCATTGTATCTTCCACACCTGAGATTCTTTCTTCCCTCTCTTGTATTCTATTGGTTATGCTTACCTCTGCAGTTCCTGTTTTCTTCTGTAAGTTTTTTCTCTCCACAATTTCCTCCATTTGTGTTTTCTTTAATTTTTCCAATTCTATCTTCAGATCTTGAGCCATTTTGTTGATTTCCTTCACCTGTCTAACTGTATTTTCCTGTTTTTCCTTCAATTCCTTCAGCTGTTTGTTTGACCAATCCTCTGTTTCTTTTATTTCTTTCAGTGATTTAAGCATCCTCTCTAAAGGCCACAAACTGTTTGGCTGCAACTTCCTGTATTTCTTTATGGATGGCCATAATCTGTTTGTTTTTATCTTTCTCTATTTCTTTATGGATGGCCATAATCTCTTTGTTTTTGTCTTCCTCTATTTCTTTCCATAATCTGTTTGAGTTTATCTTCCTCTAGGTCTTTATGCATTTTGTTTCCTCTGTTATCTTTTTCATGAGCATAGATGTTAGGTCATCTTCTTGAATTTCAATTATGCTGGGGTGTCAAGGGCTACTTGCCCCTGGATAACTGGGTTCTGGAGATGCCATATTGCTCTGTCTTTTGTTGTTGAGCTTTTATGCTGGCCTCTACCATTTAGCTATCTTAGGTGTTTGGAGTTAGTTTCTGGTGGTTCCTGGGATCCTGTGGTGGAGAGAATCCCCTTGGCAGGAAGACGGTTTTTGCTAAAGGAAGCCTTCTCAGCTTTTTGGGTATAGTCACTGGATGGCTGGTGTTTTTCAGGAGGTGCCGCTGCTCACCTTAGGCATAGAGACCTGAGTGGTAACTGTGGTCCTTGTTAGTCGAGAGGGCAATCCTCTCACCCATAGAAGTCCTAAAGACAGCTGCCCTGCTTCTGGGTTTCTTGCTGTGAATTTAGTGTTCTGCTGCTGTAACCGGGGTGTCCCATGGTTTGGTCAGTTTTGTTAGGGATAACTGATTGCCCCTTTGAGCAGTATCTGGAGGTTGTTCTCAGGAATTCCAGGCTTTTGTAGGTCTGAGTTTATGGCTCTGTGCCCCAGTACCCAAGCGGTAATCTGTGGCGTGTGGGTACCGCTCTCCTGGTAACAGCAGGCTATCTGGTGCACAGCAGGTCCCTGGGTTGGGCTGGTCTGTGAGGCCTTTTCCAGGGATATACTGGGTGGCCTAAGTCCATCCCCTTTGCTTTGTTTCCTATGAGGATCTCTCCCCACAGTGACTCCCAGTCTCTGGTGCCCTGGGGCACACAGCTCTGTCTGTGCTGGAGAGCTGGGCATGTCTGTCCTTGCGGCTGGAGCCCAGTTCAGTGTTGGCAGCTTGTACCCGCTGGTCTGCAAAACTTTTTCCAGGGAAAGACTGGGCGACCCAAGTCAGTGCCATTTTCTTCCTTACCTGTGGGGTTTTCTCCTGACAGGGACTCCTATTCTCTGGCATTTTTTTGTGCCCACCAATCAGCCTGGGTAGGTGATCAAAACACCAGGCGTATGGCTCTGCTCTAGCGACCTAGTGCCTGCGCAACCCTGGATCTCTTCCAGGTTCTGGCTGGGTGGCCTGAGAGTGGACGGGACTGATTCCCACACCGTGGGGGTTTCCTCTCACCTGGGAAACATGATCGCTGTTGTTTTAGGGCCCAGAGTTCAGTCTCTTGGTTCCTGTATGGAAAAGGAAAATGTCCTGCTCCTTAGATGCAGTGTTCTCCTGGCACCGCCATCTTGTCCCCCTTAGTCTTACTCTTAATCTTAGTCTTGAAGTCTTAGCTAGAGGAATAAGACAGTTGAAGAAGAACAAGGGAATGCAATTTGGGAAAAAAAAGAAGTCAACATATCTTTTTTGCAGATGATATGATAGTATAAATAAGTGACTTAAAATTTCCACCAGGAAACCCCTACATGTTATAAATACTTAGCAAAGTAGTAAAACACAAAATTAACACAAAAATTAGTACCCTTATTATATTCAAGTAACAAATGGACTAAGAAAGTAATCAGAAAAACAATACCTTTAACAATATCCTCGTGAATTATAAAATATTAGAGTAACTCTAAAAAGCTGCTGAAGGTATCAGAACACATCCTAACATCAAGAATATACAGAACCTCAGGATAAAATGATGGAAAAAATTAACCAAAGAAAGTGGACTGAAGAAGCAAGCTAGTGTAGCCTCTTAATATCTAACAAAATAGACTTCAAATCAAAACTAATCAAAAGAGGTAGAGAAAGATACTACATACTCATCAAAGGAAAAATCCACCAAGAGGATATTACAGTTCTTAACATCTCTGCACCAAACACAATGGCACTCAACTTCATAGAAGAAACACTACTAAAGCTTAAATCACACACCGATGGTTCATAATTTCAGTCCCCACTATTACTAATTGACAGGTCATCCAGACAGAAAAACAAGCAAATAAATCCTGTAGCTAACTGATGTCATAAACCGAATGAACCTAACCAATTTACAGAGTATTTCACCCAAACACAAAAGAATATAACATCTTCTCAGCACCTCATAGAACTTTCTCCAAAACTGACTAATACTAGCACACAAAGCAAGTCTAAGCAGATAAAATAAAATTGAAATAACCCCCTGTATCTTATCAGACCACCACAAATTAAAACTAGGTATCAACAAGAGGAAGTTTACAATCTTGTGGAAATTGAAGAACTCACTACTGAATGAAAAGTAGTTCAAAAGCAGAAATTAAGAAAGAAATTTAAAACTTTCTAAATCAAATGAAAATGAAAATACAACATATCCAAACTTATGAAGGCAGTTCTAAGAGGCAAGTTCATAGCACTAAGTGCCCATATAATAGCCAGATTTCATACTAGCAATCTAACAACACACCTGAAAACTCTGGAACAAAGAGAAAAAAAATCACACCAAAAAAAGAAAAAAAAAACACAAAACAACAACAAAAAAACAGAGATGACAAGAAATAATCAAACTCAGGGTTAAAACCAATAAGGCTCAATCAAACAAACAAAAGCCAAAGAATCAGTGAAACAAAGAGTTTGCTCTTTGGGAAAACCAGTAAAATTGGAAAAAACAAAAACAAAAACAAAAACAAAAAACAGACATGTTGATCTGTGGCATTGGATTGAAGATTGAAGACCTGGGCATATATGGATACATAATTTTCAATAAAGAATCCAGAAATACACATTGAAAAGAAAAACAGCATCTTCAACAAATGGTGCTGGTCAAAGTGGATGACTGCGTGTAGAAGAATCCAAATAGATCCATACCTATTACTATGCACAAAATTCAACTCCAAGTACACCAACGACTAAATACACTGCTCATAAGATAAGTGGGCAGAAGCCTTGAACTCACTGACACAAGACTTTATGCACAGAACATTAGCAGTGCAGGCTAGATTAAGAGCAAATGAAACCTCCTGAAAAACTGAAAAACTTCTGTATGGAAAAGGTCACCATCATTTGGACAAAGCAGCAGCCTAAGGAATGGAAAGATTTTCATCAACTACACAGCTAACACAGGGCTGATAACCAAAATGTACAAAGAACTTAAAAAAACAACTGGATATCAAGAAAAAAGCAACCCAATTCTAAAATGATGTACATATCTAAACAGAGAATTCTCAAAAGAGAAGATTCAAATGGCTTAAAAATACTTTTTAAAATGTTCAACATGTTTAGCCATCAGGGCAGTGCAAATCAAAACCACTTAGGGATTTCCTCTCACACCTGTCAGAGTGACTAAGATAACAAAACAAATGACAGCTTGTGCTATAAAGGATGTGGGGTAAGAGGAACTCTCGGCACTACTGGTGAGAGTGCACACTTGCACAGCCACTTTGGGCTACATTGCAAAAGCAGAATCATGGAAAATATATACATAAGTGTTCAGTCTTTGGTTGGATCAACCTTTCAGTATGGTAGCAGGTTTGCTCTAAAAGATTTTCCATTATTCTAAACATGCCATGTAATAAACTCCAGTGACAAGAACAGGAAATTAACTTTAATCTCACTTTAGCCAATGCTGTTCTTATTTTCCTGTCCAAGTGGCTATTGGGAATCAGACTGACTTGCATGACACAGCAAGCCAGCAGCAGAGCACCTGTCTTCTCACCTGTCCATCAACAAGGAACAGTAAACCAGTCAAAAGGACAAAGCCTGGCCTTTCCTTAATCTTGTGCCTCCTAGGTTGCAAGCTTTCGATGTTCTTCTGTTCCTTGGCCAGTTTTCATCGTTTCATTCTGGCCTGTCTGTTGACAAATAACCAATTTTGTGACCTTTACTGATCTTGGTTGTGAAAATCTGGGGCTTTAAAGAATTGCTGGTGTTTCGATAATTGTTTTTACAGCATGTTTAGGCCTACTGCATAATTTACTTCATAAACAACCCAATGTGAACTTAATTAAGTTCTGGTGGGAAGTAACAACACTCTCAAGAGCTAGATTATTAAGAAAACTGCAACCAACTTGGCTCTTGGTTCTCATGTCATAGATGTAGCTTACTATAAATATGCTCAATTGTGCAGACCACCAAGTACTGTATTTCAGTTTGTTCATAAAATATAATTTGAAATGTATGTAGGATGATACAGCCTTTTGTAAAAGAAAGTTATTATCTGTGATAAAAGCAGTTGTTGACATTAGAAATGCAGATGCAAGGATCCAGATGGAAAATTTCATAAACAGAAAACAAATGTTGCAGGGGAAGGGGTGGGAAGAACAGTGTACAACATGGAAAGCAGAGCCAGATGTGGCTCCAGGCAAGATGTGGGTGCCCACCTTCTCCACGAACCACTGACAACTCCTAGGAGTAAGATACTGCCCAGATTCAGAAAAGGAAAGTGAATTGCTAAATTCATAGCTGCTTGCTACACCCAACCCCTGTAAGGGGAGCTGGGCGGCAGCTTTCAGAAGCATTGCTTCTTTTGTGTCTGAGGATAATCAAGGACAATTTACACACTGTCCAGCCTCTCATTTCCCCTGCTTCCTCATCAGATGTTTTCCAGCAGGCCTCCACATAGTAGTTTAGTAAACTGGCTTTAATTATATGCCTAACAGAGCCACAAAGATACAAGGCCACACTGTAGAAACTGTACAGCAGCACATTTGAGTTAGGCTAAGACCATATGTTAAATGTCAGGGTTCTTTAAAGAAAGCCCAATGATACGCTCTACCCTCCCCACACCCACACTTCATTCATCTTGGAATACTGGCATGAATCCCTAGTCTGTTGGAGACTTCCAAGTTTACCTTCCTGATGATCATCAAGCTGAATCGCTGCAGTGTAAAGGTATGCCCAGGCTCTGATGTTGGGATTGGGTTTGGGCTGATGACATTACTATTTTATGTAAGCCAAATGTGTTTTACCCAGGCAGTTCTCTTTTATCAATGTTTAAAATAATTTTGTGCCAATGTAAATAGCAGAAACCCTGTAGATCTTCCAAAGAGCATGGTTGGCCCCATCAAAATGCATCAGTGGAAGCAAGGCTTTTCTACAGTCTAGTGTCCAGGTTACAGATTTCTTTGAAAATTGAGGCAGGGGGCTAGAAAGATATCACAGTGATTGCTAGCACGTGTTGTACAGCTAAGAGGGATGGAGTTCAGACTCTGGGTCTTGTGGTCCTTCAACAACAGCAAAGTTGGCAGCTGAGACAAGATATGGTCATTAGGGCAAGCTGGCTGCCACCCCAGCCAAAAGAATGTGAGTTCCTGGTTCAGAGAGATACCCTGCCTCAAAGAAATAAGGAATCTCTCTCTCTCTCTCTCTCTCTCTCTCTCTCTCTCTCTCTCTGTCTCTCTCTCTCTCAAACATGCACACACACAGAGGCACACACACAAAGCCAAGGAGGACATACTGAAAGTAGCAAAGGACAGCCAATTTGTATGAAATGTTTTGAATCCAAATGCAACCCTTGCCAGATAGAAGCTGTTGATAGTTCTGCAGACTCCAGTTCAGTTTAGCTAACCATGCAACAGTCACAACAATAATGACTGCCAGTTCTTACATTCCTATCACTCAAGACAAACCATAATCCTGAATATCACAAAACCTTTGTCTTTTTCTTCTTCTCTTCCTGACTAAATTGCTGGAAGACTCAAATTATAATGGAACTAATGAGCATAAAATCTGTGGGTGGTGTGGAAATACTTGGTCCTGTGTCAAACCCACAAAAAAATTCCATAAGGGAGACAGCACCCAAAGGTGTGCACAGGCCTTTGTAGAGAAAAGACTGACCTTGATCTCAGGATGGTAGGCTGGATTTCCTGGATCCTTTGGCTCTTTATAAACTACTGCTTTCTTTTGCTGTTTTGTTGAGGCAGGGTCTCCCATAGTTTTACCTATTCACTGTGCAGACCTCACTGGCCTCACACTTGAGTCTCTTTCTGTCACTGCTTTGCAAGTGTTGGGATTACAGGTGTGTGCCACCATGCCAGGCCAGAGAACTTTTTCTCACAGCATTACTCTCAACAAGAACAAAGTATTGTTCCAGAACTTTCAATAAGTTTTGTAAAATAGCCACATCAATAGAACGAAGATTGAAAAAGATGTGTAACTGAGTTGTTGTGATGCTATACATATCAGGTAATTGGTTTTTATAACCTTTTGTTTATTTGTTTATTATAACCATCTATTTATTTATAAATAAGTATGCATTTATACGAGGGTCATGGCACACATGTGGAGGTCAAAAGACAACTTATGAGAGTCAGTTCTCTCCTTCTACCATGCAAGTCCTGAGGATCAAACTCAAGTTCTTTTCCTTTATGGCAAACATTTTCCTGCTGAGCCCTAAGAAAGTTTTACCTTAAGGTTTCTTGTGCAATTCTGGGAAACATTCAATTGCTCTCTGAGCCCACAGCCATAGGACATTTGACAGGCTCGGTTTTGGAACTTTCTCACCTTCCAGAAATCTAGAGCCAGAAACCTGGGCTGTGACCACCTCCCCATCATCACCTAGGCTGTGACCAGGAATGGAATGACAGCTTCAGTAAGCATAAACACTCATGGGCCAGCCAGAACACTTTTAGACAAAACCACTTAACGTGGGCACTTTTAAGATGTGGGTATTAATGTATAACCATTTCTTTTTAGAGTTTCAAATCAGCAAGATACTGGATAAATAAATGGTTAAGAAGATTTAGAGTAAAGAAGATCAAAAGTAAACAATAAAAAATCATAAAATACCGAGGCCTGTGAGATGGTGGCTCTGCTAGGAAAGGCACTTGCCACCAAGAAAAACGACCACATACTCTTCTCTGCTTTACTTGTTCATACTTTCTTCCTTTTGTTCACATTTTCCTTAATAATTTGCAAACATTGACAGAGATGTTCAAACTCCTACCCCTGTGCCAGCTGTGTGGTGAAATACCTCGTGTTATAACTAGTCTCCTCACAGTGCTGTCACTGGAGGGATAGACTGTCTTCTTTTCACCATGATGAAGTTTGTTGATCACACCTTGTATTCTTTGTGCTCCTTGGAGAAATCCTATTCTGTTTCAGAGTCATGAAAACATTTTTTCTGGACTAGTGAGACATTTCAAGGGGTAAAGGCGCTTGTTGCTAATCCTGACGGTCTGAGGTGAATCCTCGAAACTCACATGGTGGAGGGAGAGAATCCAGCTCCTGAAAATTGTCCTCTGACTTCCGCACACCATGGCATGTACAAGATTTCCCTACACACAAAGATGCACAGACACACATTACTTAAAATTTAAATATATCTCTTATATTTTCTTCTAAGACTTTAAAATTTGCTGGCCACATATTGGATTTTCACCTCGCCTGCTACCTTCAATATTACCATTTGACAGCTCTTAGAATGTTTCCTAGATATGCATACAGTTTGTTCCAGCACTGCTTGTTGCTGCCATTGCCAGCTCTGTCGATGCTGAGGTTTCCAGCATCTATAGACCTCCTCATTCCATTCCTTTCGTCTCTCTTGGCTAACACACTTTGTTACTCTAACATTTTATAAACCTCTACGGCCCACTTCTCCTTAAGATTGTCCTGATTATGCTTATGACTTCACTCTTCCATTCAAATTTGACAAACTATTAAATTCTGCAAGAAAAATAAATCCTGCTGGTATTTTTTATTGAAACTGTATTGAATTAATTATCACTTGGAGGAAAGTTAGCATTTTTATTGGTTTTTCATATAGTTCTCTCAACATTTATTCCACTCTTTTGATTATAGTTGAAAATGTCATCATCTTCTACATAAAGGGTCACCATAGCATTTGTCAGACATGTGTTGGGCATCCTACCTTTGGGTCACACAATGCTTCAGGCTTGGGAATTAGACAGCAACAGCCAACAAGTCAGAGAGAAGGAAGGGCATGAGCCAGGATACAATTCCCTGGTGCCCCCTGTTCCAGACACGTCCCAATGGGTGGGTGCACTTGTATATAAAATGAGCGTGTTTCTCTTGCTTACAGCTCCTTTTAAGAGGACAAACTCTCTGTGTAGATTTTACCAAGCACTCCCCTTTGGTGTCACTAGCTCTGGGGGCTTAACGACCTTCGAAGGTGATCTTTCACCTTGCCCATAACTACCCAGTCATTAAGCACTGCGTTGAAGATGTCACCTGTCCACTGGAAGGGCCTCCACTATCATAACTGTGGGCGATTTTCTCTGTGGAGAGTTCTGTTATCTGTAGAAAGTAGTATTTCTCTTTCTTTTCTTCTTTTTTTTTTTTTGTTGTTATTGTTGTCATTTGTTTTTTTAATTAAATTTTTATTTTTTATATTAATTACAGTTTATTTACTTTGTATCCCAACTGTAGCCCCCTCCTTTATTCCCTCCCAATCCCACCCTCCCTCCCTCATCTCCTCCCTGCCCCTTTCTAAGTCCACTGATAGGTGAGGTCCTCTTCCCCTTCCATCTGACCCTAGCTTATCAGGTTTCATCAGGACTGGCTGCAGTGTGCTCCTCTGTGGCCTAGCAAGACTGCTCCTCCCTTGGGGAAGGGGGAAGAGTCAGCCACTGAATTCATGTCAGAGACAGTCCCTGTTCATTTTACTAGGGAACCCACTTCGATACTGAGCTGCCATGGGCTACGTCCAAACAGGGGTTCTACGTCCATGCATGGTCCTTGTTGGAAAATCAGTCTCAGAAAAGACCCTTGTGTCCAGATGCCAAAACCATACAATGGAAAAAAGATAGCATCTTCAACAAATGGTGCTGGTCTAATAGGATGTCTACATGTAGAAGAAGGCAAATAGACCCATACTTATCACCCTGCACAGACACACTAAACCTGTTAGAAGAAAAAGTGGAGAAGAGCCTTGAACTCATTGGCACAGGAGACAAATTCCTGAACAGAACACCAACAGCACAGGCTCTAAGAGCAAAAAATCAATAAATGGGACCTTATTTGTTTTGTTTTAATTTTATGACTTAAAATTCACTACGTAGCAGAGGACAAACTTAAGTTCTTGGTCCTCCCTTCCACCTCACAAGGATGGGGTTATGGACTTGCTCCTCCCACCCAGATGCTCACTCTGTGCAGATGGTTCTTTGTCTTAAACTTCATAGCAGCACTGTATGCTGCATGGAAAGCCATAGCAGTTACTTCAGCCTTCATTGCATTTTGATTGTTATTTTTACCTAGCTTGTTTGTTTAGAGACAGTGTCCTGTGTCACCCAAGCTGGCTCAAAACTCCAGGTCCTCCTACTGCAGCTGCCCAGTGCTCATCATCCTTGGGCTGACAGAGATTGCTGGTCATCAGAGGTTTGCTGAATGAAGGAAGTTGCACCCTCAGTCAGATCTGTTAAGGTTTTACTACAGTGGTTGATGGATCCCATCCAGAGCTTTTCTAGGCTTGTAGCACCACAAGGGTTTTGTGCTGTGGTGTGTGTGTGTGTGTGTGTGTGTGTGTGTGTGTGTGTGTGTGTGTTTCTCCTTAGAACTTTTAAGATGATTCAGTTCCTGTCATAATGTTAGATCGGTCACTCCAGGGAGAAGCAGTAGCAATGATGCTCTGCCAGTGCTTGGGGAGTTCTTGACTTTAAATGTGTGGAGAAGAATGGTGTGTGAGTCTCCTTCCTGAAAACGCCTTTTTCCCCTCACAGTCAGGCTGAGAGATGCCCTGCCGCCTCAGTTTTATCCCTGGGACCCGAACGGTGGAAAGAGCAGCACTTCTGCAAGCCTGTTCCTTCTGAACTCATGTGTACAACACACACACACACACACACACACACACACACACACACACACAAATAATAGGTATAAAATTCTGACTTATATTTGTCCATAGTACAAGTAGGAAGTTTCTGTTCTTTGAAAGTCTCTACAAGCTTGAAACTACTTATTTCCTAAATATACAGTTAAAAGCTATTTATAAAAATATCTGAGACTGGTGTTTATTTTGTGGGAAATTTTTTAACTACTGCCTTAAATTCTTTAAAAGTTATAGGCTTCTCCAGACGTTTATTACTTTTTAATTCAGTTTTAACTCTATACTTTTCTAGGAATCTTTCCATCTCAACTTAGTCTTTAAGAAATATCAAGTTGGGCTGGAGAGATGGTTCAGTGATTAAGAGCATTGTCTATTCTTCTAGAGGTCTGGAGTTCACTTACCAGCAACTACATAGTAGCTCACAACCATCTATAATGAGATTTGATGCCTTCTTCTGACATGGAGATGTATGTGCAGATAGAGCATTCATACACATAAAAATAAATGACAAATATTGGGGAAAAAAAAGAGCATGTCCTGATCTTCTAAAAAAAAAAAAAAGAAAAGAAAAGAAAGAAATATCAAGTTAATCATAATATTGCCTAAAAATGTAATCACTGTTGCTGCAGCACAATGAACCTGATTCCTCCTGGTCACATCAGCATCTTCTTTGGCTTATTCCTGCTCCTATCATTTCTTTGTTGGCCTTGTCTCCTTAAGGAAGATGCACAAAGTTTCTTCCATTCAGGGCCATCACTGAAGGCCACACAATGCACACCAAACTGCTTAATAGCCATGTGAGACACATTTTTCAGATGGTTGGGAGCCACCATGTGGTTGCTGGGAACTGAATTCAGGACCTTTGGAAGAACAATCAGTGCTCTTAACCTCTGAGCCATCTCTCTAGCCCCGAGACATATTTTAATACAGTTTTCCCTTCATTTGTTAATATCCAGTTTTAATTATTTTTTAATTTCTATGGTTTCTTTGAGCTGTGGGTCCACTGTCATTTCTAAATGTATGAAACATATTTTAACCTTATTTTTGTCTTTAATTTCCAGATTACTTCTAGCTGGAGACTTTAAAATCTCTAACCTCGCTTTATGACTTATTAAGTAATCGATTCTTGAATTAATCTATGCTTGCTTTTAAAAAGTGTGCAGCTTCCAGTGGGAAAAAGGCTCCCATGAATGCACAATCCCATGTGGGTGAATGTAAATATATTCTCCCTAGGCACATATGTTCTTCAAGTCTGCTTACCCATGATTTTAATGAGGCTCTCAGTTATAAGAAATGAACATTTTTTAAAACTGTCAATTTCTCCTTTGAAGTAGCCAGTTTCAGCTTTTTGTGTATTCCATAAGCATTGAGATCCAAAATTTCCTGTTTAACAGAAACCATTACTATCAGGCTCAAGCTCTACTGAATTATTTTTACCCTTAAGTTTAGTGTTATAATACTCATCTTAAATGGATTTCAAAGAACGATATTTCAAAGACTTGCTGGCCAGGCTTAATGGTGCATGTTTGTAATCCCAGCACTTAGGAACCAGAATCAAATAAGATCTGGAGTTCCAGGTCATCTTCACCTACATTAAGAGTTCCAGGCCAGCCTGGGCTACATGAGGTCCTGTCTCAAAATAAAAAATAAACAGTGTCTTGGTGCTGGTGTAGGAAGACATAGAAACCTTAAGAAATATGTCTGAAAGACAAGTTTTCAATCTTGAGGCATGCCTAGAAAGTGGGGAGGGATCTCTTTTTCTGCTTCTTTCTTTTGTGTATGTAGACATGCATACACCTGTGCTCATACACGAACGGGCCACAGGAGGCTATCTGCCGAAAGCCTCTCCATTTTCACATACTTTTTTGAGACACTTCATCGTTGAACCTGAGGCATGCCAGGTTCCTATATCCAGACAGACTGGCTGACCAGCTCCAGTCACTGCCTGTTCATACTGGGCTGCAAGTATGTGAGACACTGCCCTGCTTCACATGAGTTTTCAGGATTTGAACTTAAGTCCTGCTTTCACAGAAAACGTTCTTATCACTAAACCATTTTCTCAGCCCATGCTTTCCCTTTTTATTCCTGTCTACAAGAGAGTTTTGTCCCACCACACTTCCTACCATAATCTATTGCCAATCACAAGCCCAAAGGCAACAGGGTCAGTCATAGATATCTTGAGAGAAAAAAGCCTCTTTTTCCAAGTATTATACAGAGACTGAAGGGCCAAGCATTGCAAACATGGCAACGGCAGGTCTTACCCTTCCCCACTTCCCTCTCCTAAAGCTAGCCACCAAGGTCCATTCTTTTATTGCCCACTTCCTTATTGCCCACTCACTCATTTCTGAGGTCCAGCAATCAAAATTCATTATTTGGCTACACTGACTACATAAGAGAAGTAGATCCTCAAATCCAATTGTCTCCAAGCTCAAGTTACATGAGGACTTACCAACTCATTCTAGAATGAGAAGTCTAGGGAAGTCTTTCCCTTTTCTCTGTAAAAACCACACCTGTTGCTGACTTTTTACATCCTGAGGCAATACCCATCAGTCTCTCTCTCTCACACACACATATATATTTAATTTTGTGCTGAGAATTTGATGTCTGAGTGTGTCTAGGACCCCTTCCTCAGGACCACTCAATTAAAGATGCCTCTGGATGTCTCCTAAAAAATTTGAGGTGAACTCCAAAGTACAACCAACATTACTGATGCATCTTAGCACTCAAGAATGGCCCTTAAAATGCAAATCAAAACAACTCTGAGATTTCACCTTACACCCATCAGAATGGCTAAGATCAAAAACTCAAGTGATAACACATGCTGGAGAAGATGTGGAGAAAGGGGAACCCTCCTCCACTGCTGCTGGGAATGTAAACTGGTACAACCACTCTGGAAATCAATCTGGCGCTTTCTCAGACAACTAGGAATAGTGCTTCCTCAAGTTACAGCTATACCACTCCTAGGCATATACCCAAAAGAGGCTCAAGTACACAATAAGGACATTTGCTCAACCATGTTTGCAGCAGCTTTATTTGTAATAGCCAGAAGCTGGAAACAGCCCAGATGCCCCTCAGTGGAGGAATGGATGCACAAATTGTGGTATGTCTACACAATGGAATATTACTCAGCAATAAAAAACAAGGAAATCATGAAATTTGCAGGTAAATGGTGGGATCTGGAAAAGATCATCCTGAGTGAGATATCCCAGAAGCAGAAAGATGCACACGGTATATACTCACTCATAAAGACATATAATATAGGATAAACCTATACACCTAAAAATCTGTACACCTAAAGAAACTAATCAAGAGGGAGAACTCTTGCTAAAATGCTCAATTCCTATCCAGAAAGGCAAAGAAGCTGGACATCAGAAGAAGGAGAAAACAGGGAACAAGTCAGGAGCCTGACACAGAGGACCTCTGAAAAGCTCTGCCCTGCAGACTATCAATGTAAATGCTGAGACTTATGGGCAACCTTTGGGCAGAGTGCAGGGAATCTTAGGAAAGAAGTGGGAAACAGTAAGATCTGGAGAGGACAGGAACTCCACAAGGAGAGCAACAGAACCAAAAAAAAAAAACTGAGCACAGGGGTCTTTCCTGAGACTGCTATTCAAACCAAGGACTATGCATGGAGATAACCTAAGACCCCTGCACAGATGTAGCCCATGGCAGTTCAGTGTCCAAGTGGGTTCCATAGTAATGGGAAGAGGGACTGCCTCTGACATGAACTGATTGGCCTGCTCTTTAATTTCCTCCTCCTGAGGGGGAAGCAGCCTTACCAGGCCACAGAAGAAGACAATGCAGTCACTCCTGATGAGACCTAATTGACTAGAATCAGAAGGAAAAGAAGTCCTCCCCTATCAGTGGACTTGGAGAGGGGCATGCATGCAGAGGGTGGAGGAAGGGAGGGATTGGGATGGGAGGAGGGAGGGAACCATGGGGGTGGGGATACAAAGTGAATAAAGTGTAATTAATAAAGAAAAGAAAAAAGAATGGCCCTTATATCCCTAAATAATGAAACAAAGTGACAACTTTTTCAATTTTGTGGGCACATGGAACAATGGAAGGAGATACTCTCCCTCACTGTCTAAGCACCACACATAGAAGCTTTCAGATGTTAGCCAAACCAGTCCCAGGATTCTATTCTCATTCAGATATGGTGACAACTTTAATTGCAGCACTCTGCAGGCACGGGCAGCCAGAGCTTCTGGAGGCTAGCCTGGTCTACGTAGGAAATTTCAGGCTAGCCAGAGCTACATTTTGAGACCCTGTCTCAAAAGAAAGAAAACAAAGGAGAGCCAGTTATCACAGTGCAGCATGATGTAAGAGAGTGGTGAATTCAAGGACAACGTG
Source organism: Psammomys obesus (assembly GCF_907164565.1). NCBI lineage: Eukaryota > Metazoa > Chordata > Mammalia > Rodentia > Muridae > Psammomys > Psammomys obesus. The sequence continues at coordinate 7,182,645 of NW_026590701.1, read as the reverse complement.
AGCATTGGCTCAAAAAAATTTTTCTTTTAAATTTTAGACCAACAAATAAGAATCAAGCACTGAAATTCACAAAAATATTCCAAGTGTCAACAAATTGTGTGGATTTTTTTTAATCCCATAATCTTTCTGCTTGTGTGATTTTGTTTGTTAAGACAGGGCCTCCCTCTGTGAGCAACTATCACAGCTCAAAGTGGTCTTAAACTCACCCTCCTGAGTACTGAGATTCAGGTATGCTAGCCCAGTCCATATCTCTGCAGTGGTGTTGACCTGCCCTTACAGGAAGCCCATTCCAGCTTACAAACATATCCACTGCAGTGTTTGCTCCAGCTGTTTATTTTAGGCTTGCCACTCAACTAGAAAAGAAAAAAAAATCTTGAAACAGAAGCTGGAACGATGGATGAACAGTTAAGAACTCAGATTATTATTGCTGAAGACTTAAGTTCAGTTCCCAGTACTCATCTCAGTCAGCATGCAAGCACCAGCAAGTATAACTCCAGGGGCCCAACGCCTCCTTCTGGCATCTATAGGGTAACTGCAATCACATGCACAGACCCACACAGAACAGAATAAAAAATAAAGTGAATCTTTTATTTTTTTAACTTAAAAAAGAAACAAGCAAACTGACTGTAGACATGTGGTAGAACAGAAGTGTGGCCTTTTGGATGCAAGATTGGATGCAACTGGTAGCATGCTGACACCTGATAAGAGGTCTCCTCGCCTTGCTCAGCCCAGTGCGGGAGCAGGTAAAGAAAAAAGACTTAGAATCCAAGCCCGGCTTGGACTGCATAGTGAAACCCTTTCTCAGAAATAAACATAGCAAAGCAAAACAAAACATAACATAACATAATGCAACAAATAAACAAAGGTAAAACCAAAGAAATGAACATGATACTCTGAAATGTGCCATGAAGACCATGAAAGAAGATAAGATGGGAGGGAGGGGCCAACTGGAGGGAGGACAAGCCTTCTTTGCAAGGAAGGGGCATAAATTTTAAAAAGGGGGGGCGGGCGGGAAGGATAGGGGGATTCTTATAGAGATTAGACGAAAGATCCCTTGTGGGGAAAAACAGGAATCCCTGAGAAACAGAACTCTAAACTCAGATAAGTGGCTGCCAGCCAAATGCCTTTACTTTGCCAAATGCAAAATGTTCCCCCAAAGATATTTCCTCTAACTGGGCCACACTTCGTAACTTCCCACAGATAGAATCTGTGCCCTCAGGGTAAATTGCCCATTCCCAGCAGCAGCAGCTGGGACAGCACTGTGACATGTGAGCATTCCAGGAGACATTTCATTTCCAAACCACCTTTTTTTTCATTCTCAAAAATCTAGAAAAGGTAAGTCAAGATACACCAGTCAGTCCTGTCAATATTCCATCAAAGAAGCATTCTCTCACCTTTAGAAACCATTATGATTAAAAAAAGAAAGAAAGAAAGAAAAGAAAGGAAAAGAAAAGAAAAGAAAACAACAAAAACAAACAACTAAAAAAAGAAAAAAAAACCCTAGAGCTAATTGGTACATTGAAATTTTAATAAAGCTGTCAATCACCCCAGGAAAAGATATTGTTTTTGCCAACTCTAATTGAAAGTGAAAAGCACTTAGAATGAAACATTTTCCTGGCTGGAAAAAAAAATGCATTTTTGGGAAGATGAAGATGAGGAAGGAACAAAGAGACATGAAAACATCTCACCGCCCTTGTGTCAAATGAGTGCCCTACCTGCAGATTTTAAAAATAAAGTTTTGGGTCCTGCATCTTAATGTAACAGTCTTTTGCAGAATGGGGAGGGTAACAGAGATGAAGATAGAAATAAAGACTGAGGAAAGAAATAATTAAAGACACAGAGAAGGAGGGAAGCAGAAAGAGAGAGCTGGAGGCAGAAGCAGAAAAAGCAGGGCCAAAAGTGCTCTCACCAGCCTGACAAGGAGGAAGCGAAGGCAATTCCACACCTTTGAGGTTTGTTTGTCTCACTTTCTAAGTTCTGCAAAGAACGGATAAGGAGTCTGGGAAAGGGGAAAGGGAGGAGAGGGCAAAACAAGGCTGTAAAACATCTTAATACATTACTGCTGCTTGGGTTTCATCACGGATTAAGACCAGTGGTTAACAGGGACATCAATGGAATCCCACATCCTCTCCAACAAAATTCCCCTCTCAACTTCCACCAAGATGTTCACCAGTGTGAAAGAAGACATTCAGACCTTATGGAGACCCAGCTCCAGACCCTACAGTTAATGGTCCCTCTACCTAATCAGCTTCCTGCCTCGACAGTGCAAAATCATCACACAAACACTCCTGGAGTGCGAGTAGATGCAGACTCACTTTATTTCTGGAAAAAGAACACGGTTTTATAGCTTTGGGCGATCAATCAGGTTCCTCCACACCATCTCCAAGCCTGCCGTTGGTTGTTCGTCTCTGGGCAGACTCTCCAACGTTAGGTCACCAGGTCACGTACTTTCTGAATGCCCAACTACTGGAAGCTGCCCTAGACCATTATTTCCTTTGCCAGGAATGCCCACAGAAAGGCCATTGGAAAGTAGCCCTGCTTCAAGTCAAGCACAGCCAAACGTTGCATATTTCCTGGGAGACAACTGTAGTGATAGGTATCCAATAGCATTTAGTTTCTAAGCGTGTATGTATCACAGTCAGGCTCTGTGGAGAGCAGGGAAGCTATGAGCTTGTCTCCAAAAACGTCAACCTCTCCAGCTTGTTGGGCACGAACCATTTTGTTGTATCCTCTAGAGCCTGACAAACAGGGTCTTGTTCACAGAGGAAAGACTCCATAAATTTAGAATTGAATCAAAACTGGGGCTGATCAAGGAGTCGCACAGCTCATTAGCACGAAAGTTTGGGTCCCCTGGGGTTCTGTTCCAGCGTTCTTTCAATTTAACGAAACTCTCTCACTCAAAATGTCAGCGGGCTGTCCCTCTTCCAGACAGCAAAAAAGACTCACTTATGAGGTATTGGTAACCATCTGAAGTCACAGGACTGTGGTCCTTTTCCTCTCCTGCTCACCTTTTGTGGCTTCTTTATTGTTGACTTTGGTGTTATAATACTGGATCTTGCACCTGGGGCCATGTGCATACTAAAAATTGCTCTCCTGCTTAGCTACATCTCAACTCTCTGGTCCCTCTCTAATCCATACCTTGCAGTATCTGCAAACTTCACTGATCTTATAAAACACCTGTTTGATGATGCGAGCATGAGACTCACAGATGAACTTTATTCGGGGCTCGGGGTTAAGAAGATCCAGGAAGCTGAGGCAGCCTAGATGTGGCAGTGTGAGAGCCCGGTCATGGACCCTCCACATCTGTGCTGTAGGTGAGGCCTAAGGAAGAGCTGAGGCAGTGCTGGTTTTAGGATCTTCAGATTACAACTTAAACCCTAGATAAACACAACACAGCCTTTGATTTACCTTTTCCAAAAGAGTAGGAGTTTGTTCCATCTTATAGGGAGCCATCCTATTGGTCAAGATCCTTTGGCTAATCTCAGATTCAGATATTCCCTCTGTATCTGGGAAAGATGGAGAGGGAAGGGAAGGAAACCTAACCATGGCTCTCCAAGGCCTATTTTCTGAGAAATGGAATCTATTTCTTTTCTTCCTCCTCCTCTTCTTCTTCCTCCTTCACCTCCTCCTCATCCTTCTTTTTCTTCTTCTTTTCAAATCCCAGAGCAGCCAGGGCCTCCAGAGACAGAGGGACAGAGAGAGATTTTTTTTACCTTTTTATTTTTACACATATATTTTGCCTGCCTGTATGTATGTGCATGCTTCTTGCTCAAGGAAGACAGAAGAGGGTGACAGATTCCTTGAAGTTAAATTACAGACAGATTATGAACCACTGTGTAGGTCCTAGGAACGTAATTTTGATCATCTGCAAGAGTAACCTGTTCTTAGCTGCTGAGCCATCTCTCCAGCTTAGAATCTATTTTCTTAACAAAAATAATAATTATTTTTAAAAAGTTCTGTAGTCCAGTTCAAAAACCTACAAGAGGATTTTGGCCATAGCCAGTGGATAAAGGAAGTTGCTTGTAACTGAGAAGAAAGCTCAAGGGACCTTAGAGAGGCACTCTGGACCCTGACTGTCCGATACCAGCTCCATGTCACAGAGGGTCCAGCCATGCTTTCTTACATGAGGTTCTGAGTCATTGTTGTACAACTTACCAATCTCTTTCTTGGAATTCATCTGTCTGTTGGAATGGAGACAAAAATACAAGATGGTGGAATCTCTTGGTTGTAGGATCTTCCTATCCTGTGGGAACTGGCTTTTAGACTGCATTCCAGTGTTCCAAAAGCAACTTTGGAAGAAAAGGATTTGCTTTAGCTTCTGATTTACAGTCCATCATTGGAGGAAAGCCAGGGCAAGAACTCAATGGGGAGAATCTGGAAGTAGGAACTGATAGAGAAGCCATGGAGGAACTGCTTATGGGCTTATTCTGCAAAGCTTTCTCAGCTTGCATTTTAAACAACAAAGGACCACCTATCCAGTGTGGCACCACCCACAGCTGGCTGGGCTCTCCCACACCAATCATGACTCAATTAAATGCCTCATACTCTTGTCTACAGGCCAATTTGATGAGGACACTTCCTCATTGAGTTTCCTCTTTCCAGATGACCCTAGTTAGTATCAAGTTGACAACAAACAAATAAATAACTAGTCAGCACACCCTTCAGTCATAGAACACACAGTAAATATCCAAAATAGTATTCTTCTGTGATCTTTAAGTTGATATGATTAGAAATCTGCAAACTAACTTAGAAAAGGAAATGCATGCTTCTTTAAACTGGGAAGTTAGAGAAGCAGATCTTCAAATCTAATTGGCTAAAGTTCTTTACATCATTTACATCAGACACATTCATCGTCCACCATCCTTCCATCTATCCATGCATGCATGAATCCACTAATTTATCTAGCCATTGATCCATCCTTCCATCTGTCCATGCATGCATGCATACATCTGTACATCCATCCATGCACCCAGTCTTCCATCACATTTGATCCTTTGTGTTGATACTATTCTCTGGTAGTTTCTATTACATTGTAAGAAAAACAGACCCCTAGCTCTGAGATTTTATCTCTTTGAGGGAGACCACTCTTTCTCAACACATCAGTCTCTGAAAAGGAGTTTGTCTGGCCTACTAGGTCTCAACGCCCACACTTTAATAAGAGTGGCGATGGTTGGAAGCTCTTAATTGGCTAACCCACCAGAACCATACAGAATGAGATAATCTCAGATAAACAAAGTAGTAAGAGAAGTCTGCTGTGTGGGTTCGATTGTAACTCAATGACAATGACTTTCTTTGTGGTATGCAATGGGTATGCATACACAGATCCCTAAAACTCTAACAGACATTTAAATATATTTAAAGAAAATGCCCTTATTACACACTTGTGCATCCACATGCACAAACACTCCAAATCTAACCAGATATGTCTTTAAACACTTCACAGGAAAGCAAACCAAAGATGTCTTTAGTGGATATCTGATCAGCTACTTCTTGATGTTAAATGGCCTTGTAAAAATCATGCAAGAGACAGAAGAGATGGGAGTTCATTTAGGCACTCTGTTTCTCAGGAACCAACTTTTTTACACATTAAACTCTTTCTTCCACTTAGGACCCAAAAGCCAGAGTTTCATGGAATCAGTGAAGTGTAAATAAGTCTTCTAAGAGCTACAGAGAGGAGAAGAAAGGCCCTGGGTTTTGATATACAGTGTGGAGAGTACAGGTCAGCAGGGGGCGAAAAAAAAGGTCATTCAAACAAAGATCCCCAAGAGGCCTACAAATGTGTCTCATTTTGTGAGCATTACACATGCTGAGGAGACAGGCTTGTCAGATAGTGATTTACAGATCAGACCACCAAATGCAACTTTCTGTCTGTCTTTAAAGACCTTGCTTATTACCTTTGGGGAAGAATGAAATCCAACAGGCAGGCTTTCAATCATATTGGAGCTGACTGTCCCCTTGTGAGTTACAAAACCCTTTTTCTGCCTCACCTGTCAATGCAATTACCTCAAGGAGCAGGGCAAGGGAGATGGAAATTTGCAGCTGAAAGGCCAGTTGTAAATGGCTGTGTGGTACAGACCCTGCTCCTCCAGCTACTTATGAACATCACACAAATTTTCTACAATCTTGTCATTTTTCTCCTGTCCTCCTCTGAATCTTTCTGTTGTTAGGAAAAGGGCTGTTGCTGCTCCATTTGTAGCTGAGCACTCTATAAATGCATGCTCTACACTTTGACCAGCTGTGAGTTTCTGTATTAGCCATCATTCAGGGCAGGTTTTTTCCAAACTCTAACAAGCCTATTTCATATGCAGCCTTCAAACCCTACCCAAAGCAGCACGTGGTGGCATTCAGTGTAATCTCAGCACTGGAAGGCTGAGATAAGAGGAGCACAAAATTTCTAAGCTAGCTTATGCTACAACAGAGGGAACCTAAAAGAGAATCTAAAATATTTTAAATCCTTGTAGAAGTTTCTGTGCCCCAGCTGTTCCTGGACAGGCCTGATTCATACCCCCTTTTTAAAATGCACTTCTGTTCTCCTTGAGATGGAGTTTTATTAAGCCTGAGATGGACCTGAACTCCTGAGCTCCAGCAATCTTCCAGCTGTAACCTTCACAGCCGCTGGGATTGGGTCAGTGCTACCACCATTGACTTAAATATACTGTTTTGGGACAGGAGAGGGACTCTGAAAGACTCTACCCAGCAGTGTATCAAAGCAAAGGCTGAGACTCATAGCCAAACTTTGGGTAGAGTGCAGGGAGGCTTATGAAAAAAGGGGAGATAGAAAGATCTGGGGGGTGGAGGGCAGGGGCTCCATAAGGAGAAAAAAAAATCTGGGCACAGGGATCTTTTCTGAGACTGATACTCCACCCAAGGACCATTCATGGAGATAACCTAGAACCCCCTACTCAGATGTAGCCCATGATAGCTCAGTGTCCAAGAGGGTTCCCTAGTAATGGGAACAGGAACTATCTCTGACATGAACTCAGTGGCCTGCTCTTTGATCACCTCCCCCTGAGGGGAGTGCAGCCTTACCAGGCCACAGAGGAAGACAATGCAGTCACTCCTGATGAGACCTGATAGACTAGAATCAGATGGAAGGGAAGGAGGACCTGCCCTATCAGTGAACTTGGAGAGGGGCATGGGAGGAGAAGAGAGAGGAAGGGTAGGGTTGGGAGGGGATAAGGGAGGGGGCTACTTGGGATACAAAGTGAATAAACTGTAATTAATAAAAAATAATTAATTAAAAAGTATATATACTGTTTTGTTTTGACTTTTTTTGGTTTTGTTTTCACATGTATTTGGGTTTTGACAAAGGGTCTCCCTCTATGGTCCAGATTAGCCTCTGACTCACTAAACTAATACTTCGTAAATAGCAACATTGTTCGCTTAGGATGGTCTACACTAGACCTGTTTCATTTCTTTGTTAATTTTAATATGAGCTCACAGCTTTTCTGGGGCCCAACAAATGTGTAAATTTGGGAGGTAGAGATTTGGGTCTTCAGAAATCGACAATCTCAGATCTGTCAGAGGTGAAGTGAGTCTCAGAGGAAAACATTCAGGGTTTGATCACATGCTTTCTCATATGTCTTCATACATTCATACTTCTTGAGACTGATAGACAGCCTCATGCTAGTGGCCCAATTCCCTAGCCAGCTCCTCCCCTCACAAGGGCCTCATTCAAGGTGGTGGTTCTGTTAATCCTTTGAGTTACTGGTGGAACTGAGGCTTGGCTCTGTGTTACAGTGCTTGCCTATCACCCCTGAGGTCCTGTGTTCCATCCCCTGCACTGCTACCTAAACAAAGCACAGATGTTACCAAAACCAGTCATCTCTAGCCAGAAAGCTACTTATCTTCTAGGAACACTAAGGAACTCTGGACTCATCAGTGCAAAGGAGCATTCTACTTCTGCCATCTTCCTGGAGTCTCAGCAGGTTCATCAAAACTATCAAAGGATAAAATGACAGTAAGTTTAATTGTAGATCTTTAATTGCACTTTTATTTATATTGCTAACCTCAAGTTGTGCTTCAATCCATAGAGCAGAATGAGTGTTTGTCCAGCATGCAGGATATATCAGGTTCAACCTTCAAAACTGAAAACAAATCAGAATGTGGGTCAAAGAGCAGGGGAGAGAAGGTTGGCTTTAATGCATGGAAAGGACCAAGGGACTGTAAAAGTAACTTTTATTCACCAGATGTAATTATCATCTCAGAGGCCTACTGCCTTCCTCTGCTAACCTAGACCTAGTCCTGAAAGCTTCTAGCCTCCATACAATCTAATCTAGGACTAGAATGTTTTCAGCCTCCAAGATTTACTGCTGAATAAACTCACCCTTTCTGAACTCTGGCTAACTGGCTAAACTCAGTTGTTCTGGCTCAAACTCCTCTCCAAGCTGACTAATTCAAACTGGCTTCTCTTGGCTTCTGAGTGAATTACCCTGTTTGGCTTCAAACTAACTTTCGTAATCTGTTCTAATCTTCTGGCTCCTTCTCATTCTCTGGCTGGCTCTATCTTCACCTGTGTTTGGCTTGTTCTCTAGCTGCAACCTATCTCTATATAACTCTTCCAGTAAAACTACCTCTGAATTCCATGAACTGAACTGCCATGAACTCAACTCCCCTGAACTGCCTCTCAACTGAACTGACTGAACAGAAATGACAAGGACTCAGAGATCTGCATGCCTGTGACTCCTGAGTGCTGGACCTAAGCTTTTCTTTACCTGAAACTTGTTCTATACCAGGCTGGTCTTGAACTCAGAGATCTGCTTGCCTCTGTCCCTGGGATTAAAGCTGGGTCTCTATTACAGCCAGATCACACAGGCATATAGAAGGTCTTCGGATATGATCTCTTACCAAAGCAGCCATGTTTTGAATTAAAATTCATCTACAAGGGACACAGGCAGACAGGAGAATAGGAAGCTCCAGCATTCAAAGAGCTAATGGTTTGGGTCTGAATTGTCCCCAAAGGCCATATGTTGAAAGCTTATTCCTCAAGGTGACACTATAGGAAGATGGTGGGACCTTGAGGAGATATGGACTAGCAGCAGGAAATAATGAAGGACAGGACCAAACTCCAGTCCCTCTTCTCTCTTGACTTCCCAGCTACCATGAAAGAAGCAGTTTCCTTTTCTATAAACTCTAAACATAGTTTGCCACCCACCACAGACCCAAAGGCATTGAGTCAACCAACCACGGACTGAAACCTCTAAGAATATGAGACAAATAAACTGTTCTTTTCATATTGATCATCTCAGTTATTTTGTTACAGTAACACAAAGCTCATAAATAAAGCCCCAAAAAGCAGAACTTCCTCATTGCTCTAGATAAGGGGACCTCATGCTCACTTTCCCTCTGTCTCATTTCCTAGAAAGTGAAATAAACATCAGTTTCTTGTTGGCATCAGGGTTCCTTGGTGTGAATGACATTGATTTGATCTGGTCCACTATGCCTAGGTTAGGTGCTCTATACAAACAATGGCTCCCTATCAATTGTACCCAGCAGTAAGTTTTCAGGCAGATGTCTACTGTCCTCTGAAGACACACAGAAGAACCCTTCTCTATTAAGTGTCAGAAAAGAACATTTTCTCTTCTTGGTGGTCATGTGATTTTCCTCAAAGGAACAGAGCTGTGAGCCAGGCATAGTACAGACTTCTGTAATCCTAACACTCAGGAAGCAGAGACAGGAGGAATAGGGGTTCGTTCTCAGATGAGAGTACAAAACAGGAGGAGAGACAGAGACCGAGAGACAAAGAGAGGGAGAAAGAGAGAGGAAGGGAGACAAAGAGAGACTTCTGTGGGCCTTAACCCACCTCTTGCATTTCTGTGCTCTCTCCCTGGTTCTCCCTTGCTGCTATAGGTTTTACGTTATTTATTATTTCAGATTTGTATTCTCGCCAGTCATGGTGGCTCATTCCTGAAATCTCAGGACTCAGGAGGCTTCATGAAGCAGGAAGATGGCCTTGAGTTCGAAGCCAGCTTGGGCTACATATGGAGATCCTGTCTCTATATGTACAGCATAAGAAAGGAAGAGAAGATTTTTTTTTTAATTTAAACCCCTCAACACTCCCAAGGATGGGATCTAGCTGGCATGCCCTCTTTGCCCAGCCTCAGTGTGGTCCTGACTGGCCCTCACCTCCCCTCAAGTCACCTTTGCTAGTCAGCATGCAGCCAGGTTCTTGTCCAGCCAGCCACAGGCCCTTTTCCATGATGAAAATAGAAGCATTTTCTTGAATTTCTTTTTTTATGTTCTCCCAAATGTGTATATGATGAAGGAAGGAAGGAAAGAGGAGGAGAAGGTGGAGGAGGAGGAGAGCTCTCTCAGGGCCCAAAGGAGTTTAAAACTTGCGTGCTGGTAGCTTCCTCATTCTGTTTGTGTTTCTGCCCCACAGTGACTCAGACACATGAAAAGAATGGCTGAGGGGTGGTCTTTGAGGGAGCAGCAGCTAACACTTACAAGTCTATGTCACACAAAAAAGGCTAAAGAATTTGGGAGCCTATTTTAACCGAAACAGCCAGGCTCCATATTTTTATATTTTCTCTGAATTCCTGTCTTCCTCTCCATCCATCCACCCAGCTTTGCTTTACTGTTGCAAATGCTCTGGGGTGGGATTGGAGTAAAGGCCACTTTCTTAGTTCCCACGTGCAGACCACTGTACCACAATTTCTGCCATTTTTCTCCCAGTTGTGAAATAAATATTGTAGTAAAGAAAAATATTGTAGTAAAGAAAAAGTAGATGGATAAAAACCAAGAGATTGTTCTTTTGTGAAGGCCATTAGATTTTCACATGATGAGATCATAAAAAATAACAAAAGATTTTCATAAAGAAGGAGGTGGGCGGGGGGAGAGAAGAAATGAACACCAGCAAGATGGCTCAGTGGGTAAAGGTATCTGTCTCCAGGCCTGAGGATCGGAGTTGGATCCCCATACTCAACGTGGAAGAAGGAGAAAACCAAGTCCCACAAGTTTTGTCCTCTGACCTCCATTATCCCATGACACACATTTGCAAAAAATGGGGCAAGAATGTAGCCTGGAGGCAGAGCCCTTGCTTCTATTGCTCATGGGAGTTTAGTTCTCAGCACCAGGGAGAAAGAGGACAGAGAAGAGAGGGAGGGAGAGAGGGAGGGAGGGAAAGGAGGAAAAAAGGGAGGGGAGAAATCGAATGGAGAAGTGGGGAAAAGGAAGCCCTTGTTTTTGTAAAAACACTTAGAAATCTTCATAGGTCCTGCTATGCTGTCTTTCTCTCCTGGGCATGTGGGATTTTGTTGGAAACATGAAGTTTGAGATTAATGATGTGTAAAATATGGTGTCTAACTTACCCAACCCCCAAATGACACTTCTACTTCTGTGACCAAAAAGTGTCCTAGGCACTAACCTGATTTGGGGTAGGGTATGGAATCGGCAGGAAAATATTCCCTGCACCTTTGGGAGAAGTTAATTAAACTAGAATCTAGACCATTTAAGAACTGTCCACAGTTAAGTCCTTTTGGGTCAGGTGTGCATGTAAGCAACTCATTAAGTGAGTTCCAAGATAGCCAGCCAGGGTTATACAGAGAAACCCTGTCTCAAAACAAAACAAAACAAACAAAAACCCAACCAATGCTCAAAAAAAAAAAAAAAAAAAAAAAAAAAAAAAAAAAAAAAAAAAAAAAAGGATAGAAAGAATGAAAGAATGAATGAATGGAAAGAAAAAGAAAATTAAAAGAAAGAAAGAAAGAAAGAAAGAAAGAAAGAAAGAAAGAAAGAAAGAAAGAAAGAAAGAAAGAAAAAAGAAAGAAAGAAAATCCTGAGCCTTCAATCTCAACTGTCCTTGAACACAATCTTCCCTTGGAGTGAGGAGAACTTAGCTGGATATCTGCATTTTTTTTTTTATGATTGCTGTTCTTTATTATCTAGTTTTTCTGACCAAAAATTGCCTGTGATTTTTTTTTTACTTTTTTTAATATTAGTTGCAGTTTATTAATTTTGTATTCCAGCTGTAGGATATCTGCATCTTGTTTGTGCTCCCAATCTCAACATCTGAGTGTGTCCCCAAAACTTCCCTCCTGTAATATTTCCTCAGTTCCGCCTTGGCTCACTCCCAGCCCCCCCCCCCCCCCCACACTCCCCCGCCACTGACGGCTCTTATCCTGTGGTCACCATGGCTCTCTGTTATCTTGAGGGCTCCTTTAAACAAACTCCTTTTTATCTTCTCTTCCAAAGTCCCTCCCATCAGGACTTACTGTCTGTGTCAACGAGGTAGCCCCAGACCGTAAGCACTCAATAAATATTTGTCCACTGATTTCTGAAGCATCTGGGAGCTGGCGTCTGGAGTGCTTTCCCTGCATTTAGGTCTCTCTCCCAGGCTGGAGGCCACAGTTTAACAAAGCCAGGCAAGGTCACAGGGAGCCTGGAAAGCCTTTCAAGTTGAATAATGAGAAGCGATGTTAATTACTGACAGGGCCATTTAGAAGGAATGAAAAACGCTATCTCTTATTAATTTTGCTGAAATGGACACACTCTTGTCCATGGCTAATGGTTAACAAAAGCCTTCTTTTTGAAGACAAAACAGGAAAACAATAGTTACAAAAGGACCCCCCAGAGCCAACATGCAGAGACTTCCTGTCCCCACAGTCTGGCCTGGGCTGACCAGGGATAAACTATCTTGTTGGTTGTGTGTGTGTGTGTGTGTGTGTGTGTGTGTGTGTGTGTGTGTGTGTTTAAGATATAGTTAGAAAATATCCATGAGTGCTTCAAAGGTTCATTTGAACTGAGATGTTGGAACAGCACACAGGGCTCAGTCTCAGAGGCCAGGGTGGCTGAAGAAGGCAGTCAAGTTGTATGTACATTTTAGTGGAGAGGAGGGACTTGGAGAAAGAGGAAAAAAACAAAAAGCAAAACAACAACAAAAAGTGTAGAATAAAATTCCTCCAGGTTAGTGCAAGCACTGGAGAAGAAAGGGCTGGTACTGCCCTCAGAGACTGCAGCACCTGATAAACCTCTGGACGCTCCCACTGGCTTTCCAAGTGTTCCTCCACTTTCAATCTCCACACAAGGTTTGGCAATCTTGAACTTCAAGGGGACCTGTTTAAGTTGATCAGAGGAAGCAGGCTGACAGTGAGCTGATTAGAAAGCTCTCAGAGACCCTTCTTTAAAGGGGAAGCAGAGTCCTTGATATCTGCTGCACCCATCGGCTTGCAGAGGGGCCGGGTGTGGTAATAAAGAAGAAAGGTTGGGGGCTGTAGGTGGGGGAGGGAAGTGCCTGTTTTAGAAGACAGCCAGACCCTGCCAGCCTTCCTTTTCTTGGCAAGCTCTGTTTGGTGGGAGTGTTTGAAGATAAGAAGAGAAGAGGAAATAGATAGGCAGGAGGAGCCAGACTTGAGGAGACAAGAGCAAGCTGTTTTCTTGACCCACGCTTATCTCAAGCCTGCCAAAAATTAGCCATCTATCAGAGATCTATAAATATGTTGGCAACAGAGAGTAAAATGCTACTTTCCATAGTACAAGCTTAGAAAACAGAGTGGCAGACATTGCTGACATCCTTTTCAATATACACACAATAGCATTCATTTGTCTCCAAGGTGTGTGTGTGGGGGGGGGGAGGTGTCATTTAAAAGACACACTGTTTCCTAGAAGTGCTGCTTTTGAGATGTGCTATAAACATACTCAGATTCAGAGGGAACCATTGCAAAACCTTGAGGACAGAGTTTCTCAACTTGTGGGTCTCGGCTTTTTGAGGATGAATGACCTGTTTATGGGGGTCTCCTAAAATCATCAGAAAACACAGATATTTTTATAACAATTCATAACAGTGGCAAGATTACAGTTATAAAGTAGCAACAAAAATAATTTTATGAGGGTTGAGAACCACTGATCTACGGGAAAAGGATGGAAGGAGGAGAGTTGTAGGAAACAGATCAGAGAGTGTCCACTATGCAGTTTAGACAGGAACCACAAACCACCCTACCCATCTCCCTGTCCAAAGTGCTCTTATCAGCAGCAAAAATGTTCCGGTTCAGGATTTGCTTTAGAAGTGCCCGGCTGGTTGACCTAAGATAACCAGGGACTTTGGGGGAGCCTGCAGGCCTCTGGGAAGCTGCCTGCAAATTCCAGTTCCTGGAATCTGCCCTGGAGAAGCTGGTCTGTGCTTTGCCTCCTTCAAGCACAGACTGCAGACCTTCAAATGAAGATGAAGTTTACAAATTAGCTTTGGATAAATATTATCCTTCCTGTCTCCAATGAAGAGCTACAAAAAAAGGCTCGATTCAGCTCCTAAATACACAGAATAAAACTTGAACCTACCCACCTTGGCATCCTGATCTGAGTCTTCCCCAAATAGCATGATGATGTCATGCTCCTCACACTCACCTAAACTAGCAGCCCACCCTCCTAAAAATAACCTCACATGGTTTTCAAACGGAAAAAGAGAGTCTCAAAATATTTTTTTAAAAAATTTCCCCTCAAACTGTCAATCAATAAAAATGAGCCTTCTCTTTCCTGTTTACTCATTTCCTTTAATCTGTGTGTATGTGTGTTTGTATGTTGTCCAAAGGCTCTCTGAAACTTACACAAGAAGCTAAAATGTCTCCCAAATAATTTTAATTTAGTTAAAATTATTCTTGCTTCTGAAGCATTTTTATTTTGTAAGTTTTCCCTTTGTTCATCACCATTGGCGACAGTTAAGAGCAACTGATTTTTTGTTTTGAGGCCCTTTGAAAAGCACAGTTAGATCTATAGAGAGGGGAAGGGTCTAACATGAGGACATAGATTATTTGGGAACCTGTTGAGCCTCGGGACACCTATTAGGCATTTGAGAGATGAAGGTTTAAAACTTACTGGGGACCTGTTAAATCATGAAGGAGGACTCCAGCATGTGTACTGTTCAAAGGGAAGCCAGAGACAGACTGGTTATAGCTCAGTGGGAAGGCACTTGCTTTATACAAGACCTGGATTCCATCTCCTGTGCTGCAAATGTGACATATAGAAATATGTAATCAAAGGGAGCCAGGTGGCTCTGAGGCTCACTCAGCATTGGGATTGCTGACTTAGCCATGAGTGAAGCCCAGCGTTCCAGACAAGGAGTTCACGTGTTCCGTTCCCCAGTACCTTGCCCCAGCTCTCATGAACACAGATGTCAGCTCTTCCTGATAGGTGCACAATTCTAGAACACACCTCCTGAAAGCGAAGGATGCTTCTCCCGCTTCCTTCCTTTCTCATAAATTGGTGCAGATTGCCTTTGATCTCCAAGTAAAGCTTCCTATAAAAAAAAAAGCAAAGTAACTGAAATATAGACAAGCCTTACCCGGAATCCAGTAAAAGATGAGTTAAGAGGCCCCTGGCAGAGATGGGAGATTTACCCTGATAATTCTTGACTTAAGACAAACAAAGGAAGGTCAAAGGTTAAGAACTTTGGGTCAAACTTGCCCTGTGGTTAGGAAGACTAGATGTCATAAAAACCCAGCCCCCCCCCCAAAAAAAATGCCTTTAAAAAATAAAATTAAAAGGGGTCTAGTCGGCTGGAGAGAAGGTTCAGCAATTAGGAGTGTCTGCTGCTCGTTATACATCTGACAGATTACTATCCATAACAAATGTGCTACATATTCACAATAAAATACTACTATTCAGCTCTAAAGAAAAATGAAACCATGATTTACAGGTAAATGGATGGAACTAGAAAACATCATATTGGATGAGATGACCCAGACCCAGAAAGACAGACACTCATACACTGCATGTTCTTTCTTATCTGAGGTCCCTAACTTCAAATATTTATATGTAAGTACACAACCAGGAGTAACTGCAGAAACCAGGAAAGTAAAAGGAAACCATGGTGAGGGCATGGGGTGGGAGATGGGGCACAGGGTAGCAGTAGAAGGGCAGAATAGAAGGTACAAGGGACCTGAAAGGGAAATGGGGAAAAACGGAGGGTTTTAATTAGGGAGGAGGAGGAAGACAGAGAGGAGGAGAAAAGAGTGTAAAGTAACAAACGGGTGTCTGAAAACTCATAAAAAATTATACTACTACCTATCTACCTTAAATTGCCTGTAATGCATGTAAGTCAATGTATAAATATACATAAAGTTAAATAAAATTTTCCTGTCTAGGCTGACAGTGCTCTCCAAAAAACCCACAGACCATCTAGCAAAAAGACCAACACCAGGTATGAGAAGCCCTCTTTTGAGTTTTTGGTCAAAGTTGTCTAAGAGACATCATAGGCTATTCTTATTGCCCTTGGTTACCAGCCAGAAACAGAAGGCTTGTCCCTACTGCTGAGACACCATGCATTTCAGAAAGAAGCCTAGAGGCCCCTGACCTGGATTTGACCTGAAAGCCTTTTCCCTGAGGTCTAGCTTTCATGGAAGGTGCCATGCAAGCTTTCAAAGGGACAAGCAACCATCAGCTCTACCCAACTATGACATCTATCAACCACAATAACAACTAACAGGAAACAATAACTCTAAGAGTACATTAGTGGCACACATACCTCTGTGATAACCTAAAGCGCTCCATTGGACTTAAGACCTGCTCAAAAAAGGGAAATCATGCTTGGTATTGGATGCCCAACCAACTACCCAAGACCAATGAAGTCTTGGAAGACAAGACCCTACAACTGCCACCTTATTACCAGCATAATCCATAACTACATCTAAATATTTATCCTTATAACCATAGGTAAATATAATTCTCACCCCCCCATCAAGGAAACTTCTGTTTGCAACAGACTCTTTGAAGGCTATTTCAGAAAACCACAGCTTATCAAAAGGCGGAGTTGTGGAGGCCAGTCCCAACTGATATATCTACAGCACAACTCCAGGACGTAAGGCTCATGGCCCATTGTGGAAGAGGGGACAGAAAGAACCCAAGAAAGAGGGAGTTTTCTGTGACATTGAATCTCCTAGAAATGTCAGAAAGTACATCTCACTAACATGGTTGCCTAAATGTGACATAAACAAGGACTACACCAAAAGACATGTTAGCATGAACAGGGAAAAGCTCAAGAGGCCCCAACCCTAGACAGAAGATTACAAGTATTTCAGGGATGCTGAGAGTAGGAGGAATAGTCTTCCTGGGAAGAACACACAATTTCCTTATCCAGTATCAAGTAGTCAACCCTGACTATTATACAGACTGAGCCGATTATACGTATTTAGGAATGTGCACACACACAGACCCCCACACACACACCAATAATTAAAGAAAAAGAGGCCATGGATTTGAAAAAGAGCAAGAGGGCTAGTATGGAAGGGGGAAATATTATATTATAATTTCATTTTTTTATATTAAAAAAGAGAATGCTTGCTGCTCAGTTGTGAAGACCAGAGTTTCAGGTCCTGACCCACATCAGGTGGGTCACAGACATCTTCACCTTCAACTCCAAGAAATCCAGCAATCTTTTCTGGCTTCTGCTGGAACCCAAATGCACACTGTGTGTGCTTGCACGTCTGTGTATGTATGTGTGCATGTGTATGTATGTATTTATGTATGTGTGTGTATAGTGTGTGTGTGAGTGTGCATCTGTGTGTGTACTGAAGGCTCAAGCTTTGTTGACTAGCCTAGTTTTTTTAACTTTTTTTATTTTTTATTAATTACACTTTATTCATTTTGTATCCCCCCATAAGCCCCTCCCCCCTCCCCTCCCGATCCCATCCTCCCTCCCCTTTCTGCATGCATGCCACTCCCCAAGTCCACTGATAGGGGAGATTCTCCTCTCCTTTCTGAACTTAGTCTATCAGTTCTCATCAAAAGTGGCTGCATTGTCCTCTACCGTGGCCTGGTAAGGCTGCTCCCCCCTCAGGGGGAGGTGATCAAAGAGCAGGCCAATCAGATTATGTCAGAGGCAGTCACTCTTCCCATTACTAGGTAACCCACTTGGACACTGAACTGCCATGGGCTACATCTGTGCAGGGGTTCTAGGTCATCTCCACGAATAGTCCTTGGTTGGAGTATGAGTCTCTGGGAAGTTCCCTGTGTCCAAATTATCTTGTTCTGTGCTCTCCTTGTGGAGTTCCCGTCCTCTCCAGCTCTTACTATTTCCCACTTCTTACATAAAATTCCATTCACTCTGCCCGCCAGTTGGCCATCAGACTAGCCTAGTTTTTAAATCTCAGACTCATGAGATCCTTCTGCTTCAGTCTTCTGAGCAGCTGTGACTGCAGGTGTACGCCATCTTGTCTCTAATCACACAAAGATCTTTCTTTTAGAAACATCCACAACAACAGCAACAACAGGAACACAAAGACTCCTCAACTTCTCTAAGGCATTCTAACTTCTATTATCTGTTTTTATAAGAGTCCACAAATAATCCTATAAGATCTAGGCAAATTTGAATATTGTTGACAATGCTTGTCTTTGTTTTTGTTTTTTTCTGTCTTTAGCGTGTGAGTCTGTGTGTCTGTGTGTGTGTGTGTGTGTGTGTGTGTGTGTGTGTGTATGTGCATGTTTGTGTATATGGCCATGTGTCTGTGTGTATGTATGTGTGTATATGTATATATGTGTGTATATATGTATGTGTGTGTGTTTGTATGTGTGTCTCTCTGTGTCTGTGTGCATGTGTGTGTATGTCTGTGTGTGTGACCATGTGTGTGTATTTCTGTGGGAGTGTGGGTGGTATCTGTCTACATATGTGTGTATGTGTATTTGTGTGTGTCCATGCTGGGCTCAGGATCAAATCAAGATCCTGGGTATGCTAAGCTAGCACAATGATACCTTGAATGTCTATAACCTGATTTATGACTATCAGTATATTTGTTATATTTTCAAATTTTTTAATCTTCACTTTTAAAGTCAAATATCTGGATATTAGTATACATCCCTAGGTTATGGATCTTGTGTGTGGTACCAGTTTTCCTTCTCTTTTGAAGCATTTATTTTTATTTTACCTGTTTGCATGTTTTGCCTGCATATGTGCATGTATACCACTGTGTACATGTGTCTGGTGCCTGGTGAGGCCAAAGGAGGGTGCTGGGTACTCTAGAAGTAGAATTTCAGAAGATTACTGGCCACTGTAGTAGCCAGATCTGGGTTCTCTGGAAGAGCAATAATTGCTCTGACCCACTGAGCCATCCCCTCACCTCCATGTTTGTAAGTATCTGTTTTTGATCAGGGTCTGTCCTAAATTTTCACCAAGTGAGCTCTAAACAGCCATAAAAGTACTGCCTAGAAGAAGACTTTTACAGCCCTTTCCCCAGCAAACCATTTCCTTGCCTCATTTTCTTCAAGTTCCAATTCCACTTACCAGCTCACAGTCCTGTGAAACCATCTTCCACTTGTTCTCCTTCAAATGCAGTCTCTAGATATTTTCTGGACTTTCCTGGCTACATCAACTGCTGTCAGACTTAGACATTTCCTCAAGCTCTTCAGACATCCCCAACTTCTTCCTGTGTGTTCCATGAAGTGTCTCATAAGAACATGGTACAGACAGCAGTGACTTAGAAATCAGAGAAAGGGGGAATCTCTCTAGAGCTTGCTCACCAGGGCTCATGGAAGGCAGAGGCCAGTCTTCACCTAAAGTCAGAGTGGGCTGGGTAGAGGACTGTGGGGTACAGCAGAAGGCTCCACAGGTAAGCCATACAGCAGTGTTGAGACAAGAATCGATGTAGGGCTGGGCAGGGATAGCCCTTTGTGGGAAAAGTCAGTGGAAGATCATCCTCACTGGAGGAGTAGACCTGTGGAATACTCCTAGAGATAAAGTTGAGAGTGAAAGGAGGCAAGCACCGATTGAAATATGATGGCAAGCTGAGGACCGTGGGAATTATCATAAGGGTTGTAAGACAGCCACTCCTCATTTTTAAAGAGAGAAGCCTGCAGCTATGTGCAAGACCTAAGAGACCTCAACAAGATACAAAGGGGCATTGACTGAGGTTTCTGAAGAAATATGTTGACCCATTCTTTCTGAAGCCAAGCCAGATTATACCTGGGTCTTGCTTTTAGCTTAGCAGGCCAGTCAAGGTCTCTAAGAAAGAGATACCATTCCTCTGAATAGGCCTTGTATGTGAAGCCGAAGTTGCTTCCTGCAAAACCACATGCCTCAGAATGAACATGTGACCCTACTAATTGATCATTTTGCTCCTTTCACAGCCTGTTTCTAATTCAACTGTGTGCAAACACTGGCACTGGGCAGAATCTTGGGAACTATAGAAATCTAGTCACACATAGGCATACTATTTCACAGAGGGCCAACTGCAGATCCAGAACAGAGCCCTGGAAGGCAAGAATGAAAACCAGTAGCCCTGCACAAGGCACAGACATCTTCCCAGCAAACACAGGTCTGGTCCAGCTCCTGTGTTCACTGACAGACAGGCAGAGGCAAGGAGACAGGTGCAGCACACCCTTGCTGACAATGGCATGTGGAGAGCCAAGCTACACATATAAGCAGAGAGAAAGACACAGACATGTTGCTTTCTAATTAAATATTTATTTATATGCATGTAGGCATGCACATGCCACTGTACCTCTAAAGGCTGGATGGTAGCCATGATGTCATATTAATAAGTACATATCTAATCTAGCAGGCCTATTACAATTAGTGGGGCTTCTCCTCTACTGGGTTACTTCAGGGAAAACCTGAATGATAGTTATGACTTCGAGCTCCCCAAGGATAAGGAGCTGAGAAACAGGAAAGCATGGCACATTCTCATTTATTAACATGCCTCACCCTCCTCCACAGCCCAGTGACTACAAAGCATTCCACTCTCAGAATCTCTTTTCCATCCTGGGATGTTTTTACTTAAAACAGGCAAGGGTGGGTTGCCTTCTGCACCGAGGGCAGCCCTGCTGAGCCACAGCCTATGGTTTGTATCCAAGGTATAGCCTCCAAACCTCACCATTCACGGGATTCCTGTGGTTTGGCTTTATCTCTGGACAAGGCACTGAGCTCTGACAAGCTGCTGAACAAGCCTGCTTCTCACAGAGTAATGAGGCAATTTGAAAAACCATATAGCAATAATTCTGCCAGCTAGTTTTGCTAACCAGGGGCCCTTAACAAAACTACGTTCATTCCTCCCTTGGTTTGGAGGCAAAGGGGTGTGGCTTCTGGCAACTTCAGTAGCATCTGCATGACAAGATATACACAGTCAGGGCACACAGTGCTAGAGCAGTGGCCCAGAAGGGCTTGGTGAAAATGGTTGGTTATGTTTTAGCTAAGAGTAAGAGCAACCTAGAGGTGAAGAGACAATCAGAGCAGCCACAGTGTTGAGACTTCTGAAATGGAAACCAGCTGTCTCGAAAGGGAACTTTGGCTGCCCTCTGCACCATGGTGGGCGGCCGCTTTCTAGCCTGATTCCTCTGCAGAGGAACTAGTGTTCATAAGCCAGAGTAAGACAGACAAAGACACACAGGCCAAACTGAGCGAGCCTGGGAGAGCAGCAGAGGTGGAGGGAGAAAGGGTCAGAAAAGAGAAACATGTAGGGCGTGGTAGCACAGCTACAATCCCAGCACCAGGAAGCCTGAAACACAAGGATCAGGAGTTTGACACCAAACTCAGGAAATCCTCTCTCAAAATAATTTGAAAAACCATATAGTAATAATAATATTAACAATAATATTATTACTATAATAATAATAACAACAACAACACACGAAGCAAAAACAAAAAGCAATTTGGGAGAAGATGCACCATGAGCTTAGGAGAATGTCACACACTGAGGGCAAGGTTTTCTGGAATTTGGTGACAGAGATTCCTATAGAGATCTTGGAGAAAAATCCATTTATTTCTGAGGAAACTTGGTCAAGGCTGGCTGGGAGAACATTCTACTGAAAGGCAGATGGTATGGAAGACTTTCAGCTGAAAGAAAAATTAGGATGCTAAGGTATACTTACAGTTTTATGTGAATATACATAGATACACATATGTACACACACAAGCACACACACATCAAATATAGCTTAAACAAAAGAAAAATAACCCATCAGAAAAAAACAAGCCAGATGAAGAAAGACAAAAAAAGCAGGGAGGATGGATGCAAAAGCAAAGCAAGACTGAAAGAATATTCTCTTTTCCTCCCTTCTTCCTTCCCTCCTCCTTTTGAGATTTTCTTCTGAGTGGACTGGCTCTTGCTATGTAGACCAGGCTGGCCTGGGCAATCCTGCCCCAGCCTCCCAAATATTTTGTTCACCAGCCTGTGCCAACTAAGAAACAAGAACATTCCCATTAGGGAATTCCTGTTATTGTTTTTAATATTTAATGAATATTTCTATATAAAGGACCTCTGAAAAGCCTACCAAATTGCAGAACTCCAGTATTTGAAAAAGTAATCCCCATGTGCTCCTCTGCTAAGCAGAGAGGCTAATTCCTTTACACACAGGTGGCCTGGGCACTTGGTAAAGCCATGTGTTCCTCTGCCGGCCTTGAGGCCAAGCCATGAGTCCACACTGGTGACACTTTTGCAGAGTGACAGTGTGGCCTAGTATTAGGTTTATGCATACACAATCTTGATTGTTGCCCACCATGTCTCAGGATGAGGGAAACATTTGTCCTGTGAGAGAGGGCCACAGAGATGAGGGACTGGGATGAGGAGGGAGTAGAGGAAAATTATATGTTTGAATGAAGATGGAAAGGCAGCAGAGATGAACATGAAAGGAAGGAGGAGGGGGAGGATTTGAATCTAAAGTTTCTAAATTACCCTTGGCTCAAAAGATCTGGTTTACCACTGAAACAGTATAATTATAAAGTTGGCATAAAACAGGCCAAGAATCTAGTTACTAATTTCTCACTAGCAATAGCATCAGAACTCTTTCTGCTAGTAACCAGTCTCTTGACAAGAACCGTGTGTCTCTTGCATGATGGGACCTATAGGGAGAGCTGGTTTCAATCAGGCTAGCCTATAAAATGGTATGCACTTGTGGTTTCCTTCTCAGATGTCATCGGAGCAGAGGAGAAAGTGAGGGTTGGGATCGTCAGGGTAACTCGTGGGAAGGAAAAGAAATGTAATATAAATGTTCACTTGTCTCAGAGGTGCTGTGCATAGGCAGTGTTTGTCAGAAATTTCCCCAGAACCCTCTGGTGGATTTGAGAAAAATGACCAGAAATATTCCTGTTATGAACCTGGTTCTGTTCAGCCTCACACAGGCGCATCTGACCTGGTTACAGCCTGTGGCGGTGCTCAAGTAGTCCGGATGATTCTTGTAGAAATACTGCCATTCTCACCCCATTCCAGTTAATAAGCACGTGAAATATCAAAGGTTCATCCAGCTGGACACCTGTTGATCTTGGCAACTAGGTAGCCAGGGATGTTCATTTCCAAAGCACAGAATTCCAACATAGGAAAAAGTGGCTGGAACTTCCACAGGGCAGATAGTTTTCTCTTTCTTGCTATTACTTTTGTTTTCTGAGAAATCTAAATAAAAGACATGGTGCTTTGTTCTGTTTTGTTTTAATTACAACATGGTATACCTTTTCAGAATCAGGAGCCCTTGTTCTTTTTCAACACAACAAATGGAGCTAGAAGATCCTGAAAGACTTTATAACTTTTACATTTTCCCTGTAGGCCTGTGATCCTCTACCTGGGGGTGATCTTGTCTTCCAGAGAATATGGTGTTGAGGGTATGTAGATTAACAGCTTTGGCAACACCAAAGTTTGTGGAAGGCTTTAGAAGAGAGTGCTTCTGATACCGGTGAATAGGGTTGAGGAAGTCACTGAACTCCTCAAATAGTACAGAACCAGCCTACTGCATGAACAGTAGGCAAATGTCAACAGTGCAGAGATGGAAAACTCGATGTTTTAACAACAGCTCCAGCAACCAGTAAGAGCAGAATAACTGTGGTGGTGTTTTGGTGTGGTAATTATGGTAAGGATATAAGGTTCAATAGATGAGTCGTGGGAGAATCAGTGTTGCCTCTGCTAATCAAGAACGTGTAGTAGCGCATGTTCAATTGTACATCAGGAGCTGAGAATACAAAACTGAGCAGGTCCTGGTAAGGGACATGGAGGAGCTCAGGCCGAAGCCTTACAGCCTTCTGCTAGCAGTGAAAAGCCTCCTGACATGAAGCCAGCTAAGAAAATGGACATGCAGAGTGCAGAAAAGGCAAAGACAGCTTTAAGGTTTTTATCCTGGACTGCATGGATAGGGATGTGTGTGAGTGACATAGATGCCACCAATGTGCGCCTTGCTTGTATGGTTTGTGCATGTGCAAGTGTGTGAGTGTGTGTGTACATGTGTGTATGAGTATGTGTATGCATGTGTGGGCATGTGTGTGTTCTGTGTGTTATGCTCCTACGTTACAGAGATGGGAGGATGCCTATGCACTTGCACAGAAGCCAGTGAACATTTTAAAGCATGTTTGACTTTACTAATCACAGAAGTAGATGCGAAATCCTCTCAGACTGGCAAGATAACTTTTATCTGCAATCTTAGCCCTGCTAAGATGAAACAAGAATCCCCAATCTGTGATACTGGGTAAATGTATTAGGCCTTCCTAATGAGAAAGTTGACCATGGCTTGTATTAGTCTGGGCATTCAAGAAACTCAGAAGCAATACAATTCACAGAGGTAAAAAAAGAAAGGATGTGTTATGGAAAAGAGCTCACATGACAAGCCACAGAGGCAGCGTTGTCACTTGTGGGACTCACATGAAAAGGTCTGCAGCCAACAGTATAACCCCCAGCTTAGAGCCAAAGACCTGAGAAAGGGCTAGATGGTGGGAGCATCTGTGCAGGCCCCAGAGTGAGGGAGACCAAAGGACTTGGGGCTTTGATGTTCTAATGGCAAAGGGAGGTGTGTAGCAGCTTCAGGAGAGAAAGGAGATCCTTCCTTCCTCTGCGTTTTAAAAGTGTGTGTCTGAACAGCACGCTTGCAGAGGTCACAAAGCAAACTGCAGTGTCAGTCTGTGCCTTCCACCTTGCTTCAGATAGGGTCTCCTTTGTGGTTTGCTGCTACATATGACAGGCTAGCTGCTTTGAGGGCCTCAGGGATCTCTTATCTATACTCCTATCTAGCTGTAGGAGTGAGGGGATTATAGATGTAAGCTGCATCCAGCATTACATGGGATCCAAACTCAGGCTTTCCTCTGCCTTTATTCTCTCTGGACCGTCAAAGAGCTGTATGCTCAACCACACCAGCAAACGAAGATCTTTACTCAGTCAGCACTGTCTAGTTTGTTTGTTTGTGTGTTTGGGGAGGAGTTGGTCTTGGCTTGAAAACTATATTGAATTTTATTCTATTTGAAGAGGAAATCTATAAATGTATCATTTCCTTGGCTCTCTCCTTATAAACAGGTTTTCAGTTTTCAGATCCACACATCCCCAGATCTCCCAGCCATCTTCTCTGATCAATTTGCATATTATTTTTCTTCTTAAATTTATTTTATGTACATGTGCTTTGCTCATGTATATGTATGTGCACTATGTGTGTGCCTGGTACCTGGTATCAGAAGAGAGCATCAGGTCCCCTGGAACTGGCAGACAGTTCTGTGGGTACTGGGAACCAAACCCAGGTCCTCTGCAAGACCAAGGCTCTTAACATCTAAGCCAGCAACCCCTTTAGGTATTGAGCTAACCGTTCACGGGGGTCACCTAAGACTATTGGAAAACACGGGTAATTATATTGTGATTCGTAACAATAGCAAAATCACTGTTATGAAGTAGCAATGAAAATAATTTTATGGTTGGGGATCACTAAGCATGAGGAACTGTATTAAATGGTCTCAGCATTAGGAAGGTTGAGGACCACTGATCTAAGCCATCTCTCCAGCCCTGCATATTTTAATAAAAGCCCCAGCTAATACAACCTGCCCCTCTGATTTGGTCAGCCAGATGCTCAGAAAATGTATCTTGGCTTTAGAGAAAACTAAATTGCATCATTAAGACTCTGAGCCTTGTTATTTTGACTTTTTGACTCTCTTTGCCCCCTGTAACATAAAATAGTCAAAATCTCTTCAATGAACAATGGTGTTTGTTTGCCAGAAATTCTTTCTGTTCCCCCAGCCTTCCTTTTCAGACTCCTAATGGTATGTATTTGCAAAGTAGAAAAACTTCTCAGCACCATTTGACTTTAATGGGAGCATTTAAACACACTTTGCCTACAAAGCTTATCGCTTAGTTACTTAACCTGTATGAATAGGTTAAATATTTTCAGCAGTATTTATATAAATATGATACCTGGTTTCAAGTTAAACCTAATAAGAAGGAAGTTATTCTTTACTTAAATTACACCCATTTCTTTCCACTTGTTTTTATCTTCCTTTTTTTTTTTTTTTAATGGGCATTTGACTGAAAAGGAGATTCAGGAGGCAGATGTGGAAATGTCGCTTTATGAATACGAGACTATGCTGGTACACTGCTGTTGTTGGTATTTTAAGAGACGGTAACTGTTCCTCCAGGATGTGTGCTTTGGCCATGAATCTGAAATCTAATATAAAAGTGAAGTTAATGTGGGAATTTTTTTTAAGTCCTGGAAATAAGGCAGTCAGGACAGAGCTGCGGACTTGCAGCAGGGTGGTTCGGGAGCATCCAAGTGTTCCTCATCGCTAACAAAGCATCCCTTGTTTCTGAGTTTCTCAAAGGCTCCAGGCTCGCATACATTCCGACTCTCTGCCAATGAGGACATGCGCTACTGAGCACTTTGTTCATGCTGTATTTACTCTTTTTTCTTTTTTTTCAGCAAAAAGTGGCATGATGTATGTGTGTTCCTGTAAATATTTGAAATCCATCATAAGGCTTTCAGCTTATTCCTCACCAAGTCAGCATCCCAGGAACCACCCTCACAAGCACACATCTCTGGTTGGTTCCTCAGCCAAATGCAGGGATATGGAAGTGGGAGAGATGACTGCACGGTTAAGAGTGTACTGCTCTTAAAGAGGTTGGAGTGTGGTTCCTGGCACCCACTGTCTGGCTGCTTGCAACTGCCTGTAACTCCAGTTGCAGGAGATTCCATGCTTCTGCTGTATCAGCATTTGCACACAGACAGACACATACACACACACACACTCATACACACACACACATACACCATTTAAAATAAATCTTTGAAAAGAAAAGTTTAAACACATACAAATATTTTAGGATACAGAGACCAAGCAAAAAAGAGACCACGGGGATAAGTCTACATAATTGCCAATCTTTTGTTGTTGCTCTTGTTTTATTTTACTTTTTGAGACAAGGTCTCATATAACACAGGCTGGTCTCAAACTTGCCTTGTGGTTGAAGAAGACCTTAAAATTCTAATTATCCTGCTTCTGTCTACCAAGTGTGGGGATTACAGGCAAGTGTCATCATCCCAGCTAACGGAATGCTAAAGATGGAACCCAGAGTTTCATGCTGGTTAGGTCATCACTATATCACCTGACACATCTCCAGCCCCAGGTGGCATTCTTACCAGCCCTGCACAACATCTAACATGCTTCAGATGGCACAGTTCTCTGTCCAGGACACCATAAAAATCATTGCCTCAGCTCCTTCCCTGGACCGTCTGCCTTCTATTTGATTCACCAAAAGCAGAACAGAAGATGTGGTCAATAAAGGTCTGCTATAGTCTTGCAAAAGAGGGAACCCTTGCAGGTAAGACAGGTGATGGGGCAAAGAGTCAAGGCAAAGCTGGCAGCCTGTGTTTGAACTTCTCATGCAGACCTCAAGATGGTACGGCATGCACAGAACATGCGGTGACGACTGGGAAAGTCTCAAGGACACCTTTCACCACATACATTTTTATTTTTAAGAGAAAGAGAATTGGCATCTGTATTAGTTAATTCTACATTGCTTGGAACAAACGTAATGGAATTGCTTGGAACAGAAGCAATTTATGGCTAGTCTTAATTGTGGCTCAAGGTTCAGGAGACACTGTCTATCATGGCAACTGAAGCAGCTGTATCCCTGACACCAGGAGTACATGCACCTAGTTCACAGCAATAGAAATCAGAGATGAAGGCCCCACCACAAGTGGGGCCAAGATATAGTCCTCAAAGCCTACCCTCAGAGTTCCACTTCCATCTGGGCCCCATCTAAATGCACACTACTTCCCAACACAGTGCCATGAGTTGATGACACAGGTTGTGGGGACACCTCACATTCAACCTGTAATACTACCTCATCTCCACAGACTGGCAGACACAGCCCTGGAAGCACAGCTGAGCTGCCTCTGCGTGTGCTTGCTCTCTAAAGGGCCAGATCCAAAACACAGAGCTTGTATTCAGCATTTTTTTTATCATCTTCAAAAGCTCTATTTGAAAATGACAATGGTTCCAGTGCTTCAGCTACTTAATATGCCGAGAGGCTGTTGGGTGCCACTAACGAAAGATACAGCAGCTAAAAAGGAGCAAGCTGCCTGAAGTCAGGCATAGCAATGGGCCTCATGGGCTCATGTTGGGAACTGGAGGGAGGCTGGTGACAAACACCTCAAGGAAGCAGGATCAGGCTAGGCATCAGCATGGTAGCATCTCTGGGGAAAAATGTGGTGGGAGACAAGCCATCTAGTAGAGGCCATCTTCCACTGGGAAATATAAATCAGTGACTTCAGATCCATTAATTGATCCTTCTGAGCTCTATGTTTCCAGCTAAATCATGGGAGACAAGCCATCTAAGGACCTGGTTTTGCACTGGAAAATATAAATCAGTGACTTCAGATCCATTAATTGATCCTCTGTGTTCCATGTTTCCAGCTAAATAATCAACATAGATTTGATGGTCTCTAAAATCTCTCTTCTGCTAGAAAGTTTTAGTTTTGGTAAAAAAGTTATTTTAGCCAATTAAATGAGATATCCTTTTAGTTCGACTACTCATAATACTAAAGCAGAGGATCACTTAATTCAAGAGTTTACGCCATTCTAAGCCACACAGGGAGACTAGGCCAAATAACAGAAACAAAAATCCATTACTTGGGAGGTAGAAGAAAATCAGGAGCCAAGGGTAACTCTTGGTTATATGCAAGCTTATGGCCAACCTGGACTACCTCTTTGTCTTAGTTAGGGTTGATATTGCTGCAATGAAATATCATGACCAAAAAGCAAGTTGTAGAGGAAAGAGTTTCTTTGGATTATACTTCCATATTGCTGTTCATCATTGCAGGAAGTCAGAACAAGAACCCAGAGGCAGGAACCAATGGAGAGACCGTGGAGGGGTGCTGCTTACTGGCTTGCTCCTCATGGCTTGCTCAGCCTGCTTTCTCATATTACCCTGGACCACCAGCCCAGAAATGATACTACCCACAATGGGCTGGGACCTCCCCCATCAATCACTAATTAAGAAAATACCCTACAGCCAGAGTTTATGGGGGACATTTTCCTAAGTGACGGTTTCTCCTTTCAGATAACTCCAGCTTGTGTGAAATTGACATAAAACTAGCCAGAACACCCTCTCTCTCTCTCTCCTAAAAGAGAAGGGAAGACAAGAGGAAGGAAAGAGAGTAAAAGGAAATGGGAGGGGAAGAAAAAGAAGGAGAGAAATTAAGGAGAGAAGTTGAGGGGAAGAGAAAGAGAAGCCCCAAGTATTAAGTGGAACCTCAGTGGTCTCCCCAAAACATCTTAAAAAACCATGAAGCTCTCACCTGGATCTCACAGAACCACAGGCTGGTGTCTGCTGGTCCATGTGGGCTGCAGTGCACTGATGCCACAGCCCTAAGGATCCTCTGGCTCTGTAAGCCTCCCGTTTCCATCTTGAGGGTACTCTGACTGGGGCTGGGAGAGCCATGTATGCAGCATCTACCTTAGAAGTCAAAACTCCAAGACACTGATAGGTTTTTTTCCTTCTATCCCTATTACACACATAGGATGGCCTGACCCATGATCAACCCATGGACCACTCACTCCCGAATCTGAATCCTGAGCCAGCAAGGATTGCCAGATGGCTGCAGGAGGAAATGTGGACCCCGAGTAAATGTTCCTGTGATACTTTTAAGGGATTTGAACATCTCCAGCTTGTTGTTCTTTTTGAACACCTGTGGTCCATGACTATTTTAGGAAACAAATCTCTTGGGTTCCATAACGTTTGTTCCCTCTACATTCCTACATGTCACCTTCCAAGATCAACTTCCTCTATTCAATACTCCTTATGCTTGCTTCAACCCAAATCTCATTCTGTGACTACAGCTCAAAGCCAGGGCAGGTTGATGGGTCATCGGTGTCATGTTGATATTCTAATGTATAAAAGGCACTAAGAAAAGGGTTTTGGATGAATGGTCAATATACATTGACAAGTATGGTATATTCTCAAAGAGGCCTCTGGGAAGGCTCCAACCTGATTCTAGTTGGTTTTGTTCCAAGACAAGTGTGTGATAGTGGCTCACAACACAAAATCCTCAGTTTCAAACTAGTTCTCCAAGGCAGCAGTATCAGAGAGGGCACAATGGTACAGCAGACACAGGCTGATATTTTAATGTAAGCAAACAGCTGTAGAAAGAAAAGAATCTCCAGATATTTATGGAGATTGGCTGTAACTAACCTGTGAACACAAACCATTTTCCTGACCAGCAATAATATAGCTCTCACCACATACTTCCACTCTAGAAGCTGTACTTTTTTTCATTTCATATTCAAAATAACAGGACAATTTGAATGTATACCTTCACTACGTAATGGGAAAACTGAAACCCAGAGATATCCACCCACTTGCTCAGATCCCACAGCTACTGTTAAATGATGAAATCAAACCCAAGCTGTCTGATGTACTTAATCCCTTGTACTTAATCCCAAACCATCATCTCCAGGAGACTCAGAAAGATGGCGAGCAAAATTTTCAAGCACATCAGTTCACCGCTGTATTTGAGACTCTAATGAAGCTACACTATGTACTTTCCTTCCTTCCTTTTCTGTACTCCTGCCACATGCTCTGAGTGCCAGACACCTCCTGCAGCCACTCTACGCATGCAGAGAACAGCTCTCCCAACTTTACTTTCTCCCTTTTATTATTATTACTTCATGAGTTCAAACCATGCTGTTTATAAGAACATAGGTATGCAAATTCTGGTAAGAATATAGAGAAATAAGAACATTTATTCACTGTTGATGGGCTGCAAACTAGTGCAAGCGGTAGAAATCAATGTGAAGGAGGTTCCTCAGAAAATGAAAATAGAGTATACCACTCCTGATCAGGGGCTCTGTATCTCAAGAAGCTCCTTGAACATCCATGCTTACTGCCGCTTTCTTCACAATGGCAAAGAAATCACGTCTGCCTTCATGTCTGTCACCAGATGAGTGGAAGTGAAAATAGGGTATGTACACACAAAATTTTATGCAGTCATAAAGACATGTGAAATGTTCAGGGATTTAGATAGAACTAGAAGATATTATGCTGAGTAAGGCAGATTCAAAGAGACAAATACCACATGTTTTCTCTTATATGCAGATCCTAGCTCCTAATGTATTCATAAAGAGGTGAGTATGTGTCTAGACAGAAAATTTGAAAAGGATCAGTTTGGGGGTGGGGTTTAAGGGAGAGACAGGGAGGGTAATAGAACACATGTGAATATGAAAGTGGAAGGAGGATTATCAGAGATGAAAGGGTATAATGAATTTGTATGAAAATGCTTTAAGGAAATTTGTCACCCTAAGCTAATTAAAAAAAATAAAATGAAATAAAAAGAACTTGCATTAAAGTATTTGATGAGGAAAAATTAGAGTTTTAAATAAATTCAGAAAAAAAAAAAAAACATGAATTCTAGCTTGGGAACTGCAAGCAAACCGTGAGAAAAGTGTTCACATCCCAGGGGAGAAAGATAACCCTGCAGAGCTGAAAGCAGCAGTTACAGAGGACCAGAATTCACAGATAAGGGACTGGAGATGGCCCCTGGGATAAAAGGGAGCCAGGCCAGTAAATAGCATAAGAAACCTAAGTGACAAAAACATCCAGAGAGAAGATAGACTCATTGTCTGCTGGAAAGCAGCATTTTTCCCACCAGAAGGAGTGATATATAATCAGGCAAGCTGAGGATCAGAAGTGAATTAAAACCTGCCCTCAGCCCCTCCCCCTCATTGTCTTCCACACCTGAAAACAGGAAACTTCTCCTTTCCTTTTTCTTTTTTATAGTATTAGAGATAGAACCCAGGACCTCATGTGCTGTAGGCAAACACTTTGCCACTGAGCTACCCCACCCCAGCCTAGGAAACTCTGCTTGCTGTCAATCAAAGAAATGGAGTGAAAACCCTGCTCTCTAGTGATTAGCAGCCTAGACCCTAGAATGAAGCTAGAAGTCCACACCCCTGAAGCTGGCTGTTGCAATCACACTCCCACTGAAGGAAAAATTAGACTGGTCTCAAAGGCGAAAAGAGACAGCAGGTATTGGTAAAGGCTAGTAAGAAGCAGTGCTGGGCTTGACCCTAGGACTGCCATTGTCGCGACCGGCCTTTGCCGATAAGGACGACGCAACAACCGAGGATTTCTTCAGCGGCAAGTTTATTGTACAGCTCTTTCTTGCAGATGGTGAAGGACCCAGACCCCGGGTTGTGCTCTGCTTAAATAGCCAGCAAGGCAACCTGTCCGTCTGTAATTGGTGCTCTGCTCGAGTCCTCATCAGTATATGGCTGGCAATTGGATTGCAGCCTAAACCCTCATCAACATAAAGCTGCGCATGCGTAAAGCGCAGGGCAATGCTGACAAGAAGCGCGAAAATGCTGGCAAGAAGAACCAGGAAGCAGGAAGCCGGCGCCATCTCGTAATGGCGGGGAGCGGCTCCCGACATGCCATTAGCTAGACACCAAAGGGGGTAGGCTGAACCTGGGGGACAAATGAGTTAGGTACTTGAGTTTTCTGCCAGGGTGCAGTTAAGTGTGAACAGTGGCTGGAGACCCTGCAGAGTAGCATCACTCTGCCACTTGGCAGCCCTATCCCAGCAAGATGCAAAGAATGTCCCCTTGAGTTGGTGGGAAGAAGGAGAAAGAAGCAATGCCATCACGTGGACAAAGTCTCATCCACTGGTTTCCCATTCCTACACAAAGGAGGTCATCCCTGATGCCATGCCATGGCCACCACACAAGCCTGGCACCCTTTTCATATTCAGAGTAGCTTTCCCTTCTCACTAAGTCCCCTGCCACCAGAGTGATCTTTCCAACCCTCAGATCTGACATGAGAGCCCAAGACTAGCATGATGGCAAGGGCTACATGCCTCATTGTGCAGTGTCCTCAGTTCCCCAGGAAAATAATGTTGACATTTTCTGCTTAAAAACTCCCACGAGCCTCCCACGAACTTCAGTGGCCAACAAACAGTGAGCCAAATCCTGTCTGCAAGCCAAGATTGGCTTTTTCGTGCATGAAGAAAAGTTTCTTAAGAAAGGTGTAAAAGAGACACCTCCCCTGCAAGCCTCTGAAGTTTCCCACCTGGCTCCGCTTTAGAACGTTCATTAGACCCTATGACATGGGTAGAGAACCAAAAATCTAAAATATGGTATAATGTAAAAGACTGTTCCTACCCCTGCCTGCCTCTCCATGATCTGATGACATCCCTGCCCTAAGCTGTTCCTGCCTGTCCGAGCACGACAGGCAGCCTTGAATCTGCCCAGCACCTCCTTGGTGGGCTTGCTATGGTCCCCCATGCCAGAGTGCTGGCCCCTCAGCATCAAGCTCCACCCACAGGCTTAAGCACAGCAAGACTATTTAAGTAAGGTCTCAGCCTTTTTTTAAATTTTTTTTAATTTTATTTTTTTCTTATCAGTTACATTTTATTAACTCTGTATCCCAGCCATGTCCCGCTCCCTCATTCCCTCCCAATCTCACCCTCCCTCCCTCATCTCCACTGTGCCCCTTTCCAAGTCCACTGATGGGGGGACCTCCTCCCCATTCATCCGATCCTGTTTTATCAGATATCTTCAGGACTGGCTGCAAAGCCCTCCTCTGTGGCCTAACAGGAGCTCCACAAGGACCAAATATATCTGGGCACAGGGTCTTCTCAGAGACTGTCATTCAACCAAGGACCATGTATGGATATAACCTAGAACCTCTGCTCAGATGTAGCCTGTGGTAGCTCAGTAACCAATTGGTTTCCCATAGTGAGGGGAACAAGGACTACTTCTAACAGGAACTCAATGACTGGCTCTTTGGTCTCAGCCTTTTACTTGCCCATCATTTCCAGCCCAACTCCCATCTCAGGGCCTGGAGTCAACCCCTGACTCCAGTGTAAGAGTGTGTGCTTAGTCCTGATGTTACTTGATGTGCTAGAGGGTGGAGATAGGGTGAGATGGGGGTTTAATACGGAAGGGGTAAGATGAAGGGGGAGAGATTGGGAGGGTGGGGCCAGGAGGAGAGGAGGGACAGGCTGCAACAAGCATGTAAAATGGAAGAAAGAAAAACAAACTCTATCACAGGGCCACCCCTCACCCACCCTCCAGAAATCCCATGCTCAGGGTGTAGCTTTGAATCAGAGCATCGCAACAGCACCTGTGGCTGTGGTGGTAAAGGCCAGCTCAGCTGGAAGCTCCTGAAGCAGTGTAGCTGCATGTCTGACCATCTCTAGTCTGGCACCAGGCCTGGCGTATTATCAGTCTCAATAATTAATGAAGTCATTGTTAACACATTATAAATTTGCTACCAAGGGAGGATTCATTTTATATGCATTAATCCTTTTAAAATTTTATATCTGCTTATGTGTGTGCATGATTGTCTAGGTGTGCGCTACATGCATGCAAGTCCCCTGAGAGGCCAGAAGGAGAGTTACTCTCCTTCTGTACAGATCCACTAAAGCTACAGGTGGTTGTGAGCCACCCAAAGATGGTGCTGAACCTGGGTCTCAGCTCTGTGTCCCCACCCCCAGTGTGTGTCTGTGTGTGCAGGTGTATGCACACACGTGTGTGAATGTGAGTGCAATTGTAAATGCATGTGTTCTCTTGTGACTACAAGAAATCCCTCCTTTTCTTTCTTCTTTCCCTTTCTTCTCTTTCTTCCACTTTACTGCTCCCTTTTCCTCATCTTCGTCTTTCTCCTTTGTTGACAGAGTTGACTCTATAGCCCAGGGTGCTGGTATTTCAGACATATGCTGTCACAGCAGGCTCTGGAGCTTTTTCTGATAAAGTTGAAGTGATGGCTCTAAAGGGTAAGCAGACAGAAGACCAAATGCAAGAGGGAGCTCCGTGCGTATTCTGGTTTGGAAGAGGTAATTTGTAAGGTTATCGTTGAACCTGGTTTTTCTACTTTCAAGGTGAAAGAAAAAGCTCCAGGTACACGCCTCTCTGAGGCCTGCCCTGCCAGGACCCTAACTTCAGTCAGTCAAAGATATTAAGCTTGAGCTGATCCACATCACAAAATATTAGTGGGTGGGTGGAATTGATTTCAGGCTTCCAATCTTTAGAACTATGATAGAATGGGAGTGTGTCCTTTCAATACACTAAGTATGGGGTCATCTGTCAATGTAGCTGTAGGACACAAACATACCTGCACAGTACTGCAAGCAGTAGGTAGCGACTCTTTGCTGTTCTCTCTGCTACCTGCTGTATGTGCATGTGTCCTGGTGAACGACAAGGTATAAGCCTTTAGGTAGTTGTCTAATCCTAACAACTCTTGTCTAGCTTCCTTGACTGACCTTTTAACATCTGTCACTTTCCTCTATTAGTGACTTGCCTGACCCCAGTCATGCTCAGGTGAACCGTGGCCTGATTTAGTTTTTTCTGAATTTTCACTTCAATCAGCAAACATGTCCTTGTCTTCTTTGTTGGGCACCACCCAGCAAAGTCACCTCAGACTTTCATCCCGTCCAGACTTCTACACAAAGCTCCCTTCTCAAACAAAAGAAGCATTCCTGTAGTACCAAGAAACAAACCCATGAATAAAGTTTAAAAATAAGGAAGTGCCAAGAGTGGACATCGGAGGAACAGCAGAACCTCCAGTCAGTGAGGGCCTTCCCCTCCTTTCAGGAAACATTCTTCTTGGGATATCCCTTTGGCAAGATGAAATCTAGGGGCTTGTGGAAAGCCTTCAGTATGGTCTCCGTGACAGAAAAGTTTATGCCTTTCAGTCACCAGAGTTTCACTTCTGAGGGAAAAAAACAAAACAAATTTGGGAGTGGATGGCTACACAAATGTCTTGGAAGCTGCAGTTTTGCTGTGGTGAGCTGGCAGTCTGATTTACTTCTGAATGATTAGAAAACTAAGGCTCGGGAGATTTAGTGACTTACTGAAGGCCATGCCCTCATTTAAAGAGGAAGGTGCATTGCCCTATATATGCAAGTCCACATACATCATATGCATTAATGTACACATACACATAATTCACAAGCCTCTGAAAGGCTTATATGTGTTTCTCTAAGTCTACCCACTGGTACGTATTTATTAAGTGTGTTCTTAATCTTTGTGTTACTAAAACAAATACTTGAGGCAAATCAATGGAAAAAGAGGAAGCTGGGTAGGATGATGCTTCTCTATAATCCCAGCCCCTGGGAGGTTTCAGCCAGAGGGTGGAAAGCAGGAAGCCAGCTCGGCTACATGGGAAAACCCTTTCCTCCTAAAAAGACAAAATGAAAAGGAGGGTTTATTTTGTCTCATGTTTTGGAGATTTCAGCCCGTGGTTGATTGCAGGCCTGTGGCAAGGTCATATATCACAGCGGGAATGTGTAGCAGAGGAAGCTGCTCACAAAATGACAGCTAAGAAACTAAAGGAGAGAGGAAAAGTGTAGGGAACAAGGTCCCAGTGTCCCCTTTGAAGGTATGCTTCCAATGATCAGATTTCCTGCCACAAAACCCCACCTCCCACAGCAGGAGCTGGTCACCAGGCCTTTAGCTGATGTCCTTTTGGGGTACACTTCTCCAAACCATAGAACTAATAGGATGTCAGCCTCTGGGGAAGGCTGACAAGCTGACAAGATACAAACAATTTAAAAAAGATCCTACAGGGCTTTGACAGGTGTCTGGGTCATCCATTCTATTGGAGATTTGTGAGAAGCAAGAGCTGTAAAGAGGGGCCACAGGGCTGTTGAAAAGCAAGAAAGACAGCCTTTCCCAGGAGGGAAGAGTGGTGCCCAAACTTAGCTAGAAACAGACTCACCAAGAGTCGCTCGGCTCAAAAGTCGCCAGCAATTAAGGAACCAACACTGGAGAGGTTTGTGGTTTCATTCTACTCTTCCCATCCTCCTCTGAGAACTGTCTAAGATAACACTCAGTTTAACAAGGAGAAGAAAATACAACAAAACCATGCAACATTTCCTTATATAAAGTCAGCTTTGAACTAGTGGGTAAAACACTTGCCATGTGAGCCAGAAGACTTGATTTCAAATCCCCAGAACCATGTAAAAGCATGGTCTATTACTGTGTGCGTGCATAATCTCAGTGCTCCTATGGAGAGATGGAGGTAGAGATTTCTCAGAAACTGGCACATATGGTAGTCCGGTGAACTCAAAAGTGAACAACAAAGAGAATTCTGCCTCAAACAAGGTGGAAGAGGAAAAGCAGCACCCAAGGTTGTCTTCTGAGCTACAGACACACAAACACAGAAACACATACATAGACACACACAAACACACATACAGACATACACACAAGTACACAGAGACACACACACACAAACATTCAGACAAACACACACCACACATAGACAGACATACAAAGACACACACATAGGCAAACACACACACACACACACACACACACACACACACATACACACACACAGTAAAGAAGATAGTGAAAACAGTTCTAAGAAACAAGGTCTGGAGTAAACTTGGATACCTGTTAAGGCAGTTATCCAGGAGTAGGGTGCTGAGGACTAGAATATCTTCTAAGAGAAAGTCTCACATACTCCATAAATTACTTCTTCTGGCAATTTAAGAATGAGAAAGAGATAAATATTGACAGATCTAACAATGCAGGGTTTCTCCAAGATTAAGCCATGCCATTAGAGTAGTCATCGGCAAGGGTCATCTCCCTTCTTTCTTAACGAGACCCCAAGCCACTTCTCACCCAGAAATCATCACCTGCCATCACTGTGGTTCTGTTACAGCTGTAGAATGGATTGACAGGCTCTTTTGACAGTCCTTAATGTTTTGGGGGATGAATATAGCTTGGAAACTACAGCAAATTCGAGTTTCAACTCAGTGGAGGCCTCCTCAACCCCATCCTGAGAATAATTTTCTTCAACAGCCACAAGGAGGTAGATGGCCATTCCAGAACATTCTTCTCACGAA
The DNA here is from genome assembly GCF_907164565.1 of Psammomys obesus. Lineage (NCBI taxonomy): Eukaryota > Metazoa > Chordata > Mammalia > Rodentia > Muridae > Psammomys > Psammomys obesus. The sequence continues at coordinate 7,144,653 of NW_026590701.1, read as the reverse complement.
GGCTCTGTTGGCCCTGGCAAACGGTCCCCTTCCACTTCAGCATACATGGTGATTAACTGCACTCCTCCAGAGCCAGGACCCTGAGCCAAGTTTCCCTGAACATCTCACCACCCAGAAATGTGGTCTGTTTTAGCCTTTGTACTTTGAGATAAAAAGATGAGGAAAATTCCTGTCCTGTCCTAGCTCATCCCTTCACATGGTACCAAGGTAAAAGGTTTTTCCATCCTTTCTATAGCATGCTTTGAATCTGCTGATTGAGTGTTCAAAGTTATCAGGATTTGGTGGCATATTAGTTATTTTTCTATTGTTGGGATAAGATACCATGACCAAGGCAACTTATAGAAGAAAGGGTTTATTTGGGCTGATGGTTCCAGAGGGATAACAGTCCACTACCATCCTGGCAGGGAAGCACAGTAGCAGAGAGGCATGGCTGCTGCTGTAGCAGCTGAGAGCTTTAAGTATTAAATCTCAAGCAGGAAGCAGAGAGAGAGAGAGAGAGAGATCGCTTGTCCTTAGCTTATCATAAGGCTTTGAAACTTCAAAGTCAGCCCCCAGTGGCATTCTTTCTCTAGCAAAGTCACACTTCCTAAACTTCCCCAAACAGCTCCACCAGCTGGGGACTAAGTATTAAAACATCTGAGCCTATGGGAAGACATTCTCATTCAAACTGCCACAGTAGGTTTTGTCGTTATTGTTTGCTTTTAGCTGATCAGGCTGTCTGTCTAATTATCAAACTTTAGACTAGTTTCACATTTCATACTACCAAGGGAAAAAATGTTAAAGTGTCATGAAATTCACACCTACAAATGGAGGAGCTAGCTCATCTGAGAGCCATTTTCTCAACCTCTGGTTAAGTTTAAGCCTTGCCACATTTGTTCCATCTTCATGCTTTGTAAAAGCCATTTCTCTTTTATATGGGGAAAGTTGGTTGTAGGCTGGGTGAGCCACCTGCTCCTCTGTAAACCTACTTGATCTCTAAGTAAGATATAGAAATAGCCTCTACCAGGCTATTTGTGACTAATTTGACAGTACCTGCTGCCTATGTCTCCTAGCTACACCCTACCTGGTATTCTCTGCCATTCTTTCTTGAAGATCTGTCTTCCCAAAATGAGATTATAAATTCCTCCAGGACAAAAACATTCACTTTTCATCTCCATCCTGTGTCCCTACTCCCCTCCCATTTCTTGTGATTACCCACACACCCACAATCATAAAACATGTTGAGACAACCCTACTGCCGCATGTAAAGTTTCATATTTCTCCTTAAATGTGAAAGTACATGAGAGCAATGAACACAAACGCACTTCCGCAGCCTGCCCTTTGCAACCCTTTCTTGATGCATCCTTCGTTTTTTAAGGACACAGTGAGGGAAGCCACTATTTTCCCTTCTGCTGCTCTGATAGTCAGGCAAATTTTTATGCAAATGTGGAAGATGTAGGGAAATGATTCCTCTTCTGTTTTACAAGGAGGCATGCGCTTTCTCTCTGCCTCTCTGACTGATCAGCCATGGTGAGGTACCACTTTATCATAGTTACTGAAAGCTCTGAGGTGGCTTCTCAGCAGATGCGAGACAAGCTGCTAAGTGTCTGAGAAGACGGGAACTACAGTAACCTTGTGGTACACATGCAGAAACTGACAGCATGCTTATGAAGTAGCTTGTCCCAGCGTGTGCAGTCTGTCATCAGCAAAGACAAAATTCCAATCTGTATCTGTCTGCTCATGGTATATTAACTGTCTATCGCTGTAGTAAAAAGCCTGATATAGACAGACTCGTCTTGGCTCACATTTTATGGAGGTTTCCATCCATGATCAGTTGGCACCATTTTTCCATCCTGCAGGACACAGGACATTATGGCAGGAACTTGTGGCAAAACAAAACAATGCTCCCTTCATGCTGGGAAGCACAAGGGGAGCAAGAAGGGAGAGAGGACAAGCCCTAATATCCTAGTGACACCACCTTCTAGAGGTCCCACCACCTCCCGAGAACACCAGCAGGGAACAAAGACTAAAGTACATGATGTTTGGGGAGACTTGCATTTATCTGTTCACTGCCTTAATTTCTGCCTGAATCATCCAATTTCATTACATTCTTTTTCTATTGCCAATGTTTCTGTATTTAGCAATTATGGCAATGCCATCAGGGTAACTGAGTCTAGAATTATCATCATCTAGCATTGCAGTAACTTAAAACACCGTAGTTATATAAATACCACTCCATGAAGAATTATATAGCATAATAAAGTCCACAAAGAAAGAAAAACAAAAAACTCTCTTCACAAACCACTGTTCTTTAAAGAGAATATTCAAGACTTCTTGGTCATGCTCAGTGCACTTTTTTTACTCCCTTCATTCTTCTTTGTTATGCTTAATATTTTTTCATATAGGCTATACTATTTTTTATACAGGGTGCATGGGTGTTCAGCTTTCTGAGAATTTGCTGGCCTGAGATTGCCCTTACTTTGCCAGAATGCTATGGAACAAATAATAGCTTAATTATGGGAAACAGTGGCTTGTAGTATTTTCCTGCCATCATTCCTCAGCATGTGGTTATCAAATTAGTCTATCTTTGGATTTTATTGTGTTAGAATGTATGATTTTGTAAGTTGCTGTTTGAATTGCTGACTTGAATTTCTTTCAGCATCACTCACTGCCTTTTGGCTTGGGATTAAGATGGAATTTCTAACCATTTCTGAAGTTGGAAACTGTGTTTCCAACATTTTGTACCATTTTATTCAAGCGTGTTCTCAGCACTTATGATCATAAAATCAAAATATTGATCAAATTCAGAAAGCTTTGAAGATATTCTGTGTCCCCCAATATTCTACCCAATGTTCCAAACATTCAACCAAGATACAATTTATGTACTGTATGTAAATGTGTCTCTTTAACAAGTGGCAATATATATATATATATACCAAAGGGTTTTTTAGATATTTCTTTAGGACTTATGATCAGTAAATGTTTTATTAATGTTTTATTCAGATTTTTATCTGTACAGATCACACACAAAGTTCTAGAAAGGACAACTGCATGCTGGTGGGAAAAGCTTCTGAGCTTGTGCTTTTCCTATTGAAATCCCTGTCGCCTTAGGCAGGTTTCTACTGCTGTGCATTTCAACTTCTCTGAAGCCTATTCCTTCCCCAGGAGAAGGACTTTGACTCTACTCTGCCTTCCTGTTCACTTTCACTTATCTGTTTGTTTGTTTTTTAATCTATAGAATGGAAGTAATTTTTCCTTTATTTTTCTTTCAAGATTCATCTTTGGCCACATCAAATAATATTTTTCAATGCAACTGTTGAATTTTCTTTTTAACCAATAATATTTTAATTACTGGAAGTATTTCTTATTCTGATTATTTTTCTGTAGTAACAATTTCACTTCAAAGATCTTTACCATTTATATGATTGGTTCTGAGAATTCTAAGAAGTATTTTCTGTTTTCCCCTGTGCTTGGTTTACATGCTGGTTTGTTTTAAAATAGGATCTCACTTTTTACCCCAAGATTGTAACAAACCTGCAGTTCTTCTGCTTCTTCCCTACTGGATTGGCAGAGATGTGCAATCTGGCTAAGAACGTGTTTTAAAGTTATTTTGTTGTTTCCCAAACTACACTGCCTTTGCTTTTTTCAGAACCAGCTGGTCTGTTCACTTACATTAATCCCACTCTTTCAAGAAATTGGCATCCTCTGATGTCTAGGGCTGTATCTATCATGACGGAAGAGGCAAATTTTATCTGTGCAGGGTTTTATACTGCATCCTTTTGTTGACAGGCAGGGTTCCTTTCTCTGCAGGACTGTCAATACAAATATCCCTGGATTGCCTCAGGCACGAAAAACTCTAGCACAGCCATACCTGGGCAAGCTTCCTTCTTCCAGTATCTGCTGGGCTGATCCTGGGTCATGACTAGTTTTGATCTTTAAGCCTGGCATCTATGTTGCCTTTTTCCCTTTTCTATTATTTTCTTTTCTTTTTTTATTTCTCTCTAGTTTTCTTTCTCTCTCTCTCTCTCTTTTTTGTTTTAATATTATTGTTTAAAACATGCTCTAGCTAATGATAGCCTTAAATTTGTCCTTAAATTCACTCTGTATGCAGCCCAGGCTGCCCCTGAACTTTCTGAGACCCCCTGCTTCAGCTTTGCATCTGTTAGGACTCCAAGCCTGCTATATCATGCACAGGCTACACTGTCTTACTTTTCAGTGTTGGGTGTCTGTAGAAATCATTTGGTTTTCTTCCATGTGTCCCAGTGTTCCACATGTTAACAATGAAATCATATCATAGGAAAGGAAGGGGCAGGGAAGTGCTTGTTAGAGGAAGGTGTCCTGAGCCCTGAACTTCGAGTATACACACTGGTGAGTGGCCACCCCCTGCCTGCCCTTTGTCCTAATGACCCTCTTGCAGCATCTCCAGTCTATGTCAAGAAGCTATTTACCTCTTATGGAGGTCCAATGCTTTCTATTTATCATATTTATCCATACTTTGTGATTTCTACATTGCCATCCAGACTTACTGTGATTTTATGAGAGACATTTATGGATAAACAGACAATGGACAGTTAGTTATTTTAATCATTTCAGGGAGGCTTGAAGAAAGTTAAAGGTTGATTGACAGGTCATGTATACATCCTGAAAAGAAAGACATTGGGCAGAGTTTTAAGTCTGTAGAATTCATCCCTGGGAACTGTCTTCACCTTCTCATCTTTCCACTCTATCAAATTACATTTGCAGGAAATCATCTGGACACATGTGCACAACACATGCTCATACGTTACCTATTACTTACATATTTATTATATGTGATCAATACATTATCTACTAATTACTCCATTTAAATACATACATAGACAAAAAGATAGTGAGGTGCTACATTTTAATTTTAAATGGGGGAAAACCTATCTCCAAACAAAAGAAAAAACCCTAGAGGCATTTGCCACCAAGCCCAGTTGTTTGATACCTTGATCTGTGTGGTGGAAAGAGAAAGCTGGCTCTAAAACATTGTCCTCTAACTTTCATAGGTGCATCATGGTACAATTGTACACAAAAAATAAATAAACATAACTTTTTTAAAATCACTGTTTCTATAAATGGAGAATTTGAGAATTGTTAATATACAAACATCCACATATTTTGTGGAAGCTTCCTTCTGTAAGAGTTGACTTGTCTCTGACTAATTTGGTCTGTCCTCCATACTTCTATCAATCAGACGTTTTAACAGAATAGATGATATTTATAATCACTAGAGAATGAAATTGAGTATTTTTAAAAAGATCATAGACCAGACCAAACTAGCCACATCAAGGCAGTTTTAAACATTTCATTTTCCAGAATGTTGTAGGAATCTTTGAAAGTTCATGAAAAAAAAGTATTAATAAATTAGCATATTTCAAAGAAATGTCAAAATAAAATATTTTTCCTCATCATAAATAATGGCTTATCCAGATGTTTGAAAACAGAGCTGGAGAGATGATGACTCAGCAGTTAAGAACACTCTGCTATTGCAGAGGACCTAAGTTTGCTTTCCAGATTACAAATATCTATAACTCTAGTTTCAGGGAATCTGATACTTCTTCTGGAAACTCACAGGTATACTCACCCACAGACAGACAGACACCACACACCACACACACTGAGAACACAGAACTCGAAATAAAACAGAAGAACAATACAGGTTAAAAAAAAATTCCAGGGTATATGATAACATCCTGTTTGTGAGCCAGAGAGATGTCACAGCAGTGAAGGCATTAGAAACCAAGCATGAGGACCTGAGTCCTATCCCCAGAACTCATATAGTATAATGTCAGAATTGACTACACAAATGTTAAATAAGTAAATGTTTTAAAATCTATTTTTTTAACTTAGTTTGGATTATTCACTCTTACTATCATTCTAAATATTTTTTTAATGATAGGGTAAAAGTTGAATCTCTACTGTCATTGCAGTAGCCTTCATTTTACTGTATCAGATAGATGATTGTGAAACAATTAAAGCACAGGAATGCTTTGAAAAGTTGGCAGTCAGCACATTTCTTAGCCTCCACTGCTCCGGCCTTCTTTGCACTGAGGGTGCTCAGGCCTTTGTCAGGCATGAACACGTATATGTACCTGCCCCACACAGTGCACACACACAGCCCTTGTCCTTAGATCCAGCATGGGGATGGATGCAGCTTCTGGCCAGACTCTGCCAACCTCTGCAGTTATCGAGCGTGACAGAGTTGGAAGGAAAACATCTGGTCCACGGTCACTGCTGGCCTTTGTAGCTGGGAACGCCCTTTGATCTTCCTTGGAAGTTTTCTATTGAGCCTAGCAGATCAATTAGTTAATAGGCCCTTCCCAGTAGTAGTCCCACTACAGTCAGAGAAAATAGAAACTTATGTTTCTCAGCCCTTCCCTTCCCCACGTACTCTGTGCAGATCCTTTTGTCCTCCTTGAAATAACATAATTATTAAACCACTTCAGTCTCCCTGTTAGGCTCCCTAATGGGCTGGAGCCTCCTAGTGAGTTTAAGCACACACTCCATAGCTACAGTTTCATTCCCTGTACAGTTAAGGTGAAAAACAGCTTGTATTAAAGCAACATCTTCCCCAGGTTGGCCAATTCCCCTGGGGAACTGAAAATATCATTTCAGTATCAGTTTTTACTTAAAAAAAAATCAGAGAACCATCTCACAAGGTTTCATTCTAAAGCTTTCCTGACATAATAAGATATTTAAACATACATGTAGGAATTGGTTAGTATTTTGATCCATGCTACTTTAAAAAGAATAATTATATAATCAGTGAACAAAACTGACTTAATTGGGGACTGGAATTCAGGATTTCAGTTAGTTCTAATGATTTTACTATGCTTGACATAGTGTCTGTGAACCTGTGTTTGTCTTGGGGTTTGTAACCTAACACAAAGTAACTAATAATTAATTTTAAAAAAGGGCTTGAACTTTTGTTTCTTTGATTGTTTGTTTGTTTTTAAACAGTCAGTTATACCAAGATAATCAAGAACATCACAGTGAGGGTAGGATAGCTGGCTCATTGGATAACAAGTACCATGGCACAAGTGTGTCCACTCACATAATAAATAAATTTAAGAGAAGAATTTATTAACTAAAAACAAAACAAAACAAAAAAAACTTGCAATAACCAAAGCTACCAACAACAACAAAACCCAAAACCCCACTGTGATCCAATGAGCTGGGGCTTAGGACCCTGCCCAATGTACTTTACAGCAAGTATCTGGATCTGACATGTGTGCTGGGACCAACTCAAACCATGAGGTCCTCACAGCTGCCCCTACTTTAAACAACCAGCTGAATGGGGAAAAACATGGCAGCTATCTCCCACCCTAGGGAATTTCAGCAGACAGAATACAATTATCCCCTTGCAGTTTGGCATGAATAGAAGGGTTAGTACTGTCCTTTGTGCCTAAAATAAAACATGTTGGTGGCTCTCCACATAGCTAAGACAGGAGGGAGTCTGGAGTCCCATCTGACTTCAGTGTCCCCTCCCCTTTCACCTCCATATGTCCCTTAGATCTGTTCAGAAAACTCGCACACTCCTCAAGGTGACCCCTTTTCATGTCATGTCAATGAGAGTAGTTGGGCTTTTTTTCTGTGACTCCCTGAGAATATGTCACCAAGGCCTATGAGAAAGAAGGCTTAGCTGGACAAGGTGTTTGCCTCCAAACACTGCATGAGCTTGAGCTCTGGGACCCACATTAAAGTAGGACAACTGCCAGTTGTCCTTGAACCTCTACATACATGCAAAAGCACTTATGTGTATGTTTACACACACACACAAATAAATGTAATTTTTAAAATTTAAAAAAAAAAAAGCCTTCAAGCTTTGCCTCAGAGAAAGGTCTATACCAAACTTTGATAAAGAACCTGCCAAGGGAGTGCAGGGAATCATATGAATGAAGGGGGAGTTTGTATGACATGGAAAGGATAAGAGCTCCACAAGGACCAAATATATCCAGGCATAGGGGTCTTTTCTGAGACTGACACTCCACCAGGGACCATGTATGGATATAAGCTAGAACCTCCACTCGGATGAAGCCCGTGGTAGCTCAGTAACCAATTGGTCCCCTATAGTAAGGGGAACAGGGACTATTTCTGACAGGAACTCAATGGCAGGCTCTTTGACCTCCCCACCCACCAAGGGAGGAGCAGTCCTGCTAGGTCACAGAGGAGGGCTTTGCAGCCAGTCCTGAAGATACCTGATAAAACAGGATCAGATGAAAGGGGAGGAGGTCCTCCCCAATCAGGAGACCTGGAAAGGAGCAGGGAGGAGATGAGGGAGGGAGGGAAGGCTTGGGAGGGAATGAGGGAGCGTGATACAGCTGGGATACAGAGTTAATAAAATGTAACTAATAATATAGATAGATAGATAGATAGATAGATAGATAGATAGATAGATAGATAGATAGATAAAAATTAATTAATATTAAAAAAAAGAACCTGCCAAGGGCCATTGGAGATGGGAATGACCAGTTCAACTATGCTGAAAAATTGACATAAGGCAGCTGCAGACTGCAAAGAGTTTCTCATATCTCATTTCCTAAACTGTATAATAATTAGCCCTTGCAATTGGGTTGGTAGAAAGTTAACTACTGAGTATATGGGTCTTGCAAGGTAGCTTCAGTGGATGAATGCTTGTCAGCTACTTGATTTATGCCAAGTAATCCACAAGAGAGGGAAAGCCAGGACAAAGTGGGAGTTCCAGGGAACCTTCCTGCCATGCTTGTCCTCTGGTTTAGACTCTGGCTTCACTCCTGTGCTTAGGGCATTCTTGACATCACTCTGTGTCCTTCCAATTGGTTATCACCCTTCCTTCCCAGGCACTCAGTTACACCAACATCTTTTGGTACTGACTCACCCAGCACCCTCAAGATAGTATGTTTAAGTCTATGGCTTGAAGAAGCTAATGCTTCATGAGGTCACACAGTCAGTAAACCACAGGGACTTTAGTAATCCATAGGAGAGCACTTGCCTAGCCTGTGCCAGATCCTAGGTTTGATCCCAGCGTGGAAAACAAAGCCGAAGTACTCCAAGTGACATGACATAAAAAGGGGTGACCTTGAGGACTGTGGAAGTTTCCTGAGGACATGAATGACATCTGGAGGTGAAAAGGGGGACACTGAAGTCAGACCAGTTTCTAGACTTCCTCATGTCCTAAAGGCCCTAAGATCAACTTTGGCAATGCCTGCATCCTAGCTTTCAAAGCCGTTGGTGTCCAAGAGAATTTTCTTCAAAAAGTGCCCAGGCTGAAACTGATGAACTGTAGCTCATTGGGTGAGCTAGCAGAGATGCCGGAGTCCTCTGCGGTAATAACTCTTCTAGATAACAACTATCCTCCCCAGGGCACAACCAGCAAGTTCTTCTTTCTCAAGAGTCAATTCATCAAAGCGGCCCAGGTCCTGTTTTATGATGTGCCAACTTAGTGGAGAATAAACATCACCTACAAGTCAGCAAGTTGCTTACTCAGGTGGTTCTTTCTACTTCAGGAAAAGTGTTTGGGGTTGCCTTTCTACAAAAAGAAATCAGTCATTTAGGAGCTGTAAGCTAAGCTCTTTACATGTGTGTGTGTGTGTGTGTGTGTGTGTGTGTGTGTGTGTGTGTGTGT